>NC_138165.1:14616108-15011110 GCF_964165515.1 Mesoplodon bidens
CTCTCCATAACAATAGTATAATCATCAATTTTGATAAATTTAACATTATTATAATAAGTGTATCTTTCTGACCTGCCGTCCCCATTCCAATTTTGTTAAGTGAACCATTACACCATTATCCTTATACTGCCATCCTGTATACCATTATTTTTCCTTCTAGTGCAAGATGTAGTCTAGTATCTGCATTTAGTTGTCATATCTCCAGTTTAAAACAGAGGGTTTCTTTTCTTTTTTTTTTTAATAAATAGTTTTGGGAAACCTGGTAAACAATTTGTAGGAACATCCGTTTAAATCCTAATCATAACACCATCAAAATGCGATCTAAGTGAATTAAGCATTATGTACAGGATGGCCATCCAAGTGTGAAATAGAAACAAATACAACATTGAATCGTTTGTTGATATTACATTCAGTGCCTGATTTGTGTAATGACATTATTTGATATGTTGAGGTGTGTTATCTCACTCAGCAGTGCAGAGTATGCTATGTAAAGCTGAAGTGAACCCAGTGTGTTAACTAGCATCTCCACTAATACCTACCTGAGTATCTGTGGCATGTAGTTACAGATAGTTTATGTCTCTGATTTTCATTGAACAAACCCACATCTCTAGCACAAACCAGAGTAAGTCATATAGAGATTTTATCTGTAAAAAAGGAGAAAAAAAAGTTTAGCTATGTACCTAGAGTTTATGGTCCAAGTATAGGAAAACTCTTAATGTGTTTCAGATCTTAGAAGGTTAAGAAGTTTCAAACATTGGAAGCAATAAAAATGAAAAGGTTAATTTTCTACACTAAAAGATAAAATAAGAAGGATGGAAAAACAATTTCAATATGACAGTAATTAAAGTGATGATATAAAGAACTTCTTGGACTTCCCTGGTGGCACAGTGGTTAAGAATCCACCTGCCAATGCAGGGGACACGGGTTCAAGCCCTGGTCCGGGAAGATCCCACATGCCGCAGAGCAACTAAGCCCGTGCACCACAACTACTGAGCCTGCACTCCAGAGCCCTCGAGCCACAACTCCTGAAGGCTGGGTGCCTAGAGCCCATGCTCTGCAACAAGAGAAGCCACTGCAGTGAGGAGCCCGTGCACCACAACAAAGAGTAGCCCCCACTCACCACAACTAGAGAAAGCCCGCACACAGCAACAAAGACCCAACACAGCTAAAATTAATTAATTAATTAATTAAATTTTTAAAAAATATATATATTAAAAAAAAGAATTTCTTAAATTGACCAAAATAATATGAAAACCCCAAAAGATAAAATGACAAAGGGCAAAAAGTGCCACTTTATACATAGGAAAATAAATTTATTCCACTAATGTTAGACCTCATTTTCAATAAAATGCACATAACCAAACAGATTTAATAAACACCATATATGTGTGTGTGTGTGTATATACACACACACACACACACAAAGGAAGAAGAGGAAATAGAACCATATAAGAGTTACATTATTGTATCTCACTGTAGTTAAGTTAGTATCAATTTGAAATGTATTCTCATAAGCCTTAGAGAAACCACAAGGAAAATAAAACAAGTATAGTGAAAAAAATCATTAAAGCAATTAAAATGCCACACTGTAAAGATTCACTTAATGCAGAAGAAAGCAGTGAGAAATAGGGAACAAAAAAAAGATGTGAAACATAGAAAACAAAAAGTAAGATGCAAACATAATCTAACTATATCAATAAAAACATTAAATGTCAGTGGATTAAACAATCCAATTAAAAGGCAAAGATAGGCAGGATGAAAAACAAGATCTAGCTATATTCTTTCGACTTCAGACATACTTTAGATTCAGAGATACAAATAGATTAAATGTAAGAGGAAAGAAAAACATATTATGCAAATAGTAACCATAAGAAAGTTGGAGAGGCTATGTATCAGACAAAATAGACTGTAAAACAAAACCAAAAGTTACTAGAGATGAAGAGAGACATTTTATAATGACAAAAGGGGCAGTCCGTTAGGAAGATATAACAATTATAAACAACTATGTACCTAAAAACAGAGATCCAAAATATATAAAAGAAAACCTAACAGAATGGAGAAATAGAAAGTTCAACAATAATAGTCACAGCCTTCAATACCCGCCTTTCAATAATGGATAGAAAAACTAGGCAAATGATCATGAAGAAAATAGAAGAATTGAATGACACTATAACCAAGTAGATAAAATAGACATCTTTAGAACACTCCACCCAACAACAGCAGAATTCATCTTCTTCCCAAGTGTACGTCGAACATACTTCAGGATAGACCATGTGGTAGGCCGTTAAAATCATCAGTAAAGTTGAAAGGGTTGAAATCATTCTCTGACCACAGTGGAATGAAATTAGAAAGTAAAATCAGTGAACTTTGTGAAATTCACAAATATATGGAAATTAAATAACTTACTACTAAATGATCAATGGATCTGAAAAGAAATCATGGGACTTCCCTGGTGGTCCAGTGGTTAAGAATTGGTCTTGCAATGCAGGGGATGCCAGTTCGATCCCTGGTTGGGGAACTAAGATCCCACGTGCTGTGGGGCAAGTAAGCCCACACACTGCAACTAGAGAGTCCACGTGCCACAACTAGGGAGCCCGTGTGCTGCCACTACTGAGCCCGTGCACTCTGGAGCCCGTGTGCCACAACTAGAGAGCCCATGTGCCGCAACTAATGAGCCTGCATGCTCTGGAGCCCATGTGCCACAACTAGAGAGAAGCCTCTGTGTCAGAAGTAGAGAGAAGCCCACACACTGCAACAAAGAGCCCGCATGCTGCAACTAAGACCCGACACAGCCAAAAAATAAATAAACAAATAAATATTTTTAAAAATAAAAGAAATCACAAGGGAAATTAGAAAATACTTTGAGATGAATAAAAATGAAGAAACAGCATGCCAAAGCATTTAGGATTCAGCTAAAGCAGTACACAGAGAGAAATTTATATTTGTAAATGCCTACATTGAAAAAAAAAGGAAAGATCTCAAAATCAACAACTTACCCTTCCATCTTAAGACACTGGAAAAAGAGGACAAACTCAAATAGAAGGAAGGAAATAATAAAGATTAGCACATAAATTAATGAAATAGAGAATAGAAAAACAATAGAGAAAATCAATAAAAGCAGTTAGTCCCTTGAAAATATCATCCAAATTGATAAGACTTTAGCTGGACTGACAAAGCAAAAAAGGGAGAAGACTAAAAATACTAAAATCAGAAATGAAAGAGGAATATTACTACCAACTGTACAGAAATGAAAAGAATTATAGGCAAATATAAACAACTGTATGCCAACAAGTTAGATAATGTAGGTGAAATGGACACATTCCTAGAAAGACACAAACTAACAAAACTGTTTTGAGAAGAAATAGAAAATCTGAAAAGACCTCTATAACAAGTAAATAGATTGAATTAGTAAATAAAAAAATCTACATCAGGGAAAAGCTTAGGTAAAACTGGTGAATTCTACCAAACATTTAAAGACGAATTAATAGCAGTTCTTCACAAAGTCTTCCAAAAAATAGGGAAGGAAGGGTTCCTTCTCAGCTCAGGCTATGAAGTCAATGTTACCCTGGTAAGAAAACCAAACACAGTGCAAGAAAACTACAAACCAGTTCTCTTGCGAATATAGATGGATAAATCATCAACGAAATACTCTAATTGTATCCAGCAATATATAAAAGGGGTCATATACCATGGCCAAGTGGGATTTATCTTAGGAATGCAAGGTGTATTTAACATCAAAAATAAAATAATGTAATATACCACATCAATAGAATAAAGGGTGAACACCACATCTCAACAGACACAGAACAATTATTTTATAAAATTCAACACCCCTTCATGATGAAAACAATCAATATGCTAGGAATAGAAGGTAACTTCCTAATCTTGCAAAGGATCTCTATGGAAAAGCCCCAGCTAACATCATACTTACTGGTTAAAGACTAGATGCTTTCCCCCTAAGATTAGGAACAAGACAAGATGTCCAATTTTTGCCACTTCTATTCAAAATGGTACTGGAGGTTCTACACAAAGCGGTTAGTCAAGCAAACGCATTAAAAGGCATCCAGATTGGAAAGGAAGAACTCAGCCTCCATCTCCCCACAATAATTAACAATTAGCTATCCATTCATGAAAACAGCTCTGGGAGAGCTCCGGAGTCCACTTGAGAAAATTTAGTGATACAGTGGAACCAAAAACCTGAGAATCACTGCAAGAAAAAGAAGGAAGAAGACAGCTTCATTTTGACTGCATTATCCCTTCCCCCAAGTTGGGATTGCTCAGTGCCATGAGGGAACTTCCCAGATAGGAAGAGTTCCCCTGGCCAGGAAAGGAAGAATGGAGGAAGTGACCAGTTTCCCCAAGACTTTCAGAGCACCACACGAAGCTCCCACCCAGATTGGCAAAACTGAAGTGTATTGAAATGGCTAGGAGCCAGGAAGAAAAGCAGGGGATACCAGTGGCAGCCGTGCAGTGGGAGTGAGTGTGGTTCTCAGTGACCTGCTCTGCAGAAAAACTTAGCAGATTTCACCACCGTGGACCCCTGCATGTTTCAGCAACCTTTGCCCTATATGTATTCACGTTCACTGATGCCAGAAGCCCAGTCCTTCCTTGCTTCGTTTCCCCACTCTCCTCCCCTGCACTTGGGGAGCCTGGGAACCACACGGGCAGCAAGCAGCCCTCTGTGGCCGTGTGAGTGGAAAACAGCAGCCTGCACCTCCACAGCTGACCCCGCCACAATGTGCTTCCTTGCAGCTAGCACCCCCAGCTGTGCCTTTCCTCACTGCAGGCCTCCACTGCAATGTGCAGGTTGGGAGCGGGTATCCTGGCAGCCATAGGAGAGCACTCCGGCTGCCAGCCTCCACAGCTACATGTTGGTCTGGATCAGGCCCTGGCTTCCATCACTAGCCTGCACTGCTGCATTGACCTGCCGCCAGCCACTTGAGCTATGCATTTGCACACCCCTGGCCCAACCCCTGTCACCGGCCTCCATTACACTGTGCATGGCTTGTGGGGCTGAGAAGTGTGCAGCTACCGCAGGGCTATGGTAGGAATCCTACAGCTACTAGTGAGCTTATAGTTGGTCCCAGCCCTTGCTGCTTGCCTTGGCCCCTACCGCTGTCTGTGTGTCTGCAACTGGCAGGCACTATATAGGCACTTGAAACTATATAGGCACCTGCAGTTGGCCCTCAAAGCTGAGTGTGTGCACATCATTGGCTCTGGCCACCTTCTCTGCCTATCCTGGTGTCTAGCCACTTGACCCCAAGTGATACTATGGACCCCAGGACCCCTTGCGGCCACTATGGACCCTCAGCAGTACTCACCATGGAACACACAGTTGCTGATGATGTAGACCCTAGCAGCCTGAGCCAAAAGACATTATGCCCCACCGGACCTGGTGCCACCATATGCACCTGCTCTTGGTGCCCTGCGCCACTGACCGAGGGCCACAGCACACTCCAGCATGCCCCCACCCCTAGGTGAAAGTCTTCCCTTACCCGTAAAGTCTGGAAAAGGTGACTGCTTCTTCAAATGTGCAGACATGCAAAGCTGTAGGAATCATGAAGAATCAGGGAAACGTGACTCCACCAAAAGAACCTCCAGTAACGCCCGAAGAAATAAAGATCCTGAATTTCCTAACAAGGAATTCACAATAACTGTTCCAAAGACTCCTAGCTACAAAAGAACACAGATAAACAATTTAATGGTATCAGGAAGACAACACAAGACCAAAATGAGAAGTTTAATGAAGAGATAGAAGCTGTAAAAAAAGAGCCAAACACATTTTGGAGCTGAAGAATGAAATGACAGAACTGAAGGATTCAACACAGAGCTTTAACAGCAGACGACCAAACAGAAGAATCAGTGAGCTTGAAGGCAGATCAATCGAAAATATCCAATGTGAGGAACAAAAAGAAAAAAAGAACGAAAAGGAATGAAGAAAGCTGGTGGGACTTACATGACGCCATTAAGAGAAACAATGTGTAGGCATCATTGGAATCCCAGGAGAAGAAGAGAGGAGTAGAAAGCTTATGTAAAGGAAATAGTGGCTGAGAACCTCCCAAACCAGGGGAGAGATTTGGACATCCAAGTTCATGAAGCTCATAGGTTACCCTAAAATTTCAGTCCAAAATGATCTTGTCCAATACCCATTATAATAAAACTGTCTAAAATCAAAGACAGAGAATTTGAAAAGCAGCAAGAGAAAAAAAAATCATAGAAGGAAACCCCCATAAGGCTATCAGTGGATTTCTGAACAGAGACCTTGCAGTCCAGGAGAAGAGGGGATGATATGTTTGAAGTGCTGAAAGGAAGAAACTGCCAAGAATACTATACCCTGCAAAGTTGCCTTTCAGAAACGAAGGCAAGAAAAAAACTTTCCCATGGGCTTCCCTGGTGGCACAGTGGTTGAGAGTCCGCCTATCGATGCGGGGGACGCGGGTTGGTGCCCCGGTCTGGGAGGATCCTACATGCCGTGGAGCGGCTGGGCCCGTGAGCCAGCCTGCACGTCCAGAGCCTATGCTCCGCAATGGGAGAGGCCACAGCAGTGAGAGGCCCACGTACCGCAAAAAAAAAAAAAAAAAAAAAAAAAAAAGACTTTCCCTATGCATATGGCTCCCGGAGCCTCCTGTCCCTCCCTCCCCCGCCCCTCAGGCATTCTTCTCACCATTAAAGTGAAGTGTGCATTCGCTGTAACAGTGATTTATTTGGCTTTGATGGGTTATCTGAAGCATTCTTCAGTCTCCTTGCCACACAAATTATAAGAAAAAGTATTTGCCAAAATGACCAACACAAAGGGGCACCTGCTACACGTTCTCTAGGCCTTTTAGAAAACATGGAGTTGTTCCTTTGGCTACATACATGCGAATCTACAAGAAAGGTGATACTGTAGATATCAAGGGAATGGACACTGTTCAAAAAGGAATGCCCCACAAATGGTACCACGGCAAAACTGGGAGAGTCTGCAGTGTTAACCCAGCGTGCTGTTGGCATCATTGTAAACAAACAAGGGCAAGATTCTTGCCAAGAGAATTAATGAGCGTATCAAGCATATTAAGCACTCTAAGAGCCGAGATACCTTCCTGAAACGGGTGAAGGAAAATGATCAGAAAAAGAAGGAAGCCAAAGAGAAAGGTACTTGGGTTCAACTGAAGTGCCAGCCTGCTCCACCCAGAGAAGCACACTTTGTGAGAACTAATGGAAAGGAGCCTGAACTGTTGGAGCCCATTCCCTATGAATTCATGGCATGATGGGTATAAAGAAAATAAAAGACCTGGACTGCAAAAAAAAAAAAGACTTTCCCTAACACATAAAAGCTGAGGGAGTTTATCACCACTAGACCTGCCTACAAGAAATGCCTAAAGGAATTCTTCAAGCTGAAAGGACACTGGTTGGTAACATGGAAATATATGAACATATACAACACACTGGCAAAAGTAAGCATAGAGTCAGATTCAGAATACTGAATACAGAATACTGTAATATGGTGGTGTGTTAACTACCTAACTCTAGTATAAAGGTTGAAGGATAAAAGTCTTAAAAAAGAGCCATAGCTACCACAGGTGACCAATGGATACACAGTAGAAAAAGATGTAAATTGTGGCATCAAAAATATAAAAAAAAGAGCCCTAGCTGCCACAGGTGACCAATGGATACACAGTAGAAAAAGATGTAAATTGTGGCATCAAATATATGAAAAAAAGGAGGGAATAAAAGATTAGAGGTTCTGTGTGCAATAGAAATTAAATTGTTATGAGTGCAAAATAGACTGTTATATCTCTAAGGTGTCTTAATGTAAGCCTCATGGTAAGCACAAAACAAAGCCTTCAGTAGATTCACAAACGAGAGAAGGGAATCAACGGATATCACAATGGAAAATCAGCAGTTCACAAAGAACAGCAGCAAAAGAGAAGGAAAGGTACAAGGGAACTCAAATAAGCCAGAAAACAGTTAATGAGATGGCATTAATAAGTCCTTACCTATCAATAATTACTCTAAGTGTTAAAGGATTGATGTCTCCAAGCAAAACACATAGAGTGCCTAGATGGATTAAAAAATAGAACTCTGGTATATGCTTCCTACAAGAGACTCACTTCAGTTTTAAGGAAACATACACTCAAAGTGAAGGGATGGAAAAAGATCTTCCTTGCCAGTGGGAACCAAAAGAGAGCAGGAGTAGCTATCCTTGTATGAGACAAAGTAGACTTTAACCTGAAAACAGTAGCAAAAGACAGAGAAGGTCATTAGACAATAATGAAGTGGTCAATTCATCAAAAATATAACAATCACAAATATATTCACACCCAACATCAGAGCATCTAAATATATTAAGCAGATACTAACAGATCTGAAGGGAAAAATAGACAACAATACAATAATGGTGAAAGACTTCAATACCCCACTTTCAACAATGGATAGATCATCCAGACGGAAAATCAAGGAAACATGGAACTTGAACCCTATGTTAGACCAATCTAACATATACAGAACATCCTAGCCAACAGCAGCACAGTACACATTCTTCTCAAGTGTGCAGGAAACATTTTCCAGGATAGATCTTATGATAGGTCACAAACAAGTGTTAGCAAATTTAAGAAGATTGAAGTCATACCCAGTATCTTTTCCGACCACAGTGGTATGAAACTACGAATCAATAACAGGAGGAAAGCTGGAAAATTCACAAATATGTGGATATTAAATAAACACTCCTGAACAACCAACGTGTCAAAGAAGAAATCAAATGGGATATCCAAAAGTATCTGGAAGCCAATGAAAATGGAGACCTAATATATCAAAAGCTATGGGATGCTGCAAAAGCAGATCTAAGAGGGAAGTTTACAGCAATAAATGCTTACATTAAGACAAAAGAAAGATATCAAATAACCTAATTTTTTACCTCAAGGAACTAGAAAAAGAACAAACTATCCCCAATGTAGGCAGAAAGAAGGAAATAAAAAACCAAGCAGAAATAAATAACATCCATAAAAACAATAAAGATGCTTAACAAAACTAAGAGCTGCTTTTTTTTTTTAAATAAACAAAATTGAGAAACTTTTAGCTAGGCTACCTAAGGAAAAAGAGAGAAGATTCAAATAAATAAATTCAGAAATGAAAGAGGAGACATTACAACTGAACGAGAGACATAGAAAGGATCATGAGACTATGAACAACTCTACACCAACAATTTGGATAACCTAGGAAAAAACAGATAAATTCCTGGAACATGCAACCTACCATGACTGAATCATGAAGAGATAGAAAATCTGAACAGGAGAAGAAGATTGAATCGGTAATTTAAAACATCCCAGCAAAGAAAAGTCCAGGAAGAGATGGCTTCACAGGTGACTTCTATCAAATAAAGGAGAATTAATACTAATCCTTCTCAAATCTTCCCAAAAATTGAAGAGGAGAGAACACTTCCAAACTCATTTTACAAGGCCAGCATTACTGTGACACCAAAACCAGACAAGGACACTACAAAAAAGGAAATTACTTACCAATATCACTGATGAATATTGGATGCAAAAATTCTCAACAAAGTATTGGCAAACTGAATTCAACAATACACTAGAAAATCATATACCATGATCAAGTGGGGTTTGTACCAGGGATGCAGGGATAGTTCGGTATCCACAAATCAATCAGTGTGATATACCACATTAACAAAATGAAGGGTAAAAATCATATGATCATCTCAATAGATGCAGAAAAAGCATTTGACAAAATCCAATATCTATTCATGACAAAAACTCAGCAAACTGGGTACAGGGGGAACATAACTGCAACATAATAAAGGTCACAGAAGACAATCCCACAGCTAACTTTATACTTAACAGTGAAAAGCCAAAGGCTTTTTCTCTAAGATCAGGAACAAGAGAAGGATGCCCACTCTTGCCACTTTTATTCAGCATAATACTGGAAGTCCTAGCCAGAGCAAGACAAGAAAAAGCAATAAAAGGCATCCAAATGGGAAAGGAAGAAGTAAAACTGTCTCTACTTGCAGCTGACATAATATTGTATATAGAAAACCCCACAGACTCTACCAAAAACGGTTATAACTGATAAATAAATTCACTGAAGTTGCAAGATACAAAATCAATGTACAAAAATCAGTTGTGTTTCTACACGCCAAGAAAAACAATCAGAAAAAGAAATCAAGAAAACAATCCCATTTACAGTTGCATCAAAAAGAATAAAATAGGGACTTCCCTGGCAGTCCAGTGGTTGACTCTGAGCAGAGGGTGCGGGTTCAATCCCTGGTCAGGGAACTAAGATCCTGCATGACACGTGGCGTGGCCAAAATAAATAAATAAATAAAATACCTAGGAATAAATTTAACCAAGAAGGCAAAAGACTTGTACACTGAAAACTATTAACACGTTGATGAAAAAAATTGAAGAAGACACAAATAAAGGCAAAGATATTCCATTCTTATAGATTGGAAGAATTAATATTGTTATAATGTCCATACTACCCAGTGCAATCTATGGATTCAGTGCAATCCTATCAAGATTCCAGTGGCATTTTTTCACAGAAATAGAACAGACAATCCTGAAATTTGTATGGATCCATAAAAGACAAAGATAGACAAAGCAATCTTGAGAAAGAACAAAGCTGGAGGCATCAAGCTTCCTGAGTTCAAACTATATTGTAAGCTATAGTAATCCAAACAGTATGGTATGTATGTATGTATGTATTTATGGCTGTGTTGGGTCTTCGTTGCCGCATGTGGGCTTTCTCTAGTTGCGGCGAGCGGGGGCTACTCTTCATTGAGGTGCGCGGGCTTCTCATTGTGGTGGTTTCTCTTGCTGCTGAGCACAGGCTCTAGGCATGAGACTCTAGAGGGCAGGCTCCATAGTTGTGCACAGGCTTCGTTGCTCTGCGGCATGTGGGATCTTCCCAGACCAGGGGTTGAACCAGTGTCCTCTGCATTGGCAGGTGGTTTCTTAACCACTGCGCCACCAGGGAAGTCCCAGCAGTATGGTATTGGCATAAAAACAGACACGTAGATGAGTGGAGCAGAATAGAGAACCCAGAAACAAACTCACATGTATATGGTCAATTAATTTAAGACAAAAGTGTCAAGAATATAATGGAGAAACGACAGTCTCTTCCCTAAAACTGGTCAGGCCACATGTAAAAGAATGAAGCTGGATCACTATCTTACACTGTACACAAAAATCAACTCAAAACAGATTAAAGACTTGAACATAAGACCTGAAACTATAAAACTCCTAGAAGAAAAACATGAGTAAGCTCCTTGATATTGGTCTTGGCAATTTTTTTGACCTGACATCAAAAACAAAGGCAACAAATGCAAAAATAAATAAGTGGGACTACGTCAGACCAAAAAGCTTCTACACAGGAACTTCCCTGGTGGTCCAGTGGTTAAGACTTCGCCTTCCAATGCAGAGAGTGCGGGTTCGATCCCTGGTCAGGGAGCTAGGGTCCCACATGCCTCACAGCCAAAAAACCAAAACATAAAACAGAAGTAATATCGTAAGAAATTCAATAAAGACCTTAAAATTTAAAAAAAAAATCTTTTAAAAAATCAATAAAAACTTTCTGCACAGTGATAGAAGCCATCAACAGAATACGTGCAAATCATAGATCTGGTAAGGGGTTAATCTCCAAATTATATAAAGAAATCGTACAACTCAATAGCAAAAAGATCACAAACAATCTGGTTTAAAACATGGGCAGAGGAACTGAATAAATGTTTTTCCAAAGAAGACCTACAGGTGGCCAATAGGTACATGAAAAGACACACAACATCATTAGTCATGGGGGACATTCATATCAAAACCACAATGAGGTATCACCTCACAGCTGTTAGAATGGCTGTCATAAAAAATAAACAAGAGATGAGTGTTGGCAAGGGTGTGGAGGAAAGGGAACCCTTGTGCACTCCTTGTGTGCTGTTGCCTTCTTCATTCATCTGTCAGTGGACCCTTGAGTTGCCTCCACACTTTAGCTATTGTGCATCATGCTGCTATGAACTTGGGTACACAAATTTCTCTTCAAGACCTTGCTGTTAATTCTACGGCACATTTTTTGTTTGTTTACTCTTACTATAAGTTTATTAAGATAGTCTATTGACTCTCTCTTGGCATTAAATGTCTTTCCCCCTCTTTTCATTGCCTTTTATCACACTGCTTCTCACCCCACCCTCCCACCTCTGCTGTACCCCTAACCGCTCCAGTGAGGATGCCGCCCCTCTGGGCTGTCGTGGCCCTGATGCCGACATGTAACGTGTGCCTCCACCTCAGGCCAACTCTCCAGATAGATGTGTGATTAGTTGTGTAGATCATTTAACTTAGGGGCTGGCCACCTTTTTCTGTAAAGGGCCAGATGGTAAATATTTTAGGCTTCGTGGGCCACGTGGCTTCTGTGGCAGCTGCTCGCCTCTGCCATCGTAGCGGAAAGTAGCCAGAGACGAGAGTAACTGTGTGGACACGGCTGTGCTCCAGTAAGATGTTAGTCACAAAAACAGGTGAAGGGCTGGATTGGGCCTTCAGCCGTAGTCTGTGGACTCCTGATTTAAGTCAAAGAGATTTTGTACGCTTTTTGTTTAATCTCAGCTCGGAAGGTAGCAGGCTTTAGTTACTGCAGCCCAGGAAAAGTGAGAGGAGAAAGGTTTTGAGCCTAGACAGCTGGGGAAGCCTGTTAGGTAGATGGCCCCTATTCCAGCCGCCCTGGGCTCATCCATTCTCAGCCACAGGGCGGGCAAGGACTAGTTCTCCATGAGGAACATACTCAGGAGGTAAGCAGTTGCCCACGTCTTTAGCTGGTGTGTCCTCAAATCACACGGCACCCCATCGACCATGTGTCTAGCGTCTCTAACCTGGACGCCCTAACATCTGCCCTGCATGCCTGTGCTGCGCACGCCTTGTTCTGGCCAGTCCAGTCCCGAGTCACCTTGCCTTGGCTCACGTGTCCCCTGGCACATGCGCCTCCCCCCTCAGGAGGAGTTCTTCTGCTCAGGCATATGTTTCAAATCTAAACCAACCAATCCAGAGCTCACATCCCAACCACCTCCTTTTTTGGACTCTCACCCTCCTGCCCACTACCCACCTGCACTGATCCCCCAGGACCAAGTCATAGACAGCTAGGGACAGCCCGTGCCCAAGCGCCACTGAGCTCTCCCCTATGGCCAGTGTGCTAAACTGCTTGCACTGCCTTACACACCCCTTCCCCCAGAGACCACAGGGAAGCGAAGGCTCTTGCTTCAGCCCTCCGCAACCCTCCAGCACCTCCTGACCAACGCTAGTGCTTCCCTGTGCCGTCCTGCTTAGGGCGCTATGGCCCTCAGCTCAGAGACCGAGACCAATGAACTGTCTTTTTCTTTTTTTTTTTTTTTTTTTTTTTTGTGGTACGTGGGCCTCTCACTGTTGTGGCCTCTCCCATTGCGGAGGCTCCGGACGCGCAGGCTCAGCGGCCATGGCTCACGGGCCCAGCCGCTCCGCGGCATGTGGGATCTTCCCGGACCGGGGCACGAACCCGTGTCCCCTGCATCGGCAGGCAGACTCTCAACCGCTGCGCCACCAGGGAAGCCCAATAAACTGTCTTTTTCAATAGCAGTTGTTTCCTGATCTGTTGGCCTTCACATCCCTCAAGTTTTCTGTTACGCACTCTGTTTTATAGCAGGGCTGTTTAGTTTGTACTCTGGTCTAAGACCAAGAGTGGAATAAGAGGTGAGTTGGCCTTGCGCTGCAGGATTACCCTGCCCCTTTCTTCATATGCGTGGCAGCCCTCTCCCCCAGCATAGGCCCACCCATTGTTCCAGGCTGACTCCAGCCCACCTCTTATTCTAGGAGCCGCCCGATCCTCTGTTGCCACCTCTCCGTGCAGCTGTGTGGAGCCCCCCAGTTTAACGTCCAGTTCTGTATTATTATATCCTGTATGGTTTCTTTCAGGGATGTTGCTTATTTTCCCAGCTACACTGCTGGGTCTTCTTGGGGACCAGGCTGTCCAGGGCCAGGGACACAAAGCGCAGTAAGGGAAAGATGGAAGCTTTGACCTCTCCATGGCATCACCTCTTGTTAGCTTTGTGGCCTTGGGTTCAGTGCTGATCCTTTCTGAGGTTTGGTTTCCTTATCTGTGAAATGAGGATGAATGGAAATAGTCCTGTATATATATATTGGTATCTGGGTCTGGTGTGCCCTCCCCGTGGATGTTCACGTTCCCTGAGTGCCTTTGGCTTGGACGCCAGCAGATTGACAATGGCCAATCCCATGATTTAGAAAAAGCCCAGGTTTCCCGATTCAAATTATATACTGATGTTATACAGGGAAATAAGAAACACTATTACCAGTCTCAAGATTACAGGTGTTTTATGAGGAATGCTTTTTTTTTTTTTGCATTAAGTAAGTAATGTGACCACATTTTAAAAGTTTCCATATTAGAGAAGAGAAAAGTAATCACCCATAGTCTTTCTACCATAATTCAGTTACTATTAGCATTTTGATTTTTTCTTATTTGTGCATTTTCTCAATTTATTTTAACTTAAGTGTTCTGATCATGAATTACTTGTAATTATTTTAACGATTTTCATATCCTGCTTTCCTACTTAACATAGTTTTTTTGGACTGTGTACTTTTAAAAATATGGAAGCAATATTTTTATTTTTGATCAATCATAAAACTTATTTTTCTACCCTGGTATATTTCATATCTACTGAAATACTATAGTGGTATGAGTTAAGAGTATCACTGTGCACTGGCTATGCATGGAATTGGCATGAAGATCCTATTTGTACTGAAATAGCAACTTCAATAAATTCCTAATCTTTGTACACTTAAAAACGAATTTAAAAATAAAATGTGACTGTAAAGAAGATGTAGCTTTAATAACATCTGCAGTTAGAAGAAACGGGTCAGATAGTTTGATTTAATCATATCTTATTTTAAAATTGAAGGTCCATTTTAGCTTCTTACCTTCTGAAAGAAAAGCTCAACATCTTGGGCAAGTTGGGGTGTCTACTAAGCTGTGCGGGTTCTGTCGTGCTGATTATCCACTCCCCGAAATCTGAGAGTGTGACCACTCAGGCCGAGCTGGAGGAGAAGCTGACCAACCCAGGTAACTCAGAGCCGTGGTGCCAGAGAGCTTGCCGCCTGCGGCGCGGTTCTCCCGGCTGGAGCTGTACCCTCCGCCCCGCTGTGGTCTGTCCTCCAGGCCCTTGGTTCCTCTTTGCTCACCACTGTCCGCTGCTGCCCCCCGGGGCTGCCCTGCTGCCCTGGCCCCTTTGCTGCCTCCTGGGACCCGGACCTTGTGCGTGGATGCCGTCCCCTGCCCCGCATCTGTGCGCCCATTCTGCGGGGTCGTCCCCAGGCTGCTCCTCTCAGGACCACCATGTGTCCAGGCCTCCATGCTTCCCTCTGAAGTGAAGCTCTCAGAGAGCCGAGATCTGATTTAATTCATCTTTAGAGCCCCCACAGAGCCCTGTACTTTATTTTTTGGGGGGTATCTACTTTTGACATAATTTTTTTTTTCATAACTGCAATCACCACCACCCCTTCCCCCTGATGAGAGAAAACCCAAAGTTCTGCACACTCAGGCCCAGCTGCTTTTTCTTTTCCTTTTTTTTTTAAAAATTTATTTATTTATGTATTTATGGCTGTGTTGGGTCTTCGTTTCTGTGCAAGGGCTTTCTCTAGTTGCGGCAAGCTGGGGCCACTCTTCATCGCGGTGCTCAGGCCTCTCACTGTCGCGGCCTCTCTTGTTGTGGAGCACAGGCTCCAGATGCGCAGGCTCAGTAGTTGTGGCTCACGGGCCCATTTGCTCCGCGGCATGTGGGATCTTCCCAGACCAGGGCTCGAACCCGTGTCCCCTGCATTGGCAGGCGGACTCTCAACCACTGTGCCACCAGGGAAGCCCCCCCAGCTGCTTTTTCTGAAATAAAGCCTGCGCACTTCCATTCAAGCTACTTCTGATTTTTCCACAAACACAGCCCACGCTTCGGCAGTATTTTACGTTTGCGCGTGTTGCCCTCTGCCCTCCACTACCCCTTGCCCAGTTTATAGGTCAGGCTCCCAGGCAGCTTTCAGCTGTAGTGTCTTCCTGAATCTTCCCCTGCAGCAGAGCTCCATAGTCTTTTTCTTATCCTTGAGGAAAAGGGGCTCCCACCACCTGCTTGCTGATACACATGTCCAGGCTGTTCCCAGCCCTCAGGCCCAGTGCCTGGCACCCCCTTTACAATCTGGAAATGAAATTCATGGAAAATACAACTCCTTGTACATATAATAGCAGTCAACATAATGCCCTAAGAACAGTACTTTGGAATAAAATAGAATGCTCAGGTACAACTATAGGAGAAGACATATTAAAGCCAGCAGACCCCACACCATGTGTGCTGAGAATCTGGCAGGTGCAAAACAGACCGACGTGGAGGTGTTGTGTTATTGACTCAAACGCTAAGGATTTTGCCATCAGCAATGGGATCTTCTTTTTTTTTTTTTTGGCTATGCCAGGTGGCCTGCCGGATCTCAGTTCCCTGACCAGAGATTGAACCTGGGCCCTGCCAGTGAAAGCCCGGAATCCTAACCACTAGACCACCAGGGAACTCCCAACAATGGGATCTTCTGAAATGGAAAATAACTCTTGAAGTTCTGAAAAATTCAACGTATATTAAATCCTTGCCAAATTACTCTGTTTTACACATAAAACAGGTTCTAGGCTCTGATTATTATCAACATTTTCCACTTTCCTGTCCAAGGTGACATTCCGAAGTTGTCAGGAGAACAGGATGATTTTTCATTGTGTGGGACCGTCTGCACATCCCAGGACCCCTGGCCTCTGCCCACTGTGTGCAGCCCCCAGTCGCTGCAACAGCCAGGAACACCCCTACAGCTTCCCTGCGTGTCCTTTGAGACCCCGCGTGACTCCCTTTCTCTCCCACCCCACACGCAGGAGCACTCTCTGCCTAGAGTTTGTTGAGTTGACCATCTTGTGAAATGGTTTTAAAAGAATCCTCAGGAGTTCCCTGACAGTCCAGTGGTTGGAACTCTGCACTTCTGCTGCGGAGGCATGGCTTCGATCCCTGGTAGGGGAAGTTCTGCGTGCCGCGCAGTGTGGCCGAAAACAAAATCTCAAAGCATCTGTGTTGACTTTTATTGTTATAAAAATGTTACTAATAGGGCTTCCCTGGTGGCGCAGTGGTTGAGAGTCCGCCTGCCGATGCAAGGGACACGGGTTCGTGCCTCGGTCCGGGAAGATCCCACGTGCCGCGGAGGGGCTGGGCCCGTGAGCCATGGCCGCTGAGCCTGCGCGTCCGGAGCCTGTGCTCCGCAACGGGAGAGGCCACAACAGTGAGAGGCCCGCGTACTGCAAAAAAAAAAAAAAAAAAAGTTACTAATAGAAGACTTATTTACTGACATGTAATATATAGGAGCTATGAATGTTTGAATGGTGAAAGCGATGATGGGAATAACTTTTGTGGAACGAGCTCAGGGGCTGTGGTAAAGCGCATCCGGAGCGGTAGGGTGTCCCGGTGACAGCGGCGGAGCGCGTGGCGAGGGCTGCTCTGCTTTGCCCCGGGGTCACCATGCGCCCTCTCCTTTCCAGTGTTCGTAGGCTATCTGTGCATCGTGCTTCTCATGCTGCTGCTGCTCATCTTCTGGATCGCGCCGGCCCACGGGCCCACCAACATCATGGTCTACATCAGCATCTGCTCCTTGCTGGGGAGCTTCACCGTGCCTTCCACTAAGGGCATCGGGCTGGCAGCCCAAGACATCTTCCACAACAATCCGTCTAGTCGGCGTGCCCTCTGTCTGTGCCTGGTGCTCCTGGCCGTGCTTGGCTGCAGCATCATCGTCCAGTTCAGGTACATCAACAAGGCCCTCGAGTGCTTCGACTCCTCTGTGTTTGGGGCCATCTACTACGTGGTGTTCACCACACTGGTCTTGCTGGCCTCGGCCATCCTCTTCCGGGAGTGGAGCAACGTGGGCCTGGTGGACTTCCTGGGCATGGCCTGCGGCTTCACCACGGTCTCCGTTGGGATTGTCCTTATACAGGTGTTCAAAGAGTTCAACTTCAACCTTGGCGAGATGAACAAGTCTAATATGAAAACAGACTAGGCTGTAACGGGGGGTTGGGTGGCTTGAGGAACAGGAAATGGATGTGGCTTCTGGTCCTGGTCTGTTGTGAAGTAGAGACCGTCAGTCGCTGGTGTTGGAGTTGCCTGTATATGAACGGATGGGCTGGTGGAGGGTGAGGATGCGTCGCTCAGCACTGGGGTGGGGGCCCAGGCTTCTGTGCTCTGGAGCTGCTCAGTGGTTGCCTGGGTGTCATCTCTCTCTGAGGAGAGGAATCTTACGTTCATTGCCATTAACCTGGAAGCTTTCATGAATACTCTTTGCTTTTAAAACACGTCATCATTATTTAAATAGAATGGGCCTTTTCTGATTAGTCTTTGCAGGGGAACAGATATTCTTCCTTAGAAGCTTACTTTGGAAATGGGAGAAATTGTTGTCTTCAAGTCTGACTCTACAGCAAATGTGTCTGTAGTTTTGTTATTTTGTATTAAGCATGTATAACATTCAGGTGTCGGATCCAAATCAGAGGTATATACATTTAATGGGTTTTAATCCTCTGATGTGTTGACTCTCCTACCCACAACTCCTAGACATTTTAATTGCAAACAGAGAGAGAAGAGTGAATGGAAATGATATATTGTTCCATTTGCAGGATGATTTTCAATAGCTCAAATCAATTTCAGTGCCTTTATTACTTGAACTATTCACTTAATTTGACTATTACTGTGTGTATGTTCTCTTAGATTAGAATGATGCAGCCTCCTTGATTATACTTTAATATTTCACTCTTCAAAACATAAATGTTCAAAGCAGTTAGAAATTATAGTATATTCATTCACTGGAAGAGAGTCAAGATTAAGGGCACGTTGGAGTAAATTAACCCTTTCAGCATGTAGTTATTGTCCAATAAAAGACAATTGACTTAAGTAGCATGAGGTATATTATTTGCATTCAGTCTAATGTAACTGGGATCCAGTATTAAATATATCCATGTTCTCTTTCAGCAAGCATTGTGGCCATTAAGAAGAAATAAATTATTTAACTTGATAATAAGGCTGTTAAATGAGAGAGTAACTGTTCAATAGCACATATGAGTTCCCTGTAATTCAGGAACAAGTTAAAGGACACAATTAAGCTTAGGCTGTATTCTACAAACTGGAACACACACAGTTTTCAAAAGAATTTCTAGCAAAAATTAAAACAATTTGTAGCCATCTCCCTGTTGTTTGAGAGCACCCTACAATTCCTCACCCAAACTTCTGAAATGCAAAATAGCCATTAATTATTCCAGTATTTGGATCAAAGAGGTCATTTGGCTATCTGTAGTAACCTTGCATGTGTATTAAATGGGAACAAAGTACAGAGTGATGCAGATGTTCATCAAGATATCATGTACTTCATTTGCAGTGGTTCTCCCACCCCTGCACCATGCGGCATGACGGATCTTAGTTCCCTGACCAGGGATCGAACCAGTGCCCGCTGCAGTGGAAGCTTGGAGTCTTAACCACTGGACCACCAGGGAAGTCCCATGTGTACTGTTTTATCTAAATAGGAAGCTATGCCAAGTTGAAAGATGGGATTGGGTAAGGTAGATTTGGTGATACCCAATTAAATAATACCCAATTAAAATTACTAAGGAATGTCAATAGGAAAAAAAAGTGTTTTTTCAGACAAAAAGAACATTTCTAAAGACCTAAGGAATAGTTACCTAAAGTGTTGAACAAAGAGACTAAATAAAATGAGGATAGTTTAACATAGAGAAAAAAACACCTTTATGAATTAAAAGTACATGTGATGATCATGGGTTGTCAAGTGATCTGTGAACTAACAGAAGCAAGAATATTTTAAAATTTTTAAAAATCTTACAGTAACTGATAGTTAATAAATGCTCAAAAAATCCATTACTCTTTTTATCAGCTCGTGAAGGTTTGTTTTTTATCATCAGTATTTTTGGGAATGCAGGCCTTAATTTATTGAACTGAACTTTCTGAAAGTATAATGCAGGAGTATAAATATACTTTTAGGCATAACTATCGTTTCTAGGTAAGGAGTATGAGATATTCAAATACACGTGGTTATACAAGTATAATGAGAAAGTCCATGTGTCATATGGAAATTACCATTTTTTTGTTTACAGTTCACATGTGAAGCTTAGTTTATTTAAATTCATCTGTTGATGTTCCTGATTACAGTTAATCCATGATTATTCCATAGATACTTAGAGGTGATATTTTCTGGATTATCTCCCTATGATTTTTTTAGAGTAAAATAGAATCTCAAAGTATTAATCGTTTGTCTCCTCTTGAAGGTGATAAGTCCCAGAAGAGTTAGACTCTCCCAGGTTTACATCTGTTCAGCAAATCACCTTGGTAGGATACACAACTTCCCTTCCAGTGGAGCCCAGTTCATATCATCCATTGTATTCCAAAAGTGTGACTCTAGCCTGGAAGTAATTGACATGACCAGCAGTCTAACAGCCTAATTTTCAAGTTTAACATAGAGCATTTAACATCTGACTTATAGTATTTATTTTACAAATTCATGTTTTTATCATTTGGAATTACCAAAAAAAAAGATTTAAAAAGTAAAGCTTTGAAGGGTAGGGCCCAGAATGGGGATAGGTCTTATATTGGTCTTTCCAAAAGTAAATACATATAAAACATTTTTATTATTATGGTATTCTTTGGGTTTTCTCTTCAATTAAAGCAAGGCTTCTCTAAAATCATATGTTCGTGGTCACAACTTGCAGGCTTACTCTGGATAGATACTTAAATAGGCCATTTCTCTCCTGTCTTACTTGGACAATGCCTTGTTTTCTCATCTGAATCTTTGCATTTAAAAAGATTGCTCCCTGTTCTGCTCAGTGAGCAAGTGTAGGGCCTATTAAGGATTCTGACCCAAACCCAGCACGAAGACCACCCTGGGTGTTTTGCTCTTCTGCAGGACTCTTTCAACTCTGCAAAGAAGGATCCTGAGAGGGCCGTCTGCTCCCTGCCACATGGGGAGCAAGAACTGCCCATGGCTGGACCTTCAGGGGGAATCATCCCTCAGATGTTATTATGGTCTTTTCACATGAGAAAATTAGTGAAATACACTTGGCTGCTCTTGGTTCAGCAGTAAGAAATATTCTTTCAAGTCCTGCTTCTCAGGCCAACTTGATTTATGCAGTTTTATTTCCAGAGGTTCATTCCAGCTGGAGTAGCTTGGTCTTCGGGTTTTTCTTTGGGTTTCACGTCTGACAGAAGAGATCACCGTTGAAGTATGCAGTCACCTCTCACCTTCCTTCTTCCTCGACTGCTCAGCTCTTTGTAAATACCACGCTCCCTTCTAGAGGCCAGTTCCTAGACATCCATAAAGTGCGCAAGATGCACTGTCTACACGCGTGGATGAGTCCACGGAGACTGAGGTGTTGATCACAGGCCGCTGTCGTGCTGCCTAGTTCTTGTTGGGAGATGACACCTCTCCTTTCTAAGCTGCTCAGCTAACCCAGAAGAGCCGTCTACAGAGCTATGCCCGTCACTCTTCTTTGATGCCTACTTGATCCTCACTTAGACTTCCTGGGACAGAGTAGGAACTTGGAAAGAGAAGAAGCTTTAGTTTAAATCTGTTCGTGACTGTCTGATTGGCTTCAGTGGTCTGAAGAAGTTGTCCTTAACTGTGTCTGACACCACAGAAGTAGTTCACCTATCAAGCAGGATTAGATGGAATCTTGGTGTTCCACCTTCTCAGGGACCAAAAACATAACATGAATTCCTTAGCATTGACCTTCCTCCCAAGGACATATCTGTGTTAGTTTTTCATATGTTTTACTCATATTCATAGCTAGAGGTCTGTTAGCTTGAGTTAGGAAGAGAAGAGATCAGTTGGCACACCAGTCACACCATAAAACAGTTTATCATATAAAATACCTCAACTATATGTATTCCTCACTTCCGCCTCACAGTTGAACTGGTGATGAATTCTAAGGTGATTTTTCACATCTGGCCAGATTCTTATACCTCCATCATATACTTGAAAAGATTAAGAATTTTAGGAATGGGAACAAGAATTTGGCCCAATATCTACTCATTTATTTTCGTACACATTTCTCACATGCTATTAAATGCAACAAAGAATTATATTTTAAGAAAATGTAACTGTGTTACATCAAAAATATAGTGTCTAGTGAAAAGTTGATATTCAGTAGAACAATGATCATGTAAATAAACATCTATTTCAAATGTACCCAATGTGATAAAAAGCATAATCTAGGGCCCAGTGCATGAGCCGGGGAGGATTTATTTCTTCTTTTCTCTGTTTCTCCTTGAATTGTGCAACTATAGGTGAGTCACTTAACCTTTCTGTGCCTCAGTTTCTCTACCTCTAAACGGCGGGATGGGTCTCCAAATATGTGTTAGAGCACTCACATGTTTAGTTTGTGCTGGTAGCCTCAGACCAGAGCGCATGTGCAGGACTCCTTTGGAGCGATGCACCATGCATCCTGTCTGCTCAGGACCATGCTGTAGACACACAGCTTCGAGCACTGAGTAAGCAAAGGAAGCACTGGGTGTAAAGTTTGCATATGATTCCATGAAGCTTTAATTTTCTTTTTTTGTTGTTTTAAAAGGCAGGGTTTTATATTTTCTGTTGTAAAATATGGAAATTAAGCAAGGACTTTAAAAACCTGCACTGAGAGATCACATTCTGATGGTGTGATGAGCTTCTCTGACATTCTGCAAAGGTTTATGTTCTGCAGAAGAATCAATGACTTGTGAACCAGATTGATTCTGTTGCGTTGAATTTGTAATGAATGATGCTGAACTTCCTGCTTCCAAGCGGCTCAACCCTGACCATGAACTACCTGACACCAGGTAAATGTCAGGAACTCCCAAACCACTAGTGCCAAAGGGTCACATTGAAAAGTACAGAATATTTCTTTTATTTGTCAGACTATAATAATTTGCTCCCCCCTGTCATGTCAGTGTTTCTGCAGTTTGGAAAAATTTAAGGGTACTGTTTTTCAGTAGCATTCCTGAGTGTTTTTGCCTTTTTAAATGATAACTATTACTTTCTTGTAAAATGGAATATAATTGTGAAAGAGAGGAAGAAGACTAGATAAAAAAATGTAAAATGTTGATTGGTTGCATAAAATTTTTTTCATGTAAATGTATCAGGGAAGCTTCCAATTAGCACACACACCCATTTGTCAATGACTAAGACTTGCTTATATTTTGCTTTATAGAAGTAGTCATAGCATGTTGTAATTGCCTTATGTAAATAAAAATGCTATTTATTAAGTTTTCCAATAATATTTATTAATCTGTATGTGTTTTAAAATAAAATAACTTATTTCTAGCTGAACACTCGTTGCTTTTTTGCCCTTTACATGAAATGCTTGTGTGGTCTCAGGTTCCATTATCATCCTAATTCCTCAATCAAATGCTTCCCATTTTCTTTGTAGAAACAAATAGCCCAGGTCTCCATCACAATGTAGAAAATGTCCACCTGAGCATATCTTAGGGAGCAAATCCATGATGTGTGAAGGATTCACCATCCAGTGATTACCTTCTGATATAATGAAATGATGGTATTAAAGAATACCAGCTATATTTTAATAACTTTACATGTTTTTGAGGTGTATAACATGTTTTAAACACATGGAAAATATGAGAATCAGAACACATTTTAATACTCCAAGTGTCATGAGAAATCTTGTCATTAGTCTTTATTAGTGTCCTATAAGTAATTTTATTAAATGAAAAAAATATTTTATTTGAGCAAAAATATTTTTCCTTAGGCCCTATCCAAAAAGATTTGATGACTCACATTTTGATCAAAGTATACCTGTATAGAAGTCAGGAGCAAACATTTTAAGAAACCACTAAATGTTTCTATGGATAACCCTTTCCACACAGGTTTTTGGGGTCATGAAATGTATAAGGGCCAAATTCTACAAAAACCTGCCTGGGTTGGTTACTATTAACTGTGAGTTGTAGCTGCTAGCCAAGCACAATACTGTTGAACCTGAGCTCTACATCTGGTTTTGAGGAGTATAGAAAATCAGGCATGCTCCCTACCCTTTCCTTCCTTTGTTGATGAGTCATGTCCCTGTCAGGTGGCCCTTAGGCATGACATTGTCAGCATTTTTTTTTTTTTTTTTTTTTTTTTGCGGTACGCAGGCCTCTCACTGTTGTGGCCTCTCCCGCTGCGGAGCACAGGCTCCGGACGAGCAGGCTCAGCGGCCATGGCTCACGGGCCCAGCCGCTCCGCGGCATGTGGGATCTTCCTGGACCGGGGCACGAACCCGCGTCCCCTGCATCGGCAGGCGGACTCTCAACCACTGCGCCACCAGGGAAGCCCAGCATCTTTGATGTAATATTAATCATACCATATTTTGAACCTCATATGGTAGGTAGTTTCAAAAAGGCTTTTTGTGTTGGAGAGCTGAGGCACAGTCAAGAAGTAAAGAGAAATTAAAAGATACCTCTATCTATGTTAGCAGTTCAGAGAAGATAGGTATTAATTCCAGCTGAAGAAATTTGGAAGAATTGGGATTGGAATTGCACCATGGCAAGCAAGATAGGAGAGATGCCAATCAAGTAACAAACACAACAAATCCATGTAAAATAGCTGGGATAGCAGGCTGGAAGGTGGAGGAAAGGTCAAACTAGGTCATCTGTTAATAAAATGGAATCTTTTTATTTTGGGTGAAGATGTCTGGAGGATCTCAGTGTCCCCCTTACCCTAATTTGGCATTCTTATTCACTGGATTGGTTTTCTATTGCTGCTCTGACACATTACCACAAACTTTGTGGTTTACAACTACACAAATTTATTATCTTAGAGCTGCGGGGGTTAGAAGTCCAACACAAGTTTACCTGGACTAAAGTCAAGGTGTCGGCAGGATTACATTCCTTGTGGAGGCTCTAGGGGAGTGTCTTTTCTCCGCCGTTTTCAGTTTCTAGAGGCCTTGCACATTCTTTGGCTTGTTCCCCTTTCTCCATCTTCAAAGCCAACAATGTTGCCTTTCTCTGACTTTCCTCCCATTGTCATATCTCATTCTCTGACTCTGACACTCCTGCTTCCCTCTTACAAGGACCCCTGTGATTATTCTGGGCCCACTTGGACTACCCAGAATTATCTTAAGATCCTTAATCACACCTGCAAAGTCCCTTTTGCCTGTTAGGTAACATAGTCACAGGTTCTGAGTATTAAGACTGTGGACATCTTTGGGGGGCCATAATTCTGCCTACCAGATTCACTCACCATTTCGTCAACTGAGGCAATTATTAAAAGCCAACTCCTGGCTTTTAATAAATATCCCTAGTGTTTCACCCAAATTCATTTCAAGTTATTACTGTCTTTTTCAGAGAGCTCTCCCCTCTCGCTCCAACATTTTTGGAAAATGCCCTACTACACGTGTAGATCACCTAAGGCTAATACTAAACTTTTAAAATGCCAGAGAATGTCACTATTCACTTTGGAAGGAAAAAGGGCAGATTTACTGATAGGGGGTTGAGCTAAAGAAAAAAAAACATTATCTGTAATGCTGTTGTCATGTTTCTGGCTGGCATCTGGTAACAAAACCAAAACAGAGGAGAGTAACTGGAGAACAATTTATACATGAGAAAACAATTTGATTTAGTAATACATGATTTTAAAAAATACTATTTTAATAAGAAGTCTTGCCTATACTTCTATAACAGTGACAAAAAGTAGATTTTAACAGTTTTAATTGCTTTGACATGCAATAAACTGCATATATATATATACAGTTTGGTGTTTTGATGTATGTCCTATGATGAAAGCATCACCATGAGCAAAACAGTGAACATACCTATCACTCTCGAAGTTTCTTTTTACTCCATTGTAATCCCTCTGCCCTCCTTGACCTCTCCACTCCCAACCATTCATCTGCTTTCTGTTGCTACATATTACCAACCATTTCCTAGCATTTTATATAAATGTAATCATTTAGTATATACTCTTTCTTTGGTCTGGCTTCTTTCACTTATAATTATTTTGACATTCTGTCATGTTATAGCATGTATCAATAGTTCATTCCCTTTTTTTGCTCAGTAGTATTCCATTATATGGACATACCATAGTTGTTTATCCATTCATCTGCTGATGGACATTTGGATTGTGTCTATTTTTTCGTTATTATACATAAAGCCACTACTGAATGTTCCTTTACATTCACATTACATTCATTTACATTATAGCTTTTAATGGTATATGCTTTCATTTCTCTCGGGTAAAAAGACCCAGGAGTTGAATAGCTGGGTCATATGGTTGTTCTATGCTTAAGCTTTTAAGAAACTGCCAAACTGTTTTACAAGGAGGTTGTACCATTTTACAATCCTACCAGCAGGGTATGAAAAGGCATTCAACTTTTAAAAGTTTAAAAACATCTACGATCAATGCTTGAACGCTTCCGGTATATAAGATGTGCAACATCATGTGCTGGAGAAGTTATCTGGGCATTTAAGGAGCGTACATCACAATTAGCAAGGAATATTATATACACTTATAGAAACAATGCACTGTGCAATATGACAGTGTCAGGTGTGGGGGGAGTCCAGATAGTGCATGTGAGGTGAGTCGGTGAGCTACAATGACGAGAGAAGGATGGGATGATTAGAATACTGGCAGGAAAGAGCTGCAGGCACATTTGTTAGGTTAAGTCAACATAATTTCTAAGCATTCTTGTTCATATGAACCAACCACTACTTTCATTACAGCCATCTGCCTCCTAGATGTAAAAAGAGTGACTTAGGGGCTTCCCTGGTGGCACAGTGGTTGAGAGTCCGCCTGCCGAGGCAGGGGACACGGGTTCGTGCCCCGGTCCGGGAGGATCCCACATGCTGCGGAGAGGCTGGGCCCGTGAGCCATGGCCGCTGAGCCTTCGCGTCCGGAGCCTGTGCTCCGCAACGGGAGAGGCCACAACAGTGAGAGACCCGCGTACCGCAAAAAAAAAAGAGTGACTTAATACAAGATTCCTTTATTCTTTCTCGTATGTCTATGGGTCACCAGCACAGTTTCGTGGACCTCAACCAGCTTGGCTCAATGTCTGGTCTCTGAGGCAGCTCGGGGGCTTTGCAAGTTGCTCTGCTCGGCCTGGTCTCCTCCTCCAGCAAACTAGTCCAGGCTTCTTCTCATCATGATTTAGGCTGCGAACCACCACATTTTCTTGGCCAAAGACAGTCCCAAGGCCAAGGCCAAGGCTGGAGTGGAACTGCAAAGCCACTCTGCCAAATGCGTGGGCACATGGATGAGTAGAGAATCAGAGCCATTTTTATCCATCTACCACAGCATCAGAGACCAGCTTGCCAGCTATCAATAGTCAAATGTAATTCCTCATCTAGCTAGAATTCAGCTGAGACCAAAAAGGTAAGCAAAAAAGTTCCTCTGGAGCCAGTTCTAAAAAGCACATCTGTCTGGTTGCCAAGCTTACAGATCAAATTAGAAGCTGCATAGTTACCAAAAACAGACTGGTCAGGCGCTGTGCAGTCTAGAACGTTAACAGTCCAGTTTGAAGGGAGCAAATTATATCTGGCATTTCCTGGCTAAATAAACATAGACTTCATTTTAGAAAGATTCCCACCCAAAATGATTTAAATTTGGTATAATAGTGTTTCTGTATCTAGTCAAAAACTGGAAGAATATCCCCAGAGGACTTTTGCACCTGTAACAAAGGTATTATTGATTAGCAGGTCTCACTGCAGATGTAGCTAGTTGAGCTTCCCGTTTCTAATAAATGAGCCCTCTGTCTTTGTCCTTTTTCGAGGAAACCATGATGATGGGTCCCAGGAACTTGCCACGTTCCAGGAGGAGCCAAGGCAAGACAGCTTAACAGTGGGTTTCCTGCGCATCTCATGAAAAATAAATCTCTGCTCCAAGTGTCGGGAGACCGGCTTTAACCAAACCACAAACTCTCCCAAAGAACTTCCCTATTCCCCGATTCGGTTAGTTACCGTTTGGGAAGAGAGGGCCTGACCCTGAGCCGAGCCCCGCCCCTCCCCGCCGAGCCCCGCCCCTCCCCGCCGAGCCCCGCCCCCATCTCTTGGTCTCGCGCCTCAGCGTCCCCCAACCCATCCCGGTCTACCAGCCTCACTCTAGTCCCGCCCCTTGCCCTCTTGGAGCACCTTTCCCTAGGGGCTCTTAGGGACACCGCTTAAAATGCAGCTTCACATGCTAACCGCGCGTGGGAATTCACGGTACAAGGCACTTTGGCTTTGATCATTTGGTTGCCCAACAATACGTGGCAAAACGCTGCCTCCTAAACCTTCTCCCTTTGGCCCGCCCCTCGCCCTCCGCCAACCAGGACTTGGAAAACAGACCGGAACACAACCGGAAAGCGAGCCGGGGGCGGAGCGTTTGCCGCGCCGCAGTGCGCGCGCGCGCGGCTTCTCTTGCGTCACTCTGCCGCGCCCAGGTTCTTCTCGGCCGTGCCCCTTGGACCTGGTGGCGGCGGTGGAGGCCGGAGGTCGTCCGGGACAGGTTCCCCTGGGCGCTCCCCCATGGAGGAAGAGGTGCGCACGGCTGCGGCCCCGGATGCTCGCACTTCCCACTGGACGGCGTCGAAGGCGGTGGCCGCGCGTGCTCTGGAGGGGGTGGCCCGTGCGGCCTGTATGGGGGTGTGAGCGGAGGTGACCGGGGCCGGATAGTGGAGGGCAAGCCGCGCGCGCGGCGGGCCGGCCATCGGCGGTGAGGTCGCCACTTTCTTCCTTTCAGGCAAGCGCGAAGGGGCTGGGGGCAATCCTGCCCATCTTGGGTCGGGAAGGACTCTTCAGGGGCGCCTTTCGTTTCCCTGGGGACCCCGAGCCGCGCGTGGTCTGAGATGGGGTTTCCCCCGTAACTTGCGTCGAGGAATACCACCGTGCGTTGGATTGCCAGTAAATCCCACGGAAACCGGCCTGGCCCCGTCGGGGGCGCGTGTTCATTAAGTTCATTAAGATAGTTTCCTATTGTTGTGAGTTGGAATATTGTTTCAGCTACTGCGGAGATATTAACTGACAGTTGAACAAGCCTTAGATGTCGCTGTAACGGTTTGAACATGGCTTGTTTAATTTCCTAACTTTTATAAACTCAGAGATTCCTCTCTCCCTCTCCATACAGCTGAACAAAACTCAGTATACCTTTGGTTTTGTGTTTGTCTCTTGAATCTCTTTACTAGATTTTTCATTTCATTTACTACAGACTGTGCTTTAGTTCTGTTTTTAGAAATTTTCTATATACCATGAGTCCAGTTAGTACTTTTATTTTTTGTTAAAGTACTGTCAGTGAATGTGAGGGAATAGAGATCTTTGTTTCATACCAGTAAGCTGTCTGTTGAAGCAGTATGTTATGATCGGTTGAGTTGGTATTATGTTAGTTGGTAAGTAAAACGAGTATGGAGGGTAGTGGTCAAATTTTAAAAGTGTTCAGTAACTATTCATTCCTTTTGCCTATTTCTGTATTTTCTTCGTTCCAGGCTGGAGCTACTGTGCCAGGGCTTAAAACTTTAAATGAGAATAAAGGGTATTATTTACGAGGAAATGAGAGTGAATAAGTCATCTCTAACCGTTTCCAGCCTTGTTTTCATAAGAGAGACCATATTAAACGTACATGTAAGTTAAAGTTTTAATTTATAACTAATGTTGGAAATAGGGTTGGAAATTTAGGTTCTGTAGTATTTATAACTGCTACTATTAGAAATAATTAGCCAAATGAGAGGTTGGAAAAAATTAAAGCAGCGGAAACCAAGTAGAAGTAAAGACTGAGAACTCTTAAGCTTTTATTATGATGTGGGCAGTCTATATCGAAGTTGAGTCCAGTGGACACCTAGGTTCCAGTTCAGGCTGTTTAACTTTCTGTGTGATCCTTCACATGTGATTTAACCTCAGAGAGGTTTGGTTTCTTTACCTGCAAGGTGGGGTAATGATACCTTTTTCTCATTATTGTGTGGATTAGAATTAATGTGTTTCAGTCACCAGGAGCACTGCCTCTGTAGGCGTTCAATAAGTGGTAGCTATTACTATTAGGGAGACATAATAATAAAAAACAATTACACTAGTTTTCAGGAAATTTCCATCGTATAAAAATACTCTGCTGTGGTATCCCACCTACCCTGGTTCAGTTAGTGTCAGCCACAGTGGCCTTTCTTTTCCTAGAAAACTGCATACTAGCTCATGCCTCAGTGCCTTTGCACTTCTTTCTCTGCTTTGTTCTTTTACTATCTCTTTCAAGCCTTTACTCAGTGTTACCTTCTGCACTAGACCTCCTAACCAACTTAGTTAAAAGAGAAGCCCCCCAACCCAACTCCCCAGTGCCTTTAACGTGCTTTACTTTTCACCATAGCATTCACCGCCTTCCAATATTGTGTCCTTATTTACCAACAGAAGGTAACCTCCATGAGGGCAGGGTTTTGGTCTGTTGTATTCACTGCTGTATCCCTGTTCCTAGAACATAGTGTGTATTCATGTAAATGTTTGTTGTTGGAGTAAATGAGATAAGCATACCCCTCGTCCATAGTGGGATATGAGTCATGTACATTAGTCATCATAATAAGGGCTAGAAAAGTGTCCAAAGAGAGGTTCAGATTAAAGGCTAGGGAATTCAGAAAAGATTGGCTGATGGAATTCAAGCAGGGCTTCATTGTGGAGGTGCTCTTTTGAAGCAGGTCCCTAAAGATGAAAGGGATAATGTAATAAAGTTATAGAGGAGTGAAAGGAATAGGTAAGAATTTCAGCAGTATGTTGGCTGAGGGTGGAACCAGGGTATGTGAAATACAGTATCGGGAAGTTAAGATTTAAAAGACGGGTTTGGAACAAATGGTGAAAGGTCTTAGTTACTGGCTTACAAAATTTGGAATTCTTTCTGTAAATAGTTGGGTAGCTATTCTAAGTTTGTAAGCAGGAGAATGAGATGACAGAGATGTGTTTTATAGAGCAGTGTGGTAGCATGATGTTTTTAAACTGGATTAGGGTCAGAAGAGACATGGAGATGGCAGGCCACATTTCAAAGGTAGAATCCATCTGGCACCCTTGGCCCTTGTATGCAGTTTAGGTGACGAAAATGGTGAAGCTGCAGTCAGAACATAAGGAGAGGCAGATTGGGTATGAAGACAGTGACCTACACTGAGAGCCTGGTCTGAGCTGCCCCTTGCTTGTATTCCAGCTCGGGGACTAAAAGGAGACTCCAGTGGGAAAGGCAAAAGGCTGAGGAGACCTGGATTCTAGTCCTGGGTCTCCTACCCACCAGCGGCACGAGACGTTACTTAACATCTCTGTGCCTGTTTTCTCATCATGAGGCTCTTATCACATTTCTTTTCAAGCTTTTTCGAAAATGAAATGTCAGGAGTGCTGTGACAAGTTAAAGCTGTCAATGTACTTCAAAGTTAGCCAACTTCGGTGATTGACGATAAGTCATTTTGCAAGGCAAAATTTTGTTTTTTGGTTTTTTTTTTTTTTTTTTTTTTTTGGCCATGCTCTGTGGCTTGTGGGATCTTTCCCCTGCCAGGGATTGAACACAGGGCCATGGCAGGGAGAGCACCAAGTCCTAACCACTGGACCACCAGGGAACTTTGTTCTGGAACTCTAACTCCCAAGACAGATCTTAAGTTAGGCCTTTTGTATTAGGTGTTAGAATGCTAGTCCATGTTTTCCTGTTCCTTAAATTATGTGTTCTCCACGTTTTAGGAGGTAGACCAATTTCATAATTATTTTCTTTGAGCTATATTAATTTCATTTTTGACACAATTGCATTTAATGGAAGTTAACAGTATAAGTAAGTGTGTTAAAGTTTAGAAAGAACAAGCTGAAAATTCTAAGAGTCTGAGTGTGTTTAAAATTTGAATAGTTTATTTTCAGAATTCTCCCTTAGCTGTGGAATTCTTAAGGCCAGGAACTTCTGGTCATCTTTATGACTGCAATGCCTGGCACATCGTAGCTACTCAGTGTATGTTTCTTGAACAGATGGCCACATATAAATAAACAGTAACAGCCAGGGGTAGGGGAGTGGGACCTTCTACCTGAGTCCCTTAAAGAGGTAACATGGGCAGGTTACCACCTGGAGCTCGTCATATCTGGTTTGGGGACCTAGATGAAGTGAAACTTAGCAAGTTTTCTTTTTTAGCTGTCTTTAAACCTGGCCCTGCTTCATAGCTAATCCTTAAGAAATAAAAAATAATCTCTGTTTCAGGCTCTCCTGGCTATGATTGACCTTCAGTTACACAGAGTAGGAATAGAACATTACCAGGTTGGCGAATAGTGAAGCAACTGTTCCTTTCAGGACATTCACACTGATGTCCTATTTTCTTTCCTTTTTTTTTTTTAATTGAACAAAAAGTAATATCTTTATATAAACTATTAATAGATCTCTAAATGCAATATGGTTTTTAAAATGAAGTTATGTATATATAGTTGTATTCATAAAGTACACTAATCAAAAGCTATACAACAACATTAACAGCAAATCCAAATACAAATGAAGATAGTCCTCAGAATTTCATGTTTCACCGAGCATCAAAAACCACCCATCTTTTAGTCCTTTTCTTGTACATTATTCTGTATCCACGTTCTCTGCCTCAGACTGGATCCCGTAATTTTATTTCATTTTCTGTGTGACATTCTTCACAGGTATATATCATTGGCTGCTGCTTTGGGGGTTGAACGTCCTTCTGGGTGTCCGTTTTTGTCCCCACGTAGTGCGGAGGAACTTCTCTGCACTTCCAAGCAGACTCCGACTTGCCACTGTGTCCACGGACGTCCTGTTTTCAAACTGTAAGTGAAATGAAATGATTCATTTACTTAGTTTAGTGGCTGAAGGCTGCTCTGTAACTTGATGGCATGTAACTTTTATGTTACTTGGCACCCTTCCCCACCCACATAACATCATTGTAGTTCAGTAAGTGAACGAACAAGCACAACAGATAACCTTAATTCTAGAAAAGCTTATAAATCGTATTTGCCACTATAAATGAGTGCCTTTTGTGGAGGAACCACCACAAAGAACCAGTCATTGTCTTTAAGAAACTTAGAATTTATCTTTGAACGTAGGACAGTAATTAAGAAAGAAATTTTATGAAGCTGTCTGTGAATAAAGTGAGTGCCAAGGAGAGAAAATGCCTGTGGGCTGTAGCTACCGGAGAAGTCTTTGTAGCATAGCTTGAAGTGTGACCTGGCCTGGAGTGCAGAGCAGCCTCTGAGGAGTGGAAAGGAGGCTGGGAGGGCTGTAGTGTGGCTGGGCGCTGGTGACTTGTCTCAGGGGAGCCATGATCCTGTGTTGGGAAATGAAGTGGGCACGAGGCGTACAGCTCTCCAAAGCCACACGCATAATAAATGATTGACCCAACTGGTCAAAAAAGGCCTTCTCTCTACTTTTGTGTGTTTGAAATCTTCCACAATAAGCCAATAACAATAAAAAAAAAAAAGGGAAAAAGATTTTAAATAGCATCATGCAACTTTATGTAACAAGTGGAGAAAATTTATATGTAGACATAGCAAAGTTAAGAATAGTGAACGTTTGGTGATCTTTGGATAAAATGAGTAAGATTCCATTATACGGTATTGGTTTAATCACCTCGTCTTCACTTTGTTGGTTGGGGGTAGGGTGCGGATTCCCTCCCTGTGACACTTGACACTGGGCATGTGAGAGCAGTTTATTAGTCACTTTTACTCATCGAGGAGGAGGACACCGCATACCACGCAGGGCCACACGGGGGCTGCAGAGAAAGAACCAGGGACTGTGGAGGCAGGCTTTGTAGTGCAGGAGGTTGAGGGGCCCCTTGGGGCCCCTTGGCTCCTGCAGGAGGATGTGATTGGCTTGTTTTAATAATTCTGCAGTCTGTCAAGGCAATGAAGCCCACTACTCAAGGATAAGCAGGAAATGTGCCTGGTCCCCGTGATAAATAGAGTTGTTAGGCTTCGGGACCTAGCCATGAAAGCAGAGTGGGGGAGGGCAGGAATTTGTGGTCAGGTCATCCCAGTTTTACCAGGTGTCAAGGCAGCACAATATGTTGGGTCTTAATTTTAGACCTTACACCATATGTATGTAACTTGCATTTAGTGAAATTTAACATTAAGTGTTAGTAAATATTAGTAAATTAGTAGTTACACATTTGGTATTTGAAGGTCAGGTTTATATAATTAAAGTCTGAATTTGTATTTGTGAGGCTATCATTGTACTGGGATTGGAATTACAGATAAACCTGATTTGTTTCTGGGTATCATCCTTGCAGATAACAAAGTTCCATCTTATTGATTCCAGAACATTCAGACTATAATTTGGCTTGTTCTGTTCAGACCTTCAAAAGGGAGATTTTTGAAGATTTAAGTAGTTGCTTCCTCAGTAGAACTTGTATGATAATTACGAACATTGTTCCATGAACGTTACGGTTAAAGGAGGAGGGTCCATTGAAGTCAGGTGACTCTTGTTCATGAGAAGGATATGCCTGCCAAGTGGGCTGAAGTGTTTGGTAGCCAGGTTTCTTGACTCCCATTTTCCAGCCGCTATTACTATTATCTTTGCATGTTCACTTGTATGTGGTCCTATGACTTCCCAGTATACTTTGACAACTTTTTACAGTTCTTCAGTTTATAGTCTATAAAATAGTGGTTACATTTTAGGATGCTGATATGAGTGATGCAGTGGTTTTCTGTCTACTAATGACCACTCATGAATAGCCAACTTTAATTTTTAGGACCAATTATATGATTCCAAACATGTATTGAGACATACTTTGAGACTGCCAGATAGCTGAGTACGCAGGATAAAAAAAGGTGACTCTTGTGCAGGAGCCCAGGAGCTGGCATTCTGCTGAGGGTGACTGGGGCATAAATGTGGATAAACCAGTTTTTTAGGGTGTGGTGGGAACCTGTAAGCACGCACTTTTGTTATAATTTTTTTTTCTTTTGGTGATAGAGCAGTTTAATTATAGATCTGAAATTTATCTTTCATTTTTGTACTTTTACTTATTGATAAGAAGTAGAAGTAAAGGAATTGATTCAAACTAAGCCACCAGATTTGAAAAACTATAGCATATTTGCAGAGAGCTTCATTCCTTTGTGTTTAAGTATATTGTCAAATCTTTGGTATTCAATTACAGTAAGTACCGTTTTTAAGATGTTTTTTCATACCTGGAAGTTTAGTGTCTAAAGTTTTGTTTGTTTGTTTTGAGGTATAATTAACCTGTAACACTATGTTAGTTCTGAGGGTACAACATAGTGATTTGATATTTCTATATGTTACAGAAATGATCACCATAATAAGCCTAGTTACCGTCTATCACCATGCAAAGATATTACATTGTTACTGACTATATTCCCCATACTGTACACTTCATCCCAGTGATTCATTTATTTTGTAACTGAAAGTTTGTACCTCTTAATCTCCCTCAATTATTTCTCTTATCCCCCAACCTCCTGTTATAATCTGTCGCTTGTCTCTCTCCCCATTGAAGTCTAAAAGCTATTACCATTTTATCCAGAGAGCTTATCATAATGCTTAGTGCACATAGCATATGTTCAGTAAAAACTGTTTGAGTGGATGGATAAGGTAATTGAGGGGCTAGGTAGATAGGAAGTTAAGTTCCTTTTATTAAAAGCCTGAGTCCCACAACCTGAAGAATGGAAAAATTTGGCTAGTTAGTGAGGGTTAATGACTAAGGATCCTGACTGAGTTGCAGATTAGTTCTGGGATTCAGTTGTTAAATTGTGGGACTAAAAATCTCAGGACATACCAGGAAATTGGACTAGCAGTTAGTTATAACCAATCATAAATCTTGCAGCTGAGGAAATGTTTTTACCTCCACTTTCTACACTTTTCTTTAGTTTGTTTGTCAGCAGAGTTCTGAGTTTTGGCTATTTTGAAAAAAAATTGCAGTCTTTGGTATGCCACTGCATCCTTTCTGGCCATGTGACTCGAGTCCTCTAGGTGCCATGGCCCTCATGTTCTCTAAAAAGTCCACCAGTACTACACATACACCCTGGCAAACATCTGTCTCTTAGAATCATCATCCTCTGCTCACAAAATAATGTGACATCTGCCTTCTCCTTACACACCCCCAAATAGGCTAAATAAGAAATAAATTACCAAATGCTTATGTCTACATAGATTTCTAAGAAGAAAATATACGAGTGAGAAAATTTTTTGTTTCTCTGTATAGATTATTCAAAAAGGACACATTTGTGAAATGGGTAAATGTATTTGTAGACTAGATTTGTATATTTTTATGCCTGATTTTCATTCTGTAGAAGTTTTTTTCTTTCTTTTTCTTTTTTGGTGAAACTAACTTTTAAAATATTTATTTATTTATTTATTTATTTATTTAACTAACTAACTAACTAACTAACTTACTTTTGGCTGCACTGTGCTGCATGCAGGATCTTAGTTCCCTGACCAGGGATTGAACCTGTACCCCCTGCAGTGGGAGCACAGAGTCATAACCACTGGACTGGCAGGGAAGTCCTAGAAGGTTTTGTCTTATCAGCAAAGTTTTGTTACTATGGACTATCCAGCTAAGACTGGAAACATTTAAAAAATATGAAACCAGAGTTTATAAAATCAATTTAAATGTAGTTTTATATTTAATTTTTTCCCCAGTTTTATTGTTATAGCTGATATGTAACACTGTATTAGTTTAAGGTGTACCACATAATGTGTATATTACAAAATGATTACCACATTAAGTTTAGTTAACATTCATTACCACACAAGAGTTACACATTTTTTTTCTTGTGATGAGAACTTTTAAGATCTACTGTCTTAGCCACGTTCGAATATACAATACGGTATTATTAACTGTTACCGTGCTGTACATTACATCCCCATGACTTATTTATCTTGTAACTGGAAGGTTGTACCTTTTGACCACCTTCGCTCCTACGCCCTAACCCCTAACTCTGGGAGCTCTCTCTGTTTCTATTAGTTCAGTTTTTGGTTTTTTTTTTTTTTTGGTCACGCTGCATGGCATGTGGGATCTTAATTCCCCAACCAGGGATCAAACCCTCTCCCCCTGCAGTGGAAGTTTGGAGTCTTAACCACTGGACCGCTAGGGAAGTCCCTATGAGTTCAATTTTTAAGTATGGTTTTATATCAAGATCCCATCTTTCGCCATAATTGGAAGAAATAAAATTAGATTAGCGCTAAATACAAATGGTAAATATATTGATGTTATTAATAGTACCAGTAGAAATGTTACTATTTTATGAAAAGAGAAAGAGTAAAATTTTGAATTGTATATGGTCATGCATCCTGTCATTCTGTGAAAAATCTCATTTTCTTTTGCATCATTTAGATTTGAAGACTGTATCATCCTGCCTCCAGCACCAGCAGTTTCTCTGTTCTTGATCAATGTGATTCACAGGAACTTTTAAAGTAACAAACGAAATGAGCCAGGGCCGTGGAAAATATGACTTTTATATTGGTCTGGGATTGGCTATGAGCTCCAGCATTTTCATTGGAGGGAGTTTCATTTTGAAAAAAAAAGGCCTCCTGCGCCTTGCCAGGAAAGGCTCCACGAGAGCAGGTAGGTCATCTATGCCCTACGTGACTTGGAAATGATATCAGTGTGTGCTTAAGCACTTGGGTTCTTTGACTGTAGAAGACCATATCTTCATTCCTAGTGACTGTATTTAAAACTTTGAACTGTGCAAGAGTTGTACATGTTTATAGAGAATCATTTTTGTCATGAGAAAAATAAAAAGTAAGAAGATGTCAAAATAAGTTAACTACTCACTCCTGCAGTTATTTTCAAAGTGGGAGTAGGGACCAATGCCCAGTTAGCATCCAGCCTTTCCTTTACACTTTGATATGACTACAGAGAAGGAAATGAGGGTATGTGGATAGAATCAGAATCCTGTTGAAGGCTAGGATCTTTTGTCTATAATAGTAAAAGTTTGACTTTTCCTTAGACATTTTTTCTGATGATCTCCAATTGGCAGGAAGGAAAGAGAGGGCTTCCTAAGGTTGAAGTGTACTCAGTTGCGTGAAATTCTGATGGGTGGTGTAGGTTGATCCCCAGAAATTACTGACGAGTCACGAGACCCTGGGGGATGCCCAGTGTGATTGAACCCCCCCCCCCGACTTCATCTAGTGCATCATGACAGCTCCCAGAATTATTTTGCATTCTTGTCATGTTCTGTCAATCAGCCTCTGCCCCAGTTCTGACCTCATAGGAAAACCTGCTTTGGCAGTAAAAAATACTACCTTCTTCTTTGCTGTGCCATCTCTATGGCCAAACCTAATTAAACTCTCTTAAAACAATGGCGTCTGTTAGATTTAGTGCAGAGAGGAGAAAGTATTGGCATATGCTGCTTGAACAAGTGTATCCTCATTCCTAAGGCAAGTACTCTCATTGTCCATGTGGATACACTTGTCAAGGGCTTCATTGGCTTTGGCTTTTTCTTTTGAACAATGGCTTAAGTACTGCTTGCTTTCGGATCTTATTAGTTTAGACTGGAGGAAAGTCAAGTAGAAAGGCAGGATGAGCATCCTGGAAGCCCCACACTGTGAGCAGTGCTCAGTCTTTTGATGTCTGGTCAATATAGGACCCCTTTCTCCAAGGTCACTATGTCATAAGTGGGGCTAACCCACACCTAAGTGGCTTGTCCACTATCTAATTCATTTGAAGTTGGGCTACTTCTTATTGGTTCAGTTTCTTTATTTATTGAACCTGAGTTCACAAAACAAAAGAATGAAGTATGAATTGAATATACGTCACTCACATTCACATGATCCTCGCATCCCCTTTTCTAAGATAATCATAAAAATATTATCTAAGAAATCCCGTATGTAATCATGATGAAACCTTTATTCAATGTAGTAACAATTAGCAAATGATATTTTAAAATCTGTCATTACTAATAGTTGTCATAAATTTATTAAAGTCTGGTACTCTTCCAAAGAGGTGAAATATGTTTTCATTCACAGGTCAAGGTGGCCATGCATATCTTAAAGAATGGTTGTGGTGGGCTGGACTGCTATCAAGTATGTATAGAGGACATTTCAAGAAAATATTATAGCTGTATATTGAAATATTTACATATACTATTACAGCCTCATATTACCAGCAGTTTTAAAACTTTAAATAAATTCTGTTTTTGTAAATGAACAAAACACAAAATATGTAAAATTTAAGCCTGTAAAAGTCATTTCGCAGTTTAATAGCTTATTTAATTTGAATGAGAAGACTTTTTCTTGATTAAAACATGTCTGATATATATATATATATATGTATTTTTTAAAATTATGCTCAGTTTAAGAAGGTAATTTTGAAAGTGAAAGATCATAGAACACATCCTGTTTTTACTTACTGTCCCTCCATTAATTTTCATTCTAAATTGGAAACGAGATATGCATTTGAGAAGACTGTCCATGCTTATTTTGATGATTGCCTTTTAAAGGGTACATGGGAAAAGTGATCCTTAAGACACTAAGCCTTCAAAGTATTCAAGATTAAATTATGTAAACTTTTTTCTAAGTTTAAGGGCAGTTGAAATAACAGAGAGACTGATTGGACTATTCATTCAGCAAATATTTCTTGATCATTTTTTGTATGCCAGGTGTTTTAGGTGCTGGAGATACAGCAAACAGAATACACAAACAAATTCTGAACCACATGAGACTTTACATTCTACATGGACAACAAAATAAACAAGATAAAATGTGTATTAGGAGTAAAGTAGGGAAGGGATGTAATAAAGTGAAGGGTGCATAGGTGTACATTTTAGTTAGGGGGCCAGGGCAGCCCTCCCTGAAAAGATAATATGTGAGTAAAAGACATAAAGGAATTGAGGAAGCTGGCCATATGGATATTTGGGAGAAGAACATTTTAAGCAGGAGGAAGTAATAAACATGAAGGCCACGAGGAAGGACCATACCTGGCCTTTTAAAGTGTGGTAGGCAGACTCCAAGGTAGCCCACAAAGATTCTCATCCCCTGGTGGTCACACCTTTGTATGATCCCCTCTCACACTGAATTAGTGCTGTCCTGGTGTGATCAAAGAATACAACGGAATTGATGATGTGACTGAGTCATCAGAGGCGTTAAGCTTTGCCTTGATAATCGTGTTGGTCATTCTGAAGCCAGCTACTCTGCTGGAGGGCAGTCAGGCAGCCTGAGGAGAGGTCCCCAGGCTATACCCAGTTACTGAAGTTATCTTGGAACTGGGTCCTCCAGATTGTAGCAAGGTACAGGTTGCAGATTGTATCTTGACCGCAACCTCTTGAAGAACCCTGAGTGAGGAGTACCTACTGATCAACAGAAACTATGAGAAACTGTTAAGTCTTGACCGACAGAAAACATGGCTTTTGTTTTTTTAAGCTGCCAGTGTTGGGGGTGCTTTGTTATACAGTAGTGGATTACTGAAACCTCAGGAAACATTAAAGAGGCAAGAATAGTAAGGGAGTGGATGTGCAGGGAAGCAGTAGGGGTAAGTTTAGAGAAGTAATAAGGGCCTAGATCATGTGGGGCTTTGTAGGTTATAGAAAGGACTTTGACTTTTATGTTTGATGGGGAGTCATTGGAGGCTTGGGTGAAGAGGTAACCTGATCGGACTCAGGTTTTACTAGGAACTCTCAGGCTGCTGTGTTGAGGCACAGACTGCATAGGTGCGAAAGCAGAGAAACCAGGTAAGAAGCTATTGAAATAACTAGGTGAGAGGTTGTGATGGCATGGACCCAGAGCAGTAGCAGTGAGTATGGTGAGGAGTGGTAGAATTCTGGATGTGTTTTGAAGATAAAACTAATAAGATTTGCTGAAAATAAGTTAAAAGTCTGGACAGGATATGAAAAAGCATCCTCTTAAAAGCATTAAAGAGCTAACATGTTAGTGAAGAATTAGCTAGCCTAGATCAGGGAAAAGCATAGAGCTCAGGATAAGCTGGAGATACTTCGGCCCTAGAGGTAATTGCAGACTCCAGAGCAGGCAGCTGAAAGAGAACTTGTGAACTGGACTAATAAGGGTCATTTAGGTGATGCCACTTGGGGAGTCTGGGTGGTGGATATATAGCTGTCATTTATAGTTTATTCTGTTTTTCTGAATATTTGAAGTGTTGCATTATTAATCTTTAAACTTTTGAAAAGAAAATCTTTTAAAATGGGTGGTATATTTAAAACCAGATATATCAATAACTACTGTACACGAAATGCCCCAGTTAAAAGGCAAAGATTATTCTACTGGAATTATAAAAACAAATAACAAACAAAAACAACTACATGCCTTTTACAAGGTGCACTGTAAAACATGAGATACAGAATGGCTGAAAGAGAAGGATGGGAAAACATGCCTGAAAAAAGTTGAGATTTCTGTTGTTGATATTAGAAAAAAATATAATTCAAAGCAAAAAACAATACTAGAAACAGAGGATTATTTCTTAAGACAAAGGGTTCAACTCAGGAAGTTTAACAGTTCTAACTTTTATTTAATAATATGACCTTGTATACAAAGCAGCAGTTGACAGAATAGCAAGGAGAAATAGACAAATCCAAAATCATACAGTGAGATTTTAACGTAACACTCTGAGCAGCTGATGGGGAAAGCAGAGTAAAATCCTTAAGGTGAGAGAGAATTTGAACAGCAGATTTAACACACTTAAGTCACTGAACTCAGCAACTTAAGATCTACATTCTTTTGAAGTGCATATGGAATATTGATGCAGATGGACTGTTTGCAGGACCATAAAGCCAGTCTTAAATTTTTCAAAGGATTTGATGAAGTCTTTTCACAGATCATTATATTAGAAATAGTAACAAAAAGATATCGTGAAAAACACGTGTGGAAACTTAGAAATAGGCTTTATGTAACCCATGGTTCAAAGAAGTCAGAATGGAAATTAGAAAATATTTTTAAAATATGTTTAATTTAGAAAATACTTCAATATGTGGATACAAAGTACAGAATATCATACCTTGTGGAATATAACTGAAGTAATTAGAGTAAAATTTATGGTTTCAAATAAATATAATTGAAAATAAGAAAGGTGAGGCATCTAGTTCAGGAAAATAGAAAAAGAATGGCAGAATAAACCCCAAAATGTAGAAGGAAGTAAAGAGAAAAGCCGAAATTATTTAAATAGAAAACAGGGCATTAAAGCAAACATTTGGTTCTATGATCAGAATAATGAACTTGGTAAACCTTGAAACTGATTGAGAAAAGGAGAAGGTAGAATAGCTAGGTGATGTAATTAGGGTTTTATAGGTATTAACAGGATGTTATGAAAAATTTATTCCAGTCGATAAAAAAACGTAGACAAAATATCTTGAAAAATAAAATTTATCAACGCTCATGAGGAAATAGGAAACTGGAATACTCCTCTAACTTAACACAGCTGAATCTATAATTTTAAAACCTATGCGTATGGGATTTCCCTGGTGGTCCAGTGGTAAAGAATCCGCCTTCCAAAGCAGGGGATGCGGGTTTGATCCCTGGCCAGGGAACTAAGATCCCACATGCCACAGGGCAACTAAGCCTGTGCACCTCAACTACTGAGCCTGTACGCCTCAACTAGAGAGCCTGCGTGCCACGACTATAGAATCCACATGCCACAGCTAGAGAGAAAACCTGCACGTCACAACTAGAGAGAAAGCCCACGCACTTCAACGAAAGATCCCGCGTGCCACAACTAAGACCAAACGCAGCCAAAAAAAAACCTTTGCATATACTAAACCTTGGGCCCAGATGGTTTCATTGGTAAATTCTTCAGTCATTTAAAGAAGAAATAATTGTAGTCTTGAGAAATTTCCTAATAATAGAAAAAGGAGTATATATTCCTTCACTCTTCTTAAAAAAGCTAGCATAATTCTAATGCCAAAAGCTGATTAGGACAGGATAAAAAAGGAAAAATAAAGTCTAGTCTCATTCACGAACATATATGTAAAAATTGCAAACAAAATGGTACAGCATGAACAAGTTAGATTTATTCCGTTGATGCAAAGTTGGCATAATATTGGAAAACCAATCACTGTAATTTACCATGTTAAATTGAAGGAGAAAAATTATTCAGTAAAATTCAGCTATTCATGACTATAAAGAAACCACTTCAAATTAATAATTTAAGTGAACTTCCTTAATATGATATAGGATTTCTAAGACAAAAAAAAGCCAAAACCAACAATTGCCCAGTAAACACAAAAATGGGGAAATATTGGAGACTTAACTTTTAGGAACTGGGAACAAGCATATAACCTCTAATCACTTTTTCAATATTTTACTGGAATTTCTAGCCAATGCAGAAAGTCAAGGGGAGAAAATAGGATTAGAAAGGAACATATAAACTGTTGTTATTTGCTTATATGATTGTGGGTATAAAAATTCCAAAGAACATACAGATGAGTTATAAAATTAAAATTTAGCAAGGTTGTTGGATACAAAGTTAGTATACAAAACTTAGCTGTATTTCTATATATCAGCAACAAACAACTAGAAAATGAAATGTTAAAATGTTACCATCTGCATATCATTTTAAGAAACAGGAATTAGTTATAAATCTAAACATGTATAAACAAAAGATGGTAAAGATTCCCACAGAGAAAATGAAAACATTACTGAGACGAATAGTAGAGGGATATGTCATTTTCATGGATTGAAAGATTAATCACTATAATAGTTGTAATTGTAAAATTGTCGTTTCTCTCCATGCTGATATATGGATTTAATGCTATTCCATTTGAAACTAGGTTGTTAGGTGGTACATCATAATTGATTTTAAATTTTGTGTGGAAATACAGAAGTCTAAGAAAAGCAAAGATACTCTTTAAGAAGAAAAGGTGGGGCTTCCCTGGTGGCGCAGTGGTTGAGAGTCCGCCTGCCAATGCAGGGGACACGGGTTCGTGCCCTGGTCTGGGAGGATCCCACATGCCGCGGAGCGGCTGGACCCGTGAGCCATGGCCACTGGGCCTGCGTGTCCAGAGCCTGTGCTTCGCAACGGAAGAGGCCACAACAATGAGAGGCCCGCGTACCGGAAAAAAAAAAAAAAAAAAAAAAAAGAAAAGGTGAAAGGACTTGTTCTATTGGATATCAAGACTTAATGAAGTTACACTAATTAAGTCAGGATGGTATTATAACGAGATAGATACATGAGCCAATAGAATAGGTCCATGGGCAGTATATTTATGACAGAGGTGGTATTGAAATAGGGAAATGTACTTTTCAGTAAATATTGCTGTAACAATCCATCTGGAAAAGAAAATACTTCACTCTGTATAAAGATCAACTCCAGGTGGTTTATAAGCTTAAACGTGAAAGCAGAACACTAAAGAATTTAGAGGATAAAGAATTTTGAGACAGATTTCTTGTACAAGTTGTATGAAGCACTAACCATAAAGGAAGATATTTTAAAATTTGACATTGAAATTAAGAACTTCTAAAAAAAATAAATTTATTTATTTATTTTTGGCTGCGTTGGGTCTTCGTTGCTGCGCGCAGGCTTTCTCTAGTTGCAGCGAGCGGGGGCTACTCTTCATTGTGGTGCACAGGCTTCTTGTTGCGGTGGCTTCTCTTGCGGAGCACAGGCTCTAGGCGAATGGGCTTCAGTAGTTGTGGCACGTGGGCTCAGTAGTTGGGGCGCACGAGCTCAGTAGTCAGGGTGCACAGGCTTAGTTGCTCCATGGCATGGGGAATCTTCCTGGACCAGGGCTTTGAACTCGTGTCCCCTGCATTGGTAGGCGGATTCTTAACCACTGCGCCACCAGGGAAGCCCCAAGATCTTTTTTCTTTTCTTTTTTAAAAACAAATTTATTTTATTATTTTATTTTTTGGCTGTGTTGGGTTTTTGTTGCTGTGTGCGGGCTTTTCTCTGGATGCGGTGAGTGGGGGCTACTTTTTGTTGCAGTGCGCAGGCTTCTCATCGTGGTGGCTTCTCTTGCTGCGGAGCATGGGCTCTAGGCGCGTGGGCTTCAGTAGTTGTGGCACATGGGCTCTAGAGCGCAGGCTCAGTAGTTGTGGCGCACGGGCTTAGTTGCTCCACGGCATGTGGGATCTTCTCAGACCAGGGCTTGAACCCGTGTCCCCTGCATTGGCAGGTGGATTCTTAATCACTGTGCCACCAGGGAAGCCCCCAAGAACCTTTTTAATTAAAAGAGTTTAAGAGAATAAAAAAAGCCGGTCATGGTATAAAAAAAAATGCTTTTAACCCACAAAAGATTAGTGTTCAAAATATATAAAGAATTACCTAGAATCAATAAGAGAAAACAAATAGCTTAATAGACAGGGGGAAACCTTGAACAGCTACTTCACTAAAAGATTTCACTTGGCCAATAAACATGAAAAGGGAAAATGCAAATTGAAAGCATAATAAAATAATCCCATTTCCCATTAACAGATTAGCAAACTTTAAAATCTGACAATACTAAATGTTGGGGAGAGTGAGAGACAAAGGATATTTGGCATCACCATGTTGAAAATAGTAGCCAAGAGTGATCGTTTTATGAGATCACATGTCCTTCTCCTGCTAAAATTCCCCCGTGGCTTTTCAGCTCAGCTAAAATCCATTGTGAGACTCTCCCTGGCTTCTCTCCCCCTGGCTCGCTGTGCTGGAGCCACCCTGGCTTCCGTGCTGTTCAGACACGCCAGACAGTGTCTTGAGTCAAAGTTCTGTACTTGCTCTTCTCCCTGCTGGGGATGTCTCTCCCCCTCCCCCATACCCATAGCTGCTGGTAAATCCCTCACTCCATATCAGACTGGTCAAATTTACCTATCAGAGCACCTTGGCCTGGCACCATGTCCTCCCTGTCACCAGCTCTCCATTCCTTTCCCTTGCTTTGTTTTCTTCATAGCACACTTAAATACTTGACGTACGTGTTTTGTCTGTTTTCCCTCACTAAAACATAAGTCTTCAGAGGGCGGTATCTTTATTTTGCTCCCTGCTGTATTTCCTGATGCTAGAACAGCACCTGGCACATAGTAGGAACCTAAGAATACCTTTTGAATGTACGAGTTGGGTTTTAAAAAAGAAAAGAGCTAGTGAAAAAGACTTGGGAGAAGTGCTTCCATATCAGTTTTAGCTGATTTGTGTTTGTTGTCATAGGATGTAAATGTCAAAATTTTTAATTTAAAAAACACCTATATAAACATAAATTAGATGTCTTCCATTGAAATTATAGATTTGTATTGTTTCTAATGGGTTTGAACTCTATTCTAATGTTGCTAATTTACAGGAGAACCCTTATGAATAGATGGGAGAAAATACAGAAATTACTAGATACGATTGAAATAGTATGTTAAAAAATAAATGTAAATAAAATGCAGGCATTTCCGTTTTGACTAGATATGTGCCTATCTGAGAGTTTTCTCTTGTTGTCTGTCTCCAAGTGGGAGCTGGCGAGGTGGCCAACTTCGCTGCGTATGCCTTTGCACCAGCCACCCTAGTGACTCCGTTAGGGGCACTCAGTGTCCTAGTGAGGTAAGGACCCTACTCATCCCATGTAGAAAATACAGCTAGGGTTTCAGCCTGTGAAGTTTTCAGTACCATCTAACCACACATGGTGAGCATAATTTACGTTTAAGCAACGTGGAGAACTTTTTATGCTGCGTAGTAATTTGCTTTTGAAATGTTACCCTCTGTGCAGAGGCAAGCTATCAAGTTGTGGGAGGAGATGCTTTTATCCTTTGTCTTGCTTATGTTCAAAGTCAGCACTAGTTCTACTTTAATTTCAGTTTTTTAAAATTCCAAGTTGCACTTGTTACAATATTTGTCATTTGATACATGTATACTTTGGTAGGTGGTGGTTGGTGATGAATAGATTTCTGTACCTTCTACAGAAAATCATTGATTGGGGCATATGGTTGAAGACTGGCCCAGGATCCTTGTTTGGAAGGAGCAGTCCAAGACTTGTCCTGTTTCTCTTATTTTAATCATTAGCCCAAACAGCTAAGCCCATATTAAAGTCTGGATTTTGGCTACTATTCCCAAAGTTGGTTGGTTGATAGGTATTTTTATTTTTAAAGATAGTATTTATATAAATCAATGTATGCAAATTATATAATTTTCAAGATACTATATATTATACATAATCTATAAAGATATAAGATGTTATGTATTATGTATAATAAATAAAGATATATTATGGCACATGTCTTTTATCCTTAATTTTTGTATATTATGCCATTAGTATATTTATAGGTTTATATTTTTTAAAGATTTTGATAAAACTAGTTATAAATTATTAAAACTTGATAATTCAATAGGCAAATTACATAGAATTAAATGAAAATATACAAAGGATGCATCAACCAGTAGGGATAAATTAAAGTTGAGCAAATGTTAAGCATTGGTTTGGACATAGATTCTTAAATAGAATATACATTTGTACCTTAGCTCTGTTTATTATAAATTTCACATTACAGTAGAAAGATGGTAACTATACTGGTTTAGTGTATGATGAAACAGGTGGTTCCCAGAAACTTTCCTTTTATGATTGAATTTGCATTTTCTTTACTTTGGCTGAAAGCCAGAATTTTTATAAGCTCACAGTGTTTTAGTTTGAGTTCAGTAATTTAAATTCTGAGTTGTGTTGATATTTAAAAATGAGAAAAGTAGCTGATTATTTTAATATTCTCCACTTTCTCCCCATTTTAGTGCCATTCTTTCTTCATACTTTCTAAATGAAAGACTTAACCTTCATGGAAAAATTGGATGTTTGCTAAGTATTCTGGGATCTACAGTTATGGTTATTCATGCTCCAAAAGAAGAGGAGATTGAGACTTTAAATGAAATGTCTCACAAGCTAGGAGATCCAGGTAAAAAAAAAAAAAGAAAAGCTTTATTAGTCTTACTGTATTTTACTTTTCAGTGTAGTTTTTATTGAATCAAAATTTTATATGCATATGAAGAGGCCAGTTGTCCTACAAGGCTTATTAGGGAAATTGCAGTCATTTTCTTCTCCTGGCAGCCCCTCAGCCCTTGTTTCTTTTGTTCTTTAACTTGGTATCTCTAAATCGGGTCCGCAACCCCCAGGCCGCGGACTGGTACCGGGCTGAGGCCTGTTAGGAACCGGGCCGCACAGTAGGAGGTGAGCAGCGAACGAGCAAAGCTTCACCTGCCTCCACCCATTGCTCGCATTACTGCCTGAACCATCCCCCCCCACCCCCCACCCCCCACCCGCCCCGCCACCAGTCTTCCACAAAACCAGCCCCTGGTGCCAAAGGGGTCTGGGGCTGCTGCTCTAAATAACATGCTATATTGCTACTACTTCCTTGCCTTTAGGCATTATTATATCTATTACCAGTTGTATCTATTTAGTTTTGTTTAAGTGATTTGTTTTACATTATTGTCACTACATAACTTTTATTCTCAGCTTGGACATATAGTACATTATGATTACTTTTCCCTTCCTTTCTTGTGACTTCTGATTTTCCTGAACTAATCATGATCTTATTTGCTTAGTTTTCTACAAATTTATCAGTCCATCCTGAAATTCTTCCCCTGTGATCTAATTCTACTCTCAGTAATTTCGGACATATTTGGTGTTCCTGCAGTGTCATCTCTTATGGAACTCTCTCTCTAAGAGCCTTGTTTGGCCTCAATTTAGACTGATGTCTTGAGGCCGCCAGCAGAGTCGACATCCTGGGTTCCTTCACCAGCATCCTGGGGCATCCCTTTCACTTCTGTTTTCTCGTGGATCTCTTTTCTCCCAAATCCTGGGTTTGCGTCCTCATTTTGCTGGAGCCACTCTTGTAGGAGACAAGAGAGGCACAGAAGAGAGACTCTTTGAGACCCTGCATATAGCAAGATGTCTTTGATCTACCATGACCTCATTATCTTCTCACTTCCAGTATTGCTGCTGAGAAATCAAACACAATTGATTTTTTTTTTTTTTTTTTTTTGGTTACCTGACCAGGGATTGAACCTGGGTCCTTGGCAGTGAAAGCGTGGAGTCCTAACCACTGGACCGCCTGGGAATTCCTGATTCTTTATCTTTTATATGAGACTGATCTTTGGAAACATGTAGGGGTGTCCTCTTTGCCCTCATTGTCTGACATTTCCCAGTAATGTGCCTAGATGCGGGTTAATTTTTATCCATTGTGTTAGGTACTTGATGTATCTTTTTTAATTTAAAAATTCGTGCCTTACGCTAGAAGCAATTGAATTACTTCTTTGATACTCTTCTCTTTGTGAAATTATTCTTATTCTTCTTGTTGATTGGACCTCCTGAACTAGACCATCAATTTTCTTACATATTTTTTCCCCATTTTGCCTTTTTACTGTCTTTTGGGAGATTTCCTCAAATCTTCCAACCCTTCTTTTGAGTTTTTAGTTCTGCTAATGTGTTTTTAATTCCAAGAGCTTGGCTTTGTACTTTGATTCCTTTTTTTTTTTTTTTTTTGGTGGCAAAAAACACATAACAAATTCACCCTCCCACCAGTTTCCAGATGTACAGTACAGTATTGTCAGCCACATGCATGGTGTGGTGCATCAGGTCCCTGGAGAGTCCTAGGTATTTTAAAGTCTTTATCTGAAAACTTTAATTTAATTTGTGGGCCTCTTTCTATGGTCTGTTTTTTCTTTTCAGTCATTTAGTTTTGTCTTTGGACAGTTTCAATTGAATGCTGGCCATAGTGTGTTAAAAGTGTAAAGGCTCTAAGTGATGTTTTCTTCCTTCAGAGAGAATTTAAATTTCTTTGGGTAGGCAGACAAGAGTAAGCAGATGACCTTCCACCTGTAAGCTGGGGCTAGTTTTTTTCCATTATTCTTGGTCAGAGCCCTTCTGGTTCCTAACTGATAGGCTGGGACTCTCCGGCTTGGCGAGCTGTGGGTGCCCGTGTCTTGTCTCGGCAGCCCAAGACAAGGCGGGCCTCTCTGCTTAGTCCTTTGGCCTCCTCACCAGGCTGTCCACTTGGCCCCTCTGACTAGGCGTGTACAGCTCTGTGCCCACAGACACCACACCGAAAATTCGCGTGCACCTCTTCAGTTCCCTCCTTTCTGGAATCTTGGCCCATTGTGTCCCAGCTACTTAGCCCAAAATACTTTTTTTTTTTTTTTTTTTTTTAACCTCCTCTGCTGAAACATCCATAAGCCCCAGGTTACCGCTCTCCTCTAGCCTCCGGGCCTGTCCTCACTCCTGCTCTAGGTTTGGTGTTTGCCCTGAGGGAACAAGCAGAGGTGTTGGTGCAACCTTGGAGTACTTCCTTTCTCTCCAGATTTTGACTGCTTCGATTCCTCTCGTATTTCATCTTTGTCTGTCTGAGGAAATTAATGGTAGTTTTTATTGATTTGGGGAGGATGGTAATTTGTCTAATTTGAAGTTTCCCTCTAGACAGAATTAGAGGAATAAAAAGGTTAAATGACGCTTGTGTCTGTTTCCTCATCTTCAAATGCAGATGACAGCGTCTGTACTGCAGGGTAGTTGTCAGAGTTTAACGAGTTAATCGGTGCAAATTGCTGAGACAAGTGCCTGGCCCATGGTGCTACACAATCATTACTATTATCATGCTGGGTTCAATTCTCCATATCCAACCTGAACCCTGACAGTTATTTTCATGTTCTCTTACTCACTTGTTTTTTACCCCAGTGGTTGTCCCTAAATATTTTTAAAGTTTACTCATTTTAGACAAATGTTGTTTAGCATCTATAAATCGTTGAGCATTCAAGGTCATCTCACTTCTCTCCACTAGTTTCTGATTGTATCTGTCTTTGGAGTTAGAGCACCCCAGTGGGTGGGAATAGTACAATATTCTAGGATAGACAGCTGTGAATCAGCCTGATGCCGTTTTCTGTAAGTTTGACCCTTTAACAACACAAGGGTTAGGAGCACCCGAGAAACCCTACTTACAGTCCATCTTCCACACCTGAGGTTCCGCATCCACGGATTCAGCCCTCGGATTGTGTAGTACTGCAGTATGTATTAGAAAAAAAATCCACATATAATTGGATCCACGCAGCTCAATCCCATGTTGATCAAGGGATAGCTGTATAATTATGAGGCCTAAGATGCTACTTTAAAAATGTTAAATGTATAATAATTTGTGAATATGAAGCATAGTTCAATCTTCCAGTGTGTACTTCTAACTAAATTTTTATGAATGTGCTTTTGCCGGGGCAGCAAAAGAAAGCTGATTTTTATGTTAAGGCCACTCCTTTCTCCTTCCTATTGAGGACTTAAATATTTGACTTTGCCTCCTCCAGGTTTTGTGGTCTTTGCAACACTTGTGGTCATTGTGTCCTTGATATTAATCTTCGTGGTGGGACCTCGCCATGGACAGACAAACATTCTTGTGTATATCACAATCTGCTCTGTAATCGGAGCGTTTTCAGTCTCCTGTGTTAAGGGCCTGGGCATTGCTATCAAAGAGCTGTTTGCTGGAAAGCCTGTGCTGCGACGTCCCCTGGCCTGGATTCTGCTGCTGAGCCTCATAGTCTGTGTGAGCACACAGATTAATTACCTGAACAGGGCCCTGGACATATTCAACACCTCCGTCGTGACTCCAATATATTACGTCTTCTTTACAACATCAGTTTTAACTTGCTCAGCTATTCTTTTTAAGGAGTGGCAAGACATGCCTGTTGATGATGTCATTGGCACTCTGAGTGGCTTCTTTACAATCATTGTGGGAATATTCTTGTTGCATGCCTTTAAAGACGTCAGCTTTAGTCTCGCAAGTCTCCCCGTGTCTTTTCGGAAAGACGAAAAAGCAATGAATGGCAGTCTCTGTAATATGTATGAAGTTCTTAATAATAACGAAGAGAGCTTAACCTGTGGAATTGAACAACACACTGCTGAAAACGTCTCCCGAAGAAATGGAAATCTGACAGCTTTTTAATAAGAAAGATGTCATTAAAAGGTTGATCTATAATTGTGTTATAAAGTGAGTTTGAGTATCAGAATGTGTCTGAAAAAGCATTGTTCTCAAATAGTGTTCTCTAGAGACAATCTTTTTTAAGGTTTCACTAATCTGGACCAAGAAATTACTTTTCTTATATTTAAATGATGGTAGCTCACTAAAATGACCTCAGTACATGGCCACTTTTCTTTTAACACTGTATTATTATAGAGGTATTTTAAATTTTCCTTCACCAAAATCTAAATGCACTAATGACAGTTTTAAGTCTATAAAAATGCTCTATTTTTCCATTGGTGATGAAAGTCTGAAATGTATATTTGTCAGGCCCACTCTGTCAATTCTTGACCATTTTAAGGCGTTTTGATTTAAAAAAACAAAATTAACTCCATACATTATCCTGTAATTTACCTTACCTATAAAAATGACTCCCGTTTGATGAATTATTTTAATTTTGAAATGTTAATTTAAGAGACTCCTAAGTTATTAAATGAAGGAAACTCTTTTACAACAGAAAACCAAAAAGGTAGGAAATCACCACATTGAAATACTTCTCAGGCTGTGAGTTGTCACCGTGAACATCTGATGGCCTTCCTAGATGGCACCTTGTTAATAAACCAGCGTACCCTTTGTCGGACTACATACAGCCTGGCTGGTTTTATTCTTCAGTTACTCTAATCCCTTGATGCCTGGAACCTTGATTACCATTTTTACATCAGCTCTTGTACTTTTCCATATATTTTCATAAGGAGTTATATTGTCATTTAGCTCTTCTAACAACTCTGGGAAATGAAGTCAGAAGACTAGGGTAATTTCTTAAATTTAGCTCATATTGAAATAAAAAGACAAATTGAAACAGAGTTCTTTTCTAAGTCTGAATGCTCAGAATAAACAGGATATTTATAAAATATGGTTTCTTTGTACCACATATTTTACTTTGCTTTGTTTGGACCACTATATATTTTGGTTTTAAAAAAAATGTCCATAAAAAAAAGTTTACAGAAAACTGCAAAAATATGCAAAAAAGGTAGAGTACTATAATTAATTCTATGCAGCTTCAAAACCTGTCACTGATTGGCCTCAAAAATACTGACAGCTAATTTGCGTCGATATCTGGGTTGGGCCTTTTTCCATTCTGCTGCTCCTGCCCAAGGTCACACAGCTTGGCCCACTGTGTAAGTAAGTAGCCACCACAGGAGCCTCACTGTCCACTGGCGTTATCAGGGCAAAGCTGACAGTTTTCCAGTTTCATGAAATAAATTCCATTTTCCCAGTATTGTATCATTGACCCTCTAAGGAGCCTTTGTAGACATTTTTTTCTAACTAACTGCCTCTCTCCATGTAATTTTAACACCACAGATATAACTCTATATTTGTTTATGTACTGTTTCTATATCTGTGCTTTGTATACAATAGATAAAAACCAATTTTCACTCCCTTGGGTGTGATAGTGCCCTCACTGAGAATCCACAGGTTATTAGTAATAAATTCTTAATTATTTAACATCTTACAGCACTTGAAATTTTTATTTGGTTATTAAGTCTTGTAAAACTCAGTAGTGTAAATTATTTAAATTTACTCATTAAACTTAAGTTTTCATCACATTCTGTACTTTCATTACAGGGTGAGCACAGCTGCTACCTCTTAATCTGCAGCAGAATGCTGGCCCCAGGGTTATTATTTCACATTACCAAAAGCAACATTTTAGGCAACTTTGTAAAGAACAGTTATGTTTTATGTAACTCAAGGTTAAACAGTACAGCAGAATAGTTCACAGACTATATATAATATGGATGATGCACCTGGACTTTTTGGTGTTAACGTTTTTAAAGCCATATGGAAGTTTTACTATCATGATCTTGTCTCTTCTCCCAAGGCTGCAGGTGACCTAGACTCCTGGCCTGGTTTGTGCACTCGAGTGAGGAGAGAAAGTACCCTGCCCAAGCCAGGGCTCGTGTAGGGAGGGTCACAGTAAATGAGGAACACAAACAGGTTTCATTAGTTTTATTTCTGTAACCTTTAAATCATACCTCACAAATTAGATTTTGTCACAACTGGATTTAGCAGAAGCAGAGAAATCAAGTTCACTATTTTCTGAAACACTGACACGAAAAGGGGAAAGAAACAAATGACTTAGAAAAGGTTTTCATAAAAAAAACAGAAAAATCCCTAAACAAAAGCTAAATAATCATTAAGTTTAATTCTAATTGGTAATGGGTTTTATCACAATTAGCTGGTAATTAAGGTTCTTGCTTAAGTTCACAAATCTTTCCCTAAGTTTTCCGGATCCTTTGTTAAAGGATAAATGGATGAACTCAGCAGCACTTCATAACATAGCTAGCTGTTGGAACATTCCATAGAAAAATGGAAAATAATTTTGTAAGGACATGATGGCAACCGTCAGCAGCCAAATGCTCCGATTTTCCAATTACCAAAAGTATATACAATTTTAGTGTAGAAAAATAAGTCAATTTTATAAAATTAAGCTTTTAGATCGAAAACACCCCCTTTAACAGGCACAGAGATACTGAAAAATAGTTCCTAAAAATCTAAATATTTTATGGAAAGAAAAACATGCCCTTGTAGTTCTTAAATGCAGTCAGTACTGGGACTCTTCAAAAAACAGGTGACACACATGCCCTCAGCTGCTGGCCAGAGACTGGTGGATAGGCGGCTGAAAGCAGCGAACGTGTTCCACGGGCGTGCTCTCTCCATCGCCCGACTTCAAGTACTTGTCCAAGATAGTGATTATCTCATCATTTAGAATCTGGAACTTGCGAATTCTCTCCACCATCTTCTTCAAAGGCTACATACAACAGTTAAAATTAGGATGTTTTACTAATAACAGTTACATTTATTCATGTGTCAAAATGTCAGGATTTTCATATTTTCTCAGAAAAATTATAGCAAACTACTGACACGTACCATCTCATTAATGTAACTATTGGACCGATGAATATATTTTGCAACATTTCTCTGTTGGTTTCATGCTACTAACTGTAGATTCATTTGTGAAACTTACAGACCTATTTATTCAACAAACAGGTATTAAGAACCTATAGGACACCTCCTAAAAGCCAGGAATGTAAAGATGAAGATAATATGGTCAATGGGGAAAGACCAGTAAACTAGGAATAACACGTTTTAAATATTTCCAGTTACTGTGGACAGGATGCTTTGACAGACCTTCATGCTATAATAGAACCGGACAAAAAAAACCCACAAGCACTGCTGCTTCTGTCTGTGCAGGAAGTAAAGCAAAAGCCAGGAAGCCAGGACTTCCTCAGGGATAGATGCCACCCGCAGCAGTGGGATGAGGAGACAGCCTGGGCAGTAAGCAAGGTGGACTACACCTGGAGACTCTCCACGAAGCCTGGACCTCTCATTAGGCTAAAGTGGTCCCAAGTTGGTAATAATTCTGGGAGATGAACAGTAAATGAAAATCCTAGGAGAAAACCCTATCAAACAAGAGCTGCCAAATAAATAAAATCCAACACACAGGGACTTCCCTGGTGGTCCAGTGGTAAAGAATCTGCCTTCCAATGCAGGGGACACTGGTTTGATCCCTGGTCAGGGAACTAAGATCCCACATGCCGCAGGGTAACTAAGCCTGCACGCCACAACTACAGAGCCCGCGCACCTCAACTAGAGAGTCTGCATGCCTCAAACTACAGAGCCCACGCGCTCTGGACCCTGCGCGCCACAACTAGAGAGAGAAAACCCGCGTACCCCAACTAGAGAGAAACCTGCGCGCCGCAACGAAGAGCCTGCGTGCCGCAATGAGAGATCCCGCGTGCCGCAACTAAGACCTGATGCAGCCAAAAAGAAAAAAAAAAGTCCAACACAGTGGAACATTTCAGAGTTTTAGATACCCCTCGAGGCCTCAGATACTAGAACTAAAAAAGAATATAAGATACATGAAATGTGTAAAATAAAAACTGGAAAAAATTCCATGAAGAAGATAAAATTATCAGTTACTACCAAGATTTGAAGAAGAAACAAATCAACATTTTAAATATAAACTAATGACTTGAAAGTAAAACCACAGCAGGTCAGACTGGGCTGAAGTGAGTTAGTTAAATGAAGACAGTACTCTGGGTATAGCCCAGAGAGCCAAGGAAAAGGAAATGGACACCTCAGTTCTCCAACTGTAAGGAACTGAATTGAGCCAACCACCTGAATGAGTCTGGAAGCAGATCCATGACCAGAGGCTCCAGAAGGGAGCACAGCCCTACAGACACACTGATAGTGGCCTTGTGAAACTGTAAATGGAGGACCCAGCTGAACTGTGCTGTACCCGACTTCTGACCTAGAAAACTGTGAGATATTAAGTGGAGACCAGATAAGTCCGTCTGACACATATATAACTGAAGTCCCAAAATGGAAGAAAAACTAAAATATTTGAAAAGATAATGGCAGAGTATTTTCTGGAATTCAATTACAAAGAATACATAAAACACAAAAAGATCTTTTAAAAAGCCCCAAACACACTTTAACTACATGAAGGGCGCCCGAAGACTTGAAGGGTATGCCAATAATCTGAAAATGCAGATCTTACAAGGCTCTATAATTTGAAGTAGGTCTACATACCTTGAAAATAGAAGGAAAATGAAACCATTAGTATTTCAGTACCAGACTCCTTTACTTACTAATTCTATTTAGATTCATTTGGGGAGTGAAAAGAAAGTTTCAGCTGTCCTGGCATGAGAAACATTCCCAGAAAAACGACTTACAATAACTAGAAAGTATCTTTTTTTGTGAAACTTCCACGTACCACGTTTTTGATAATTTCATCTTTGCCATCATGTTTTTGGACTTTGAGTAGATGGTAGCAAAAATCCAGCACAGCAAAGCGCCGCTGTTGCCCAAGAAGCACAATGATCATACAGCCAGCCCAGTGGAGCCCGTCGCCAAAACACTGCCTGGGGACAAGAAGCAGTAGGTAGGATGAGTGATCAGATTCCAGTGACCAAACCACCTGCGTGCCCCGCCTGGAATGCTGAGCAGAGGTGTGTCCCTGGTAAACACCTCTTTGGGCTTCCTCTGGCAAACTGTGGCTCCTCCATGAAGAAGGAGTTCATGAAGTTGCGGCCCTCCTATCTAGCAAAATGTACACCTGACTTGCACAAGTTTCCATGAGTTCAGAGAACTCCAGAAGCCCAGCCCTGAGGCACTTGCTGGGCCTCAGGCAAGAGCCCCCACTTGAGCAGCTTTATAGCAGCTCAGCAATTCGGGGGTCCGTTTCCAGAGGAAGGTGGTCCCCTGTGTTAGCTCGGCGCCAGGTTCTCTCTCCCACCCCGCCCCGAGCACACGCGCTTACTCGACTGTAAACTCGTGTGTTCCCACAGGAATGCAGTAGACAAACTGCATGGCGCTCCACAGTCTGTGAAACTCGACACAGTCGTCCACGTGCATGACCCCATTGCTGGGCAGGGGCCCACGCCAGATGGGGTCATCCAGAAAGGTCCGGATCCGAGTCAGGATGACTTCAAACATAGACAGGCCACAGCAGAGGCGCTCCTTGGTCAGCAAGTCCCCCTCTCTTGCTATTGCAATTTGCTGTAGGAAGGACAAAATGTCACGGGCATGGCAGGAGGCTGGAGTGCTGAAACTAAAGTACTCCAGTTTTGTTTCTGACTCACTGGAAACTATCCCAGCTTGCAGAAGAGGGTTTTTAGAAATAAGCACCAACAAAATAAATACGTCAGCTATTACCCGTATGTCTTACCACACTAAACGTATTTCAGAGTTGAGAACTGTCGAGTACAGCTGTTCTTAACGGGGACTGATTTGTCTCCAGAGGACATCTGGTGATGTGTGGAGACATTTTTGGTTGTCACAGCTTGGGGTGGGTCTAGTGGCATCTAGTGGGTAGAGGCCAGGGATCCTGCTAAATGTCCTACAATTCATAGGATGGCCCCCACAACACAGAATTATCTCGTCCAAAATGGCGACAGTGCCAAGGCTGAGAGACTCTGATGTAGCTGGTCTAAGTTCACGGAACTCCTCCCTGCCTTCTGTTCTTAAAAACCTATGAGAAGGCCTTCTTCGTGAAAGGACGGACAACAAAAACAGCGATGTTTTCTGTGTCTGTCTCACGTGCCAGGTGATGTTCTAAGTCCCTTCCACATGTTAGCTCATTCAAACTTCCCGGCCACCCTGTGACAAGGTCCCGTTATGAGCCCCACTTGAGACACTGGGGCCTGAGCAGCTGAGCGGGCTCGTCCCCCGCTCACGACGCTTCAGGGCTGGGTCTCACCCAGAGCCTGTGCTCTCGAGCCCCAACCCCGCCAGTGGCCTGATGTGTGGGCCCAGCTCACAGCAGCGACAGCGGCCCCAACATGCATTACCTGAGGGGTTCCCAGTCTTTCGATTAGAGGGACAAGATGCAGTGGGGCGTACTTTGATTCTAGTCTTTTCATTTTTGCATCAAGTCTCTCTCCCTCTGCAGTGGAAAAGAATATTTTATACTCTATTCCTTTGTATGAATAACAACCGCACAAGTTTAATTTTGTCAAAACAAACAAAAACCAACCAAATGAAAAATGTTTAACATTATACATGTAGGTTCTCTTTGAAAATTCTTTTATGGAACTGGCTCATTGGCTATTTTAACTCAGAATTCATTTTCTGTTCAATATTCACTTTTTAAAACTTACTGAAAAATCCAAATGTAATCAAAAACAGAGCACAGTACAATGAATCCTCTGTGCCCATCTGCTGCAACAATCATGAGATGGCACTCTTGTTTCATAGATACCCAGCACCCCTGCTTCCGTGCTATTCTGAAGCACATCCAAGACACAGCATTTCAGCCCTAAATACTTCCGTTATTTGACACTCATTTAACTACATTATGTTACCAGTTACCCCAGGCTATGACTGAACAGGCACGACACTCAAACAATGCTGGCCTGTAACTAAAGAGAACTCTCTGGCCACACAGACATGCATCCCTGCCCTGGTCAGAGGACTGGCTCACCTTTCACGTGGACTCTCGGTAAGATGTTCTGGAAAGGGGCGGCGTGCAGCAGGTCACATACTTCTTCTAAAGACTAGAACAAAGAAAAAGAAGGCTGTGTTAGGAAGCTTATCTCACAGCAAAAATGGACAAAGAAATCAGGCGCTGAAAACAAGGCACATCTTTGGCATTTAGTGTAAATTAAACACTGCAAACAGCACTGCCCAACAGGAGTCTCTGGGATGATGGAAATGTCCCCTAGCTGTGCTGTTAAGGTAGTTACTAGCCACATGTGGCAATTAAGTACTTGGAATGTGGCTGAGGAACTGAATTTTCATTTTTACTTACTTTTGACTAATTTAAACAGAGACATGAGTAAACCCAGCACTGAACGTGGCCTTCGTATTTACAGTTTTGCAGCCCTCCGTGCAGAGATAGGAAGGAGGTGCTTCCTGTGTAAACAGCGCAGGGCAGCATCAGCGACTCCCCACAGAACCCAAAACGAGGTTCTGAGCAGTCGCTCTGAACCTGTTGTTGGATCACCAACTCCTTTAAAGAGGCAATAAAACCCCACGCTGGGCCTCCCTGGTGGCGCAGTGGTTGAGAGTCCGCCTGCCGATGTAGGGGACGCGGGTTCGTGCCCCGGTCCGGGAAGATCCCACATGTCGCGGAGCGGCTGGGCCCGTGAGCCATGGCCGCTGAGCCTGCGCGTCCAGAGCCTGTGCTCCGCAACGAGAGAGGCCACAGTAGTGAGGGGCCCGCGTACCGCAAAAAAAAAAAAAAAAAAACCCACGTTATACAAGACCTCCAAAACAATGCAATGAAGGGAGAAAGTTTACTTGCAATGTCACAGGGGTTGCAGAACTCCTAAAAGCCCAGCATGAACCCAAAGATGGGCAAGAACAGGGCACCCTTCCCGAGTCCGAGGGCCCGTAAACAAGGGAAAGCTCCTTAGACCGCGGTGCGTTCACTCAGGGCAAAAAGGCGGAAGATGGGAACGGGCTCTCATGCCTCCTACGCTACACCCATCCTAAAACCTCAATAAAACAAATTGTTAAAGAAATGGTTATCAGACAGTCAAAACATACTGACTGATGAGAGTTTCCCTTCTGAGGATCTCCCCAAAGATGAAAGCAAGGCTAAGACCAAGAGGAGGAAGAGAAGGCTTTCTGTATGTACCCATCAAGTGAGGGTCCCATCGTCACCTAACGTAAGCCCCGTGCAGCCACCCCTGCTCCTCCAGAACCCTCCAGAGGGAGGCTGACCTCCACCCCGTCTCCTATGCCCAAGTCCAGCAACAACACGAGTTCTTCACGCAGCCTACACGTGACGGGAGCCCCTCTAGGCCAGTGCACACAGGACCTGGTCCCCAGGCCCCCTGCACTAGGAGAAGGAGGCGTGGGGGCCGAAAGAGGACACGCTTAAAGAAGGAAGGCGTCAGACGGCGACGGCACAGCATGCAAACGCAGCATGGGGGCAATGTCGTGGAGCGCCACGCGGCTAAGAGAGGCTGAGGAACGTCACCACTTACTGATGTGGGGTGACCTCCAAAATATATTCACTGTCAAGTGAAAAAAGCCAAGTGGAGACGGGCGATCAGCCCATCTGCACCAAGAGAGGGTTGGAGGGCATCTGGAAGGTGACTAACTGCAAGAAAGTGGCCGGGCCAATGGATGAGGGATGGGAAACTTTGATGAGGGAAGAGAGCTGCCGGGTGGAACGGCTGGGTCAGAGCCACACAGATGGAGGCTCTACAGGTGGTAAAAGCACCTGCCTGCTGGCAACACCACTTTAGAGGGACCACTTGGCTATCAGTGCAGCTTCCAGGTGTCATTGACAATGAACTCAAATTGCTGCACCCAAACCAAGCCAGAGAAAGAGGGAGAATGGCTATAAAATCCAGTATTAAAAACAAACAAGCAGGGCTTCCCTGGTGGCACAGTGGTTAAGAATCCGCCTGCCAATGCAGGGGACACAGGTTCGAGACCTCGTCCAGGAAGATCCCCCATGCTGCGGAGCAATCAAGTCTGTGCGCCACAACTACTGAGCCTGCGCTCTAGAGCCCACGCACCGCAATGAAGAGTAGCCCCCTCTCACCACAACTAGAGAAAGCCCGCGCGCAGCAACGGAGACCCAATGCAGCCAAAAATAAATTAAATAAGTAAATTTATTTTAAAAAAACAAACAAGCAATCTAAAACTATTCTGAAACAAAAAGTTCAGTAAACACACACACACACGTAACCTAAGAAGAACTACATCACCAAAAATTTCAGGTTGGGCTTAACGAGCAGAATTTAAAGAACAAAACGAAAAAACCCTTCTTCAGAAAGGTAGACGGATCTATCCAATGCAAAGGTTCAGAGTAAGGTCAACATTGTTGGTTACCGAACCAAATCTTGGTGCCAGCTGGGGCCACGAATACCCTAGGGCCTCACCACAGGCTCAGTGCCCCCTGCAGCTGGGTGACGGTTACCCCACTTTTCTTTTCTTTTTTTTTTTTTGTGGTACGCGGGCCTCTCACTGTTGTGGCCTCTCCCGTTGCGGAGCACAGGCTCCGGACGCGCAGGCTCAGCGGCCATGGCTCACGGGCCCAGCCGCTCCATGGCATGTGGGATCTTCCCGGACCAGGGCACAAACCCGTGTCCCCTGCATCGGCAGGCGGACTCTCAACCACTGCGCCACCAGGGAAGCCCACCCCACTTTTCTAATGTGACAATTTGAAGAGCACATCTATGCTTAACATCTCCATGTATATTAACGGAAGTCCACACAAATGCCAAACACAGGTTATTACCACTTTCCTTGGAGACACCAAAACCACCACCAAGGAGAGATCAGTGTCTGGAATCTGGGTTTGATGAGATGGAGTGAGAAAAGCCATGCGTCTTTCACCTTACGGAGTCCCACCCTGGTACTGGAAACCACCACCCCTTATTTGCAAAAGGACAAACGCAAGACCACAAAATGCCAGTCTGGGGCAGCGCCTGGGAGCAGATTTGCCCAACACAAGGAGTGCGGCTTCTTGCCCCTGCCATAAGGTGCACTGACAGATGAGGGGGGAAGGAGGAAGCAAAGGGTGATGGTGCACAGAGGGCAGGAGGGGGTGGGGACAGAGATTCCTGCAGGTAGAGCCACCGTGTCCAGGGGCCACTCATGGGCCATGGAATCTTCAGTGAAAAGAAAATGGCACTCAACTGAGTTGTAGATGACCTGTTTATTTATTGTTTCAGAAACATCCGTCCACTCATAAGCCAAAGTTTGCTTTAAGATCAACTGATTTAATGTCTTTCCTAGAGGTCCAGCACTGTGCTTGTCACTCAAGGGAGCCCAGTACAGGGTGTAAACTTGAGACCCAGGCCCTGGTCTCGGAAGGGAAGAGACACGGGGGATCTGTGTCACCTGGGTGCCGAGGCCCAGCACTCACCTGGCTCCTGAGACCTGGAGGGTCCAGCCGCTGTTGAGGTTGGTCCCCAAGAATTGCAGGGGGCCATCCAGAGTGCTGGACGCCTGGGAAGGGCAGTGGGGGGTGGTGCTTTGAGAGTGCAGGATGCCTCAGAAGGGCTGCACTGGTGTCCAGGGATAGACAAGAGGAATTAACTGAAGGGTCTGGGCAGGTAAGGATCACATCAGTTCCAGATTTCTCTTTCCCTAAGTTTCTAACACAGGATCACACTCCTTCCAGAAGCCATCAAATGTCCAAGTGTTCCCTTTATGTGTGTGTTTCAGGAAAAGTCACTCATGAAGGGACTTTTCCTATATGAAATCTTTAAAATTCATGATGAGTGATTACTATTTAAAGGAATTTTCCCTAACTTATCTGCTTGTTAAAAATTCACATGGAAATACACGTGAAAGATAAAAGATTCAGTTCTCCCCCAGCTGTTCCTGGAGTGAGGCTGCCCTGGACACCAGCTCTTCAGGGAGCCGCCCGCCGGCCCTGCACCACCATTCCTGCTGCAGGGGAGGCGGGCTGGGCTGAGTCACAGCTAGTGGGACCTTGAGGGCCTGGGAGTTGCCCATCTCTGGCACCACATGGAAAGGGTCTCCGGGGAGCAGAATAGCAGAGGGGAAGCCAGAAGATGCGGGTCCTGACCGGAGGCTGTACCCTGTACCCGACCTTGGGCTCCCTGACACGAGGGCCAACGTATTTTCTCTTTCGTGTACCTGGGTGTAAGAGGGCCAGTCCAGTGGCTCAGCCTCTACAGGCCTGGCAGTCTGACTGCCACGCCCTGCACAGTGTACGGGCACCCCAGCCCCGGTCACTGCAAAACACAATCTTGCTTCTGCCAAGCTGCCAGGGCCCCGGAGACAAGAGACTGCTTTAAGAAGTGACAGAGAAAAGATCTCCCCAGACGGAGCCAGAAATGCAAAACAATTCCCATCGAAGTGCCAATATGCTTTTTCAATGCATTTGGCAAAGCGGATTCCAATACTTTCAGGGCAAAGAGCCACAAAGAGGGAGCAGGCGCTTGAAGAAGAAGGTTAGGAGCACGTCCTGTCAGGTGTCGAGACTTACGTTAGAGCTACCGTGAGTAAGACAACGTGTTAGAAGCCACGGACAGACACACAGACCGGCGGAATGAGGAAGAAAGCCAAGAAACAGACCGGCACATCCACCAAAAGCTGAAGGATGACAGAGTGACCCTGCTGACCAGCAAAGAAAGGAGTCTTCCTTCGGCCACTGGAGGAGGGACAACGGGTTACCCCACAGAGGAAACAAGAACCTCACCCACATCTCACTGCACACAAAAACCAACTCCAGAAGGATGATAAACTAAAGAGAAGCAACACCTAAAACCTTTAGAAGAAAATATGAAAGAATATCTTTATGACCCCTAGGTAGGAAAGGACTTCTTTGAAGAGATACAAAAAGTGCTAACCATTAGAAAAAAAAAAAAGAGAGAGACTACATTCAAATTAAGAGTATCAGTTTACCAAACATCACCCCTGTTAGAGTGGAAAGACAAGCCAAAGACAGGGGGAGGTATTTGCATTTAAGTGTAACATACAGAAGATACACAAATCGTAGTAAAATGGACAAAAGATACAAACGGAGCATTTAACGGGACGGGAAGATGCCCGGCTCTCTAGTCCTGAGGGAGAGGCAGTGTGAGACCACGCAAGAGTCCGCGCTACACCCACCAAGGCTCTCAGTGCAGGACTGTCAGGTGACATGGTCTACAGGGGACAGAGGGAGAGGCTAAGTGACACCGCCCGGAGGCAATGAGTGGAGACAGTGGGTGTCCCACGTGTGCTTTCCTAGTGGTGGTGGGCCGATAGCGTTTGCTTTATTATGCTGTCCACTGCAGCAGGCATGGGGCACATGCAGCGATTTAAATGTAAAAAAAAAATTCAGCAAGATTTAAAAATCAGTTCTTCACACGGAGCCACACTTTGAGGGCTCCACAGCTGAGGCTGTGGAACTTTCCATCATACACAGTCCCCCTGGGCAGCCGTGCTTTTACCTTATGTGTATATCACATATGTTCATTTAGATGCAGCAAATACTATATAATAAAACATTCTTCAGTGATGCACTGCATGGCATTTCTGTTTTCCAGTTGTAGGGAACAAATTCAAATGAAAGTCTAAACAGTCATGAGAAAAGATCGGTGCTTTACAATATTTGCCCCTTTTCCACCACTAACTAACCCCACTGAGTCAAGCGTCTAAAGCTCGGCCTGTTCTATCACCCATGCGGGGGTCGGGGGGGGGCTTGGCGGGACGCGGGGCGGGGCGGGGCACTCACCAGGCTCTGCTCTATGAGCAGGCAGAAGAGGATGGCGTTGCCTACCTCCCGTAGGTTCTGGAAGCACACCGTCTTCAGCTCTGCATACTCAACAATGTCCTTTAACTGGTGGTGGAAGAACTCCAGGATGCCTGTGGAGGCACAGAATGAGTGTGGGGCTGGGGGAGGCTGGAGGGGAGGGAGACCCACAGGGAGCAGCCTGGGGTTCCCGGCCGGGAGCACTGAGCATTCTCCCACTACCGTTGTGCCCACAAGGACGTGGCCGCACGTCTCCTGACCCCAGCACCTTCCCTGCACTGGTGGTCTGTCCACCACCTGAGTGCTGGGCCTCAGCTCCAAAGCCTCTTTCTCTGTCAACCCTGTCCAGGCATGGCTTGTTTTACTGTGCTTCGCAGATACTGTGTTTTACAAATTGGAGATCTGTGGCAGCCCTGCGTCAAGCAAGTCTATAGGCGCATTTTCCCAACAGTGTCTCCTCACTTCATGTCTCTGTGTCACATTTTGGTAATTCTTGAAATATTTGAACTTTCTCGTTATTATTGTATTTGTTACGGTGATCTGGGATCAGTGATCTTTGATGTTACTATTGCAAAAAGATCACAACTTGCTAAAGGTTAGCATTTGTTAGCAATGAAGTGTTTTTAATTAAGATATGTATGTTTCATAAGGCATGGTGCCATTGCACACTTAATAGACTACAGTATAGTGTAAACATAACTTTATATGCACCAGGAAATAAAAAAAATTCATGTGGCTTGCTTTATGGCACTATTCCCTTTATTGCGGTTTATCTGGAACCAAACCTGCAATATCTCCAAGGTCTGCCTGTATCTTCAGAGGAGGCATCACGTCGCAATAAATGAGAAAGGCCACATTGTCATCTCCAGCAGAGGCAGAAAAGGTATTTGGTAAAATTCAGCATCCCTTCACAGGCACAGAAGGGAATGTACTTAGCCTGACGAAGGACATCTACAAAACCCTGTAGCTAGCTAGTGTCACACTCAGTGGTGAACCTGCACACCTTCTCCCAGAGCTCCAGAGAAAGACAACACATCTTCACCACTGTCCTGGAGGCGCTGGATGTTGTAATAAGGCAGGAAAAGACACAAGGCCTAAAGTCTGGAAAGAACTCAATCTATCCATTCAAGGCTGATACAGTCAAAAATCCCCAAGCTGACTCCAGAATTTCTAGTCCTGCAGAAGACCTAGAATAGCCACGACAACCCTGAGGAGAACAAAGTCAGAAACTTAAATGACTTCAAACCCCTCTTTCCGAGAGGTCAGGCCCTGAACGCCGTTCGGCACGGACCCCACAGCCTTGCCTGCCTGAGAGGCCATCCTTTCCTCTCTGCAGTCCACCCCGAAACGGGCACGAGAGAGCCCGGGTGGCTCCCAGCAGCATGGCACTATCCTCACGGTGGTGCCAGGCCAGCTGGGCGAGGACGTTCAGAGGGCAGCCCTGAAGTCCACAGCTCTGCCCCAGACCAGCCTTGGATTTGGCCTAAATGGCTCGTCTTGGACATTTAAAATATCCACCTCTAGTCAGGATCTGAGCAACAGTTTTATTATCCCAATGTTACTCATCTGGTTTCCGAGATCCTCCGAAGCCAGGCCAGACCAACGGTTATGTCCCTTCCCAGGGGCCACATGGGTCATCTCACTGTCTCCTTAAACACCAATAGCCCTGGGCGGTGCCAGCAACATCTGGGGGCTCAGCCACACCAGCCGACTACCCATCAGAACAGTCTCTCCTGGGTGACCCACGTGTGGGCCCAAGTCACTTAATAAGATAGTTGTCCAGCTTTTAAGAAAGTAGTTAACGAATATGAGACAAAAGGCAGTTTTGTTAAGAGATAAGGCTTCCTGTCGTCCAATTTTATCACGAACCATGCTTTCTGAGGTCACAAAGGCTGCTCACATGGAGAGCCCCAAATCCACTCTGGTCAGGCCATGCAGGTCTGTCTGGCACCCCAAAGGGCACATCTGCCCGAGGGCCCTACGGTCAGCCAGCCAATGAGACAGGCTCTCAATGAGAGGGAGGCTGCCAGGAAGAAAGACAGACAGGCTGTGCCGTCAGGGGAAGCAGCACCCCTGCGTGGGGTTGCCTCTGAGGCCCCTGGGCAGTTGGACCTGGCAGTGGAGCTCCCTGCCCCTCCCTGGTCAGTGATCTTCAAGATCCTGGTGCTGTAGGAGAGCCAAGGTGCACAGGGTTCACAGCCCTCGCTCCCCACCCAGCATTCCCACCCCAAACGGCAACCCCTACGCACCCTCCTGGACACCTGCTCCTGGTTGAAAGGCTGGCTGGTTTTTTCTGCTGGAAACAATCAGGCTCTGGTTGGGCTCCCCACCTCCTCCCACCCGGGGAAGGCAGATCTGATCCTTATCAGTAATTTCCGACTTGATTTCCCTTACTGGGGCCTATGGCTGACACTGTCCCTCCCTGTGCACCCCAGGGAGACGCTGTGCTCACCAGGGGAGCCGTACTCGTGCCGCGGCAGCCGGCACACCTTAGGCATCACCTCCATCAGCGTCTTCACGTACTGCAGGATTGTGCCTTGCAGCTGTTGAGAGATGGGCTGTGTCAGCCACCAGCCACACCACCACGCAGGCTGTGGGTGTGACGGGCACTTCTGAAAAGGAGTCTGTTAGTCAAATGCACGGTAACGACCCGGGACTTTGGCTGGAGAGGAAACCTCACGCGTGGAGACTGATGTGAGAGATGGAATGGAAAGCCCCTCCCCACACGGGAACTGTGTGCGGAATCCTTCCCACCACCACCACCCCCCGCCCAGGGAAGGACGCCCACCGAGGGAAACATACCAGGCTCTTGACCACCTTCAGCAGCTCTTCCATGACCACCGCGATGCCCTGGTAGCCGAGCAGCCGGCAGATGACCTGGAAGTGTGGAGGCCCCACAAAGTTCCGGTAGCTGCCGTAGATGCTTGAGTAGGCCAGGTTCAAAGCCTGGGGACAGAGAAGGCCAGCGCTTGATGGAAGTTGACAGGGTTTTCAACGTAGCCCCACGCACAGGTGAAGATGACGAATCCATACGTAAAGCACATTAGCACACACCGCCCTCAGGTGGAGACATCCTGAGAAGCTGTTGGACTGCCCTTTATTGGTATCTAGGTTTCCAACTTGAAGACATAAAAACTAGCTTGCTAAAACAGAAGGAGTTCTTCAACATTTATTAAACTGCCAGTCCTACAGAAGACATTCTGAGGTCCTGGAATGAGAAATGAATGTATCTCAGAGCCTCACTGCTGCCCCCACGTTACTGCTCCCAGTCTCCTGAGGAAGACACCAAGGATAGACTCTGATGAGGCAGTGGGTATGCAGGGAGTGGGGTTACAGCAGCCCCTGCGGGGGGGCAGGCGAGAAAGGTAGTCAGGGTGGTTTCTTGTCAGACGAGACCTCCAAGCTTGTCTAAGGACACAGACGTCTGCACACCTATCAGGGAGACGCCCAATGTAAGCATTCAGTGCTATGTGTTTCCCTCTCAGCACTTCTTTAGCTGCACCCCGTAAATTGTGATATATTTGCATTTCATTTAGGTCAATGTCTTTTTTAAAACTTTCCCTTGAGACTTCCCCTTGCCCTAAGGATCATTTAGAAATGTGTTTATTTCTGATTTTCTTGTCATCTCTTTGTTACTGATTTCTAGTTTGAGTTCACTGTGGTCAGATAACACACTGTATAATATATCAGTTCTTTGAATCTTGTTGATGTTGTTTTAAGGCCCAGGGTATGGTCTATCTTGGAGAATGCTCCATTGGTCCTTGAAAAGAATGTATGTTCTGCTGTTGTTGGAGGAAGTGTTCTACACAGGTCAATAGCGTCCTATTGGTTGATGGTGTTCATTCTTTTTTGTTGCTGATTTTCTGTGTACTTATTCTTTCGATTACTAAGTGAAAGGAATGTTGACTTCCCCAGCTACAACTGTGGAGTTGTTCATTTCTCCTTTCACTTATGTCAGTTTTTGCTTCAAGTATTTTGAAACTCTGTTGTTTGGTGCATAAACATTTAGGATTGCTATATTTTCTTGGTGGCTTGACCTTTTTATCATTATGTAATGTCCCTCCCTCTTTGTCCCTGGTAACATTCTTTGCTCTGAAATCTGCTTTATCCTATACTCATACAGTCACTCTGCTTTCTTCTGACTGTTTGTGTGATATATCTTTTTCCATCCTTTTACATTTAACCTGAATATATCATCGGCTTGAAGTGAGTTTCTTATACAGTCATATTTTTTAATCCACTCTGTCAATCCCTCTACCTTTTTAACTGTCTTTAGACCACTTACATTTAATACATTTACACGTAATGTAATTACTGATTTTTAAGTTAGGCTCTGTTTCATTCTTCCTGTCTTCCTGTGAGTCATTTAAACATTTTTTAGAATTCTGTTGTGATTTAACTGTGGTATTTTTGAAAGTATCTCTTTGCACAGGCCTTTCAGTGGTGGTCCAGGTCTTACATTATATGTTATGTAAGTTATCACAACCTACTGTTATCAACATGTTACCACTTTGAGTGAAATGTACCACTCTCACCTGCTTTTAGGTCCCTATAACCTTCCCCCTTCCCCTTTTATAACTGTCTTAAATATTTCCTCTATGTACACAGAGAACCACATCAGGACAGCAAGGATCCTGAAAAACTGGCAGATGTCTAGTTGCTCGGTTCTGAATGAACATCCTCAGGAGGACTGCTTGCAATTCCTGGGAACTCAGCCCTTGAAATGTTGCCTATGTTGCCGATTGATACAGTTGTTTTTTACACTTGGGACACTTGACCATGCTGTACAAGCTTGTCTAGGTTGTTTGTACAAGTAGTGATTTATGGCAAGCTCCTCCTTTCCTTCTGGGGATTCTGGGGTTTCAGTAACTTGGGCCAGTCATACAGGTGGCTGCGTCTATGCCCCTAGCCCTGGACCCGGGTGTTCCTATGAGCTTCTCTTTCCTGGGCAGGATCACTCTGTACATCCCATGCGACCGCCATGAGGGACCACTGGAAGCCCACACCTGCTTCCATAACCACCAGATGCATCTTTCCCCTTGCTGATCCTGCTCTGGGTCCTTTAGCTGTAATAAACTGCAGCAGTGAATGAATCCTTCTGGAGAATCACCAAATGTGCAGGTGGTCCTGGGACCATCAACACAGAAAGTCTGAGTCCAAACCAATGATCAAATGCAAGATTCACCAAGGTGGAAACACTGCCAAGTGCCTGTCTCACATTCATCCCTACAACCCTATCAGACTTGAAAAGACCATATTTTGATTGTGGGCTCAGATAAAACCTGCCCCCTGCCATCCCTCCTCAAAGCACCAACTGTGCTTTATTATTATTTTTTAATCCAGAGAAGGAAGGGCTTATTCCTTGCAGCAAGAGAACACTTGCTTTCCCAAAGCAATGTCCCTAAACTGTGCTTTAAATGCTGGGATTCTGGGACTTCACTGGTGGCACAGTGGTTAAGAATCTGCCTGCCCACAGGTTTGATCCCTGGTCCGGGAAGATCCCACATGCTGCGGAGCAACTAAGCCCGTGCGCCACAACTACTGAGCCTGCACTCTAGAGCCCGCGAGCCACAACTACCGAAGCCCACGTGCCTAGAGCCCATGCTCCGCAACAAGAGAAGCCAGCGCAATGAGAAGCCCATGCACCACAATGAAGAGTAGCCCCTGCTCACTGTAACTAGAGGAAGCCTGCGCGCAGCAACAAAGACCCAACATAGCCATAAAAAAAAAAAAGATGCTGGGATTCTGGGTGAGGTTTTTGCTTGATAATAAGTTCTAATGCTTGAAAAACATGAAAATCATTAGTGAAATTATATGGCCTCATGTTACAAGTGGGAAAATTCACTCCCACAGCCACCCTCACTTGCTCGGGGCCTGGGGCTCAATGACACCTAGTCCCCGGCCCCCCCGGTGAGTGTCTGGCTTCCTGGAGACTTCACTCACCCCCTCATTCACCCCAAAGATGGCACATCCCAGGGACAACACAACCGGAGCAATGTACCTACTCAGAGGAAGGGGAGAAGGAATTACCTCTGGAGAGGGCAAAATTACAAATAATCCTACACTATAAAACACACAGACGCAGAGGAGGGGAGCCTCACAGTTCAAGTCAAGAAACACTGCTGACCACGCCTGATGCAGAGACTGGGGCCTCGCCCGGAAACCAGGGCACGAGGGCTCCAGACTCACCAGTCACGTGCCCTGGGTTCTCTAATGCCCTCAACACTGTGCATCTTCAACTGTGAAGTAGGGACAATCTTACTTATCTTATAGGAAAGAGAACATCAGTGATGTACTCAAGAGAGTGTTCACTCAGAGTGGTGATACTACCAGGAACCAAAAAGGTAACGCCATAAATGGGCACTCAGCTAAGTCGAGTTTATTACCATAAGACACTAGCCCTCACTCATCACTCCTAACAAAAGAACGGATTGGATTTTTTTGTGTGTGTGTGTGGTACGCGGGCCTCTCACTGTTGTGGCCTCTCCTGTTGTGGAGCACAGGCTCCGGACGCGCAGGCTCAGCGGCCATGGCTCACGAGCCTAGCCACTCCGCGGCACGTGGGATCTTCCCGGACCGGGGCACGAACCCGTGTCCCCTGCATCGGCAGGCAGACTCTCAACCACTGCACCACCAGGGAAGCCCTGGATTGGATTTTTGAATTGGATTCCTGTGTATTCCATAATTTCATAGGTACGAACACCCTAACTGCACAGCAGCACACTGAAGTGCAGCTGACACGTCTGAATGCTCACAAGGAACACGGTGGCTCAACTCTGACAGCATGATATTCTGGCATTCTGCCTTTCTTTGATCCTCAAAAAAGTATCATATGAGATGAATAATCAACATCAGTGTTCCTCATGCAAACTTTTGTTAGACTTCTGTTAGGAGTCCAAATGATCTAACAAAAAAATACTGGTTTAGGTTTTAAGAATAAAAATGACATGAACAATTTCTCAAAGAGGCTGAAATCCGTAAGTTTAAGTTCAGTCACAGCTGGTCGCTTTAAAAAGAACAATCTGATCTTTTTTTCCGCCAAGATGGGCACCTACTTTGCAGATGCAGATGCACCTGCCTCCTTTTTAGCACAGAATGCTTGTCTTTCTTTTTTTTTCTTTTTTTTTTTTTTTGCGGTACGCGGGCCCCTCACTGCTGCGGCCTCTCCCGTTGCGGAGCACAGGCTCTGGACGCACAGGCTCAGCGGCCATGGCTCACGGGCCCAGCCGCTCCGCGGCATGTGGGATCTTCCCGGACCGGGGCACGAACCCGTGTCCCCTGCATCGGCAGGCGGACTCTCAACCACTGCGCCACCAGGGAAGCCCCCGCTTGTCTTTTTCTTATTAAATTGTAAGATACTTTAAATACTGACAACACTAATCTTTAGCAATGCCCTTGCTGCTGCACATCCAGCCATGTCAGCCGGGAAACCTGCCTCATCTCATGGGATGGTGGGTGTCCTGTGGTTCCTGGATGTCAGCTGTTCTCCGCGTGCCCCTTTCCACCTCAGCTCCTCCCTTTAAGGTGTCACAGCTGGACAGGCCACCCTGCCCCTCCATCACAGATGTGTCCCCCACCCACAAGCCTCTTCCACAAACTTTCCTGGCTTGATATTTTTACACCTTTAAATCTTCCAATGGTCTCACAGCTGACACCCACCACATGGCCAGAAGCTGTCCCAGCACTACATTACTTTTCAGAAGGGTGATAAGTGAAGGCAACAATAACATTTTATATGTGGCATGACACATTCAAATTATTGAAACTAGACTGATTCAAATTAAACTTCAAACTACGCTTCGCTATGAACTTAAAAATCGTAATACAAACACAAAAGAACCTACCTTTGATCCATGCAAATACTGGGGTTGTGCATTTGGCTGTTTATCTCTTTGAAATTCTTGAGAAAATGGCAATACTGTCCGAACAAATCTAAACAAGAAAGATTAAAGAAAAACAAAGAAAACCAAAAATTTAATGGTAGTTCTTTAAAATTCAGAACTTTTCCATTACTCATCAATTAAATCTTCCTCCCAATTAATCATCACATAGGAAAATTCTGGGAAATCAAAACCCATACTAGGAATGAGCTATAAATACTCGGAAGTATGATAAATGTATCCAAAGTTCAGGAACAGAGTGAGGACACCGGAGGCCCTTCTAGCACATAGAAAGAGTCTCCAAACTTGGCACCAGGACCATTTCATTCAGTCTTTTGAAAAGTGGTAATGCAGGCCCTTGGGCCTTGCTGGGCCTCTGGACACAGCAATGATGGCAAGGACAGGAGTGGGAAGGCAGACTCGGACAGTGATGCGGTCACTCAGGTCACTGGGTACAAACTGACAGAAGATGAGTCTGTAAACACACTTGCAGAGCCAAGAGACTGTGGCTTCATAACAGATGAGGAGCCACTAAAACTCAAATGCTTGGATCTTAAAGCAGAAATGTCAAAATCGACTCACACTTTCAAATCAGAAGCGTTCATTTAAACATATAAAACTTTTTACAAAGAAGCATGATAAAATGCATGGATTTGCTAATTATTAAATTCAAAAAACTTGATTAACACATATTGCACTTTAATAAATAAAAAAGGATGGGGCTACCCTGGTGGCGCAGTGGTTGAGAGTCCACCTGTCGATGCAGGGGACACGGGTTCGTGCCCCAGTCTGGGAAGATCCCACATGCCGCGGAGCGGCTGGGCCCGTGAGCCATGGCCGTTGAGCCTGCGCGTCCGGAGCCTGTGCTCCGCAACGGGAGAGGCCACAACAGTGAGAGGCCCGCGAACCGCAAAAAAAAAAAATTAAAATAAATAAATAAATAAATAAGGATGTAACTGTCAAAACACCACTAGTGCATGAAACAAACGTTTGCATCTGAGGAGAGGACAGCGGCCTGTGGAGCTGATCACATTTACATGGAAACATCACGTTGCCGACTGGCTGGGTTCTGTCGTTATCCTTTTTTTTTTTTTTTTTTTTTTTTTGCGGTACACAGGCCTCTCACTGTTGGGGCCTCTCCCGTTGCAGAGCACAGGCTCCGGACGCGCAAGGCTCAGCGGCCATGGCTCACGGGCCCAGCCACTCCGCGGCATGCAGGATCCTCCCGGACCGAGGCACGAACCCGCGTCCCCTGCATCGGCAGGCGGACTCCCAACCACTGCACCACCAGGGAAGCCCCTGTTATTATCCTTTAAAGAGGGTTGAGTTTTTGTGGGCAAACGGTTCAACTGTTTGCAAGTCAGCAGGATGTTTTCACGATCTGTCAGGGTATAACGTAGTCACTCCCCTAGCGCTGGTAGCAAGATAGGCCCTGCTGGCAATTCTCTCAAATGCCTGGGTATGCGGGGAGCTTTCCGCATCCTCACAGGCCGCTTCAAATGACTCCTACCGCTGGCGAGCTCTGGGCACAGTTCTGTCTACCACTCCCCGGCAGCCGTTCTCCCACAGCCTTGCGGGCTTCCACCCAGCGCACACAGTTTAATATTCAAGCAAAGACTAAAGGGCTCCCAAGTTGGTTTCAGGAGCTCTTTCTCTGTGTAGCTCCCTCCTCTCCCACACTCTGCTTTGCAAATCCCAGCCGTCTGCGCTTCCTCATCTCCTCTGCCAAACAAGACCTCCAAAATGCTTCCAGGCAGGAAGCCAGGGGAAGGCACACAGCTCACACGCTTCGTTCCCTTTCCCCCGGGAAACATCCAGTGAAAACCATTGTTTCATAAACGTCCAGTTTTCCACTTGTTTAAGGCAAAGAGTAAATCCAAACTCTGTTACTCCCTTATCTCAAATAACTTTTGAACACCACATTTTGACTGTATACATTTTTGAATCTAAATATAAAAAATTGGAAAAAATACTGAATTCCAGTGAATAGGTTTGTGTTTTACAGTGGGAAGGATAAGTAATTCTGAAACTCCTTTCTTCATGTTCTAGAACTGAGCAAACGAGTAAATATATTAAGAATGATGAAACAAGAATTCTCAGTGTAGAAGGAAGTTACAGAAACGGAAATGAAGCCCGCATTGCTGAATTGGAAGTGAAGACAGCAGTGTGAATCCATGGTTTCAATATATAAAGAGCTGGATAGAAGTAGACATACATATAAACATTATGGGTTTGTGTCCCCGCAGAAGATAACTTGAAGTCTCAATTACTAGTATCTCAGAATGTGCTCTTACTCAGAAACAGGGCTGTTGCAGACGTAATTAGCTAAGAAGAAGTCTTACTGCAGCAGAGTTGGCCCTTAATCCAATACAACACGACTCCAGTCCTCACAGGAATAGGAGAGAGACACCTGAGGAAAATGCCACATGCCAACAGAGACAGAAGCTGGAGCCATGCGGCTGCGGGCCGAGGACTGCTCACCACACCAGAGGTGAAAAGAGTCAAGAGAAGACCCTAGCCAGGGCCTCAGAGGGAGCACAGACCTGCTGACTCCTTGATTTGGGGCTTGTTGCCTCCAGAACTGTGAGAGAATAAACCTGTTGCTTTACGCCGCCCCCAGCTGGTGGTAACTTGTTATGGAAGCCACAGGAATCTGGCATAGCATACGTGTAAGTCCTTCCTAGCTCTGACCACTGAAAGGGGCTAGAAAACAAGGCCACACCAGTAGCAGTGAGCATACCTAACACCCAGACTTTGCTTAATTTTAAAATATTCTCCATTAAAAGGAATCCTCATAGAATAACAGATTACCAGGATAAAGTAGAAGAATTCCAAGATGCACCAGGGACTTCTTGTGGTGCAGAAAGTAAGACAGGGCTTAAGAATCATGGGGACAGACAAGAAGATATAAAAACAGGGCGGGGGCTTCCCTGGTGGCACAGTGGTTGAGAGTCCGCCTGCCGATGCAGGGGACACACGTTCGTGCCCCGGTCCGGGAGGATCCCACATGCCACGAAGCGGCTGGGCCCGTGAGCCATGGCCGCTGAGCCTGCGCGTCCGGAGCCTGTGCTCCGCAACGGGAGAGGCCACAGCAGTGAGAGAGCTGATTTGAGCCACATCATCAAGTCATGACAGTAACAGATTTTAACCCTGCATTAGAATCCCCGTACTAATAAGAAACAAACAGATAAAAAATGCTAATATGTATAGCAGAATGTCAACTAATAACTGTAGATGGAATGAAAAGGTTAGAACATCACCATTGTTCAAACACCACAGTGATAACTGATTTGGGTAAGAATCATGCTGAAATTAGTGGGTCAAGTTTTAACAAGGAACCGTTTTTTGTTTTTTTTGTTTGTCTGTTTGTTTGTTTGTTTGCGGTACACGGGCCTCTCACTGTTGTGGCCTCTCCCGCTGTGGAGCACAGGCTCCGGACGCGCAGGCTCAGCGGCCATGGCTCACGGGCCCAGCCGCTCCGCCGCAGGTGGGATCTTCCCAGACCGGGGCACGAACCCGTGTCCCCTGCATCGGCAGGCGGACTCTCAACCACTGCACCACCAGGGAAGCCCCAGGAACCGTTTTTAAAGTCTCAGATTATCTCCCTGTATATTACTTATTAATTTCAAACAGCAAAATGGAAACACAGCAGTGGAGAAACTTGGCAGCCACCACCCTAACCAAGGGACGGATGGCCAGTGACGGGACAACCTTGAGGTACATTGCAGTGAGGACACGCCCTCCTCAGTGGTCTTCCTGCCAAAGAGGCCCGACTCTGATCCCAACTGCTGGCTTACTACGAGGGCTATCGCACTGTCACAATTAGTAGCCGTACAGGTTAAATTTAAGTCACAGGCCACCCCATGCAATCTCCCAGAGTCACCAGGCATAAATCATTAATCGGAAATAAGCAGCAAAATAAGTAGATACGCCAAGCAACAAACGGAGTTCTGGTTTCCCCGCGAGCAACTCTCAGAAAACCCTCAGGCATGAAATTAAGATACTGGGCGGCATAATTTTGTCTGTCTTCTCAGGTTTCCACATGCAACGTGGACGTACAAAACGCTATTTTAAAATGTCTTTTCCAGATAATGAAGCTCTAAGGGTTCCATTGAAAGACCTGTTAAAAATACAGAAGTAACGGCTTTTGCCAGTGCTAGCAAGAGGTGGAGGCCTCCAGCGCTGCTGCTCTGGTGAAGACTGCATCTCGTGCAGCCAGGGCTCCTTCTGAATTGCACCTCAGGTTTCTGGCCCCAAGGAGACTGAGGTCACTTCACGCTGGCCCGTGCCAGCACGCATGCCCAAGGTCACAGCTCCAATGCATGGGAAACTGGGTTCCTGTGCAATCCATCGCACAGCCCATTGGAGGCAAAGCCACCTACCAGCGCTGTGCGGGCAGCGGGAAGCACGCACTACCAGGCGAGGGCAGCCATCTGCTTGCTGCTCTTCAGGGTGGACCTCGTGCCAGACGGGCTAAGGGGACCCAGGGCAGAGGTGCCTCTCGTCAGTTTATACACCTGATGCCATAGTGTCTGTCAGGCCGTGCAAGTGACACAGCCTGGAGGTGTTCCACTCCTGCTAAGGTTGCGGGGCCACACAGCACCAACTTCCTGACCTGAGTCCTGGCAATCTCGTCTCTGACAACAAGACTCCTGCTGCCAGTAGGACAGGCAGCCTAGGATGGCGGGTTGTTCCCTAGCATCGGCCCCGATCAGGTAAGGGCACCCACGTGGGCCCAGCTTGGCAGGCAGGGCCTCGAAATAGACCTCTTTCCCTAACTGCACACTCATGACTCATCATGCCTGGAGCATCTTTCAGAAAACATAGTGATTCAACAGAAAGGTTTACAGCACCGTGCTGAATTTTCATCACCATGTAGATTTCGGCCCCCTCCCACTCCCCTGGCAGTCCTTCCACACGGCTCCTGTTGTTTTTGAGCCCTCGACCCACCGGGCTGTCACCAAGATGACCAGAACAGGCAGATGCTGTACACACGCAGTGCAGCTGGCACAAAGGGAGCATCTTCAACTGTTCCTTTTGCCAGATCTCTGGGAATCCCTTAAAGGGCGACAAAATGCTAGATAATCAAAAATGCAACCTAAAATAACACAAGAAAATCACAACTCCTGTGTTGCCTGATTCTACTACCTCCAGAGCCCTGCCCAACGCCCCCCCACTATAATAATGGGGTTCAGCCGCATTTCACCTTTAGAGATGCCAGTAATGGGGTTCAGCTGCATTTCACCTTTAGAGATGCCAGTTCTAAGCACTAGGCAACATGATTTAAAGGACATAACAGAAATTAATTCCAAAAGTTCCAAACGGACCGACCGAAGCACAGAAAATCTTGCAAACGTTGGCCATGACTTAGATTTTCAGAAACACGACAAGCACGTATGTACACACGGAATGCCCCTCATCATGACATATGATGTGAAAAAAGAATGTGTACGTAACAGTATGCCTAACAACATCCATTTCTGCAAAACAAAAAATACACATGTATATTCGCCCATATGGCAAAAACTCTAGAAGATAGACATTTTTTAAGGGAAATCTCTAGGGATTTAAATATTTTCCCCATATACCTATTCTCTCTCTCTCTCTCTCTCTCTCTCTCTTTCTCTCTCTCTCTCTCTCTATATATATATATATACATACATACATACATACATACACACACACGATTTCTAGCTTTTCTACAATTATGATGCATTACTTATGCAATAAAAATATTTTTTCAGTTAATTCCAACTCTAAAACAACTTGAAAAATACCTGTTTCAAGAACCTGGGCACTTAGAAGGGAGTTTACAGGGATGAGTAGTCTCTAAAGATTGGTTCCAGTGGATTGTGCCCAGCCAGGCCCAGGGCCCCCTGACCCAAGAAGGCCTACCAGGGCTCCTTCACCTGTGGTTCTTCTGGCCATGTGCCCTCTGCTGCTGCATGGGGCTGGGCTGATGGGCCTAATGGCACACCTCTATGTACCAGCAACAGGCCTGTATTTCCCAGAAGGAAACCAACCCTGGGGTCCCAAACAGACAATGGCAATAGCAGGTATGATCAGGCCACAGGAGGGCCTCCCTCTGCCCTCGGGGTCGAAGCTCAGCACCCCTGGATCAAGACACAAAAATCTAGGCCTAAGAGACAGTAGTGATCAAGCCAACACATGGTAGGATGTTCAGATGCAGCAGTGAAGCAAAGTAAAAGCAAAAGACATTTACTTTTAAAAGGTGGTCACAGGACTTCCCTGGTGGCACAGTGGTTAAGAATCTGCCTGCCGGGGTTTCCCTGGTGGCGCAGTGGTTGAGAGTCCACCTGCCGATGCAGGGGTTGCAGGTTCGTGCCCCGGTCCGGGAAGATCCCACATGCCGCGGAGCGGCTGGGCCCGTGAGCCATGGCCGCTGAGCCTGCGCATCCGGAGCCTGCGCATCCGGAGCCTGTGCTCCGCAACGGGAGAGGCCACAACAGGGAGAGGCCCGCATACAGCAAATAAAAACAAAAACAGAAAAAAAAGAATCTGCCTGCCAATGCAGGGGACACAGGTTTGATCCCTGGTCCAGGAAGATCCCACATGCTGCGGAGCAACTAAAGCCGTGCGCCACAACTACTGAGCCTGCGCTCTAGAGCCCATGAGCCACAACTACTGAAGCCTGCGTGCCTAGAGCCTGTGCTCTGCAACAAGAGAAGCCACCGCAACTAGAGAAAGCCCGTGCACAGCGACAAAGACCCAACACAGCCAAAAATAAATAAATAAATTTATTAAAAATAAATAAAAATTTAAAAAGTGGTCATAACGCTCACACACACATGGTCTCTCACACACACCCTCACTCATACTCACCCCCATTTCTCACACTCACAAGCACACACACACGTTTCCTCTCTGGCATGTGCTGACACAGCAGGAGTGAAGCTCAGCGCAGAGAGGACAGGCCTCAGGCAGGCAGCTGCCAGAGTGTGGAGGTGACACAGAGCCATCCCAGGACCTTGGCTGTACCACAAGACTGGACCACATGACCCTGCAGCCAGCAGCCATGCCACCCTTCCAGCGGGCCACTTTGTGTTGTTCAACATAGTAAAATGGTAGGTGCGTGGAGGGCGGCTAACTGGCAGACCCTCACATGGCCCGACATCCCAGAATGGAAGCATGAAAAGTAGAGTCACCCGGCACATTCCAACGTCAGTAGACATTAGAAGTATGGAGGTGGTACAGACCCACCAGCTGCCACAGATTTGGCCCTGAGCCCAAAGGGAGTGCCCTGGATAGGAACCCTGGCCCCACACTTGGTCTGCATATGAAAGCCATGACCACACACCCAAGGGCTGGCTCAGGGCTGCACTTGCAAATGGAGGAGACCAGGAGGGTCTGAGTACCCTGGACATGGGAAAAGATGGGCCCTGAGACCATCCTGTTTCGATGACCATTGGAAAGGGCATCCAGAGCCATCTGTGAGGTAGCATGCTCACCGGTTGGTGGAGCCATTGTAGCAGTAGTTGGGCAGGAAGTCGTAGTTGAGCTCCCAGAAGACATGAAGGGTGATTCTCCCATAGGGTGCTGACACGTTGTGGTTGGCCTCCCGGAACATGGCATCAAAGCTGTCCAGAGTCAGGTACCTGCTCAGCAGCTTGTGGGTCATGCGGTTGATTTCCAAGAGGCCATCCAGCTCCTGTGAGACCACAAAGACAGGGGCATGAGGACAGAGCTGGGCCTGGCGTGGCGGCCTCCATCCTCTACATGGGTAGCGCCATGGTGGTGGGCCGGGATGGTCAGAGCAGGACGTGGACAGCAAGGGGCTGCACTGAGGGGGGACCAGTGAGCTAGGCCAAGAACGCACATGGTGGCGGTCTGGCAAGTGACACAAGCTTACGTCTCACACCTAAATTCATGTCCTCTCCACTGCTCTTCAAAGGCCCCTCCTTCCCGTGGTTGCCCCCGAATGGGCACTGTCCATTCTCCACTGCAGTTATCTCCCACTGTCCACTGCTGGCCTCCAAACCCCTCACAGGGCAGAGAACACTGGGATGTGTCCACCCCCACCCGACGGCACACAGTGTGTCCTCAGGTATTAGCCTTAATCAGCTTCCCTAACGCACCTGAAGTTACTCAAAAGCATTGCCGTGCAGCAGAGCTGGCAAGCATGTTCAGAGGTGGCCTTCCAGGCTCTCATACTGACTGTTCCTAAACCTGCCCAGGTCTGTACTATCCCCTGCGGCAGCCACCGGCCACATATGGCAACAAGAACATGGCTGGTCCAAACTGAGATGCGCCATACATGTGAGATGCACATATTTCAGAAACTGAATGTGAAAACAAAGAATGTAAGATATCCACATCAATAGAGTTCTTATAATGATAATATGTTGAACTGTTTTAATTTTTGGATATATTGGGTTAAATAAAATAGATTACTAAAATTAATTCCTCCAATTTCTTTCTCCTTTTCTAATGTGACTATGAGTAAATTTAAAATGGTCTCTGGGCAGAAGCAAGAAGAACTACAATCCTGCAGCCTGTTGAACAAAAACTACATTCACAGAAAGATAGATAAAATGAAAAGTCAGAGGACTATGTACCAGATGAAGGAACAAGATAAAACCCCAGAAAAACAACTAAATGAAGTGGAGATAGGCAACCTTCCAGAAAAAGAATTCAGAATAATGAGAGTAAAGATGATCCAGGACCTCGGAAAAAGAATGGAGGCAAAGATCGAGAAGATGCAAGAAATGTTTAACAAAGACCTAGAAGAATTAAAGAACAAACAAACAGAGATGAACAATACAATAACTGAAATGAAAACTACACTAGAAGGAATCAATAGCAGAATAACTGAGGCAGAAGAATGGATAAGTGAACTGGAAGACAGAATGGTGGAATTCACTGCCATGGAACAGAATAAAGAAAAAAGAATGAAAAGAAATGAAGACAGCCTAAGAGACCTCTGGGACAACATTAAACGCAACAACATTCACATTATAGGGGTCCCAGAAGGAGAAGAGAGAGAGAAAGGACCCGAGAAAATATCTGAAGAGATTATAGTTGAAAAATTCCCTAACATGGGAAAGGAAATAGAAGCACAAGAGAAATCCAAATCCAAGAAGTGCAGAGAGTCCCAGGCAGGAAAAACCCAAAGAAAAACATGCCGAGACACACAGTAATCAAATTGACAAAAATTAAAGACAAAGAAAAATTATTAAAAGCAACAAGGGAAAAACGACAAATAGCATACAAGGGAACTACCATAAGGTTAACAGCTGATTTCTCAGAAGAAACTCTACAAGCCAGAAGGGAGTGGCATGATATATTTAAAGTGATGAAAGGGAAGAACCTACAAGCAAGATTACTCTACCCAGCAAGGATCTCATTCAGATTTGACAGAGAAATCAAAAGCTTTACAGACAAGCAAAAGCTAACAGAATTCAGTACCACGAAGCCAGCTCTACAACAAATGCTAAAGGAACTCCTCTAAGTGGTAAACACAAGAGAAGAAAAGGACCTAAAAAAACAAACCCAAAACAATTAAAGAAATTGGTAATAGGAACATACATACTGAAAATTACCTTAAATGTGAATGCATTAAATGCCCCAACCAAAAGACACAGGCTCGCTGAATGGATTCAAAAACAAGACCCATATATATGCTGTCTACAAGAGACCCACTTCAGACCTAGGGACACATACAGACTGAAAGTGAGGGGATGGAAAGAGATATTCCATGCAAATGGAAATCAAAAGAAAGCTGGAGTAGCAATACTCAAATCAGGTAAAATAGATTTTAAAATAAAGAATGTTACAAGAGACAAGGAAGGACACTACATAATGATCAAGGGATCAATCCAAGAAGAAGATATAACAATTATAAATATATATGCACCCAACAGAGGAGCACCTCAATACATAAGGCAAATGCTAACAGCTATAGAAGAGGAAATTGACAGTAACACAATAGTGGGGGACTTTAACACCTCACTTACACCAATGGACAGATCATCCAGACATAAAGTTAATAAGGAAACATAAGCTTTAAATGACACAACAGACCAGATAGATTTAATTGATATTTTTGGAACACTCCATCCAAAACCAGCAGATTACACGTTCTTCTCAAGTGCACATGGAACATTCCCCAGGATAGATCACATCTTGGGTCACAAATCAAGCCTCAGTAAATTTAAGAAAACTGAAATCATATCAAGCATCTTTTCTGACCACAACGCTATGAGATTAGAAATCAATTACAGGGAAAAAAACGTAAAAAACACAAACACATGGAGGCTAAACAAGACATTACTAAATAACCAAGAGATCACTGAAGAAGTCAAAGAGGAAATCAAAAAGTACCTAGAGACAAATGACAACAAAAACACGACAATCCAAAATCTACGGGATGCAGCAAAAGCAATTCTAAGAGGGAAGTTTGTAGCAATACAATCCTACCTCAAGAAACAAGAAAAATCTCAAATAAACAATCTAACTTCACACCTAAAGGAACTAGAGAAAGAACAAACAAAACCCAAAGTTAGTAGAAGGAAAGAAATCATAAAGATCAGAGCAGAAATAAAGAAATAGAAACAAAGAAAACAATAGCAAAGATCAATAAAACTAAAAGCTGGGGAAAAAACAAAAAAGGCCTCTGGCCTGCATTCTATTTATAGTGGTCAAAACCTCAACTGAATCACTTTAAGACCAAGGGCAATGAAACGCCATGGCCCAGCCCAAGCCAGGCTGAAGGAAGAGCCACTGTGGGCTCTGTGGCCACAGACAACCTGGATTCTGAGGAAGGCGGGGGAACACGCTCACCCCTGTGGAGATGCTCTGCCTTGAGGTGGGCCCAGCAGACACCTGCCCCCGACCTGCTTCTCTAGGAACAAACAGTCTTCCTGGAGTTCTCACAAGCTCATTACCATTTGCCTGCAGCCACTATTCTTGGAAGATAGATTTGGCATGAAATCCTTAAGTTGCATTTCCTTCCCTGCGGGCAAAGCTCTGAGGACAACTGGATTTTCTTTCCCTGATCACTCTGCTCAGATACCCAGAGGGTTTTTCCTTTTCCTTGAAAGTCCAATACTACAATGTTAACTAGAGTGGTCTTTGGTGTTGGCCACTTTAGGTCCGTCTTCCCATGTACGCACTATTTGCTTCTAATATGTATTTATACTGTTTTTTATTTCATCAAAGTTTTCTTGAAGTAGCATTTTTAATGTTTGTTCCATCTCATTGCTTTGGTTTTTGTCTTCAGGGGCCTCTATGATATGTATGTTGAACCTTCCCTGTCCATCATCTCCATGATTTTCTCTCAAATCCTTTCTCTCTGCCTTCATTTCTTTTTAATTTTTAAAACATTCCTCCTATCATTCTTTTGCCATATCTTTTGCCACAGTGAGGTGTAACGATTTGTTCTTTGAAGTCAATTGAGAATTGTGAATATGAAGAGCAGATGCCCAGGCAGGCCCAGCTCAGTGAGTGCACACCTTTTGAGTTCTATGCAAAAAATGAACCTACCATCAGGTCAAGTTATCAATAATGACACAAGTAGAAGTAGCTCCAATCCCCCAAACCTGCTGAGCCTGAGAAAAAAGTGAGCACTTACAACTATTGATGTCAGGTCTTCACTCTCAAATCGCCCAATCGCCAGCTCCAGGGATTTGTACATGGCGGTGGAGACGCGCTGAGTAATCAGACGATTCAGGTCTATGGACCTGCCCAGGAGCTGGGCACAGAGAGTGCAAAGCATGAACAACAAAAAACAAATAAGCAAGAGAATATGGATCTATCCCAGGGAACCGATTCCAAAAGACAAGACAGACAAATAATGTACAAAATTCAGATGACAGTATGATCAAATACCCTACTTTCCTAGAGCTGAAATTCTGCAAGTCAAAGCTGTAAAAGGACTTTTATAGTGTACTTACACTTACATCACAGACAGAAACCCCAAGCCTCCCCAGAGATCCTGGAGAGCCTGGGTCTGGCACTTAGCGTACCCCTTGTTACGGGTTCAGGGCCACCTCCCAGCATGGAGCGGCCTGCGTGTGCCTTACCCTCACCGTGTCACCAGGATGAGTAAGAGAAAACGACTCCATCTCTACTGCAGAGCCCTAACAACATGTGCGTACCTCAGTATCATTTCCATAACATAAAAATACAGGCAAAACCCTGGTGAAGATGTCCCAAGATGTGAATGGTGGTTATTTGTAGATAGAATTACATGAGATTTCCCTACAGTTTTCTGTATTTTCCTTTTGGTGATGTATATGTGTTATTTTTAAAGAAACAAAAAAAAAACAAGCACTGTATTATTACTCTTTGTGCGGGCCAAGAAGCAGTTCCTCCCCACCACTCTGAGCTGACTAGAGGCCACATCTTCTTTCTTTTAAGCTCTGTCTTGAGAGGAACTGTGCTTGGACCAGGCCTCCTGGGAGGTGCGCAGGGCAGCCTTCCCTTGTGTGTCAGGTTATCCAAGAGAAACTGCTTATCTTTAAAACCTCAGCTCTGGGCCTTCCCTGGTGGCGCAGTGGTTGAGAGTCCGCCTGCCGATGCAGGGGACATGGGTTCGTGCCCCAGTCTAGGAAGATCCCACATGCTGCGGAGCGGCTGGGCCCGTGAGCCATGGCCGCTGAGCCTGCGCGTCCGGAGCCTGTGCTCCGCAACGGGAAAGGCCACAGCAGTGAGAGGCCCGTGTACCGCAAAAAAAAAAAAAAAAAAAAACCTCAGCTCTTTACATGGATGGTCCCACAGCCACATACATACTGACATCTATTAAAACCTGAGGAGCTCTAAGAAAACCCCACTATTTCCACTGCCGGCTCCATGCCTCACTGTGCCCAGGAAGGGCCTGGCTCACCTGCACGTGCCTCTGCTTGAGCAGCGTCTCATAGCGATTAGATGGTGGGAGATGGATCGTTGCACCTTGATTCTTGCATTCTGATCGTAACCGTTTATCAAGAAGCAAACTAGCATGGAAGGAAGAGAGGACAATTTCTCACGTGCTGTGAATTTTAATGGAAATGTCAGATCAAGTTGCCCAAGATTTTTGTACCCAAATTACAAACACATACTCACCTTCCTGCCATAACCTTATAATATGCAAATATCTGGTCGGCCAGCTTATAAACAAATTGGTCAAAGCAGAGATTCACCTAAAGGAAAGGAAAGAAAAGCGTGCATTAAATTTTGCTTCCCTAGGGAATTCCCTGGTGGCCCAGTGGTAAGGACTCTGCACTTTCATTGTCAAAGGCCCGGGTTCAATGCCTGATCGGGGAACTAAGATCCCCCAAGCTATGTGGTATGGCAACCCCCACCACAAAAAAAGCTTCCCTAAACCAAGATCAAATAACAGAACTTAAAAAAAATTTTTTTTGATCCAGCAATTCCACTTCTAGGTATTTAAATGGAAACACTAAGTCAAAATGATATCTGTACCCCAGGGTTCACTGCAGCACAATAGCCAAGACATGGAAACAACCTAAGTGTCCACTGATGGATAAATGGATAAAGAAGGTATGTACACGTACACACACACACACACACAAATGCAATATTACTCAGCCATAAAAGAGAAGGAAACCCTGTCATTTTCGACAACACAGATGGACCTTGAGGGTGCTATGCTAAGTGAAATAAGATAAATACTGCATGATGTCACTTATATGTGGAATCTAAAAAAAACCAAAAACAAACCCATAAATACAAAGAACAGATTGGTGGTTGCAGAGGTGGAGCCTGGGAGAACTGGGTGAAAGGGGTCAAAAGGTACAAACTTCCAGGTATAAAATAAGTAAGTTCTGGGGATTGAATAAAAAACAAAACACAACCCCAACCCTTTGTTAAGGCAACTAAAAAACGCTCTTACGAGAAAACAGAAACATCTTTACTGTCCAACAATAGCAGATTAAGTCCGTTTCAGTGGGGCCAGGAGTGACCACCACACCACCACTGAAAATTATGGCAGAACCTTGCTTACTGATGGAGAAAAATGCTCCAGTTCTCTTAAATACAATGGAATATAAGAAAGTCTCTGTTCTCCACGTGCTCCCAGGGGCTCTCGTGCGCTGCATCTGGGGCAGCTCCTGACTCCAGGCTCTATGTCCCAAGCGCCGCTGCCCGTGGCCTCCTCTGGGCTCCCAAAGTCGGTCAGAGTTGCAGGGTGGACACAGTCTATGACTTTACCCTCAAAACTGTATCCTCACTTGCAAATGGGGCTAGCACAGACCCCCCGGAACTGTGATGAGGACGCCCTGTGCTCAGAGCGGCGCTGCCCCGGGACCCACGGGTCTCTGTCCCCAGCCCACCCTGCCTCACCCGGGAGCCCCCGACATCTCCCCAAAGAAGCCTGTGTTTTTTGTGAGGATGTGGGGAAGGAGACCCAGATGTATAATGTCATCTGCTGAGGTTAAATTCTCTTACATCTTGAGCTAGAAAATAAGATTTTTCTCCTTAGCTGCATGTACACAGACTTAACAATTCCACCTGTAGGAATTTGTCCTCAAGAATAATCCAATACAACTAAAACGATACGTGCAAGGAAGTTCATCAAAGCATTATTTATCATTAAACATAAAAAGCTAAAACTAGAGAAGTTAACTAGAGGTTGGTTCAGTGCGTCTCTTCTGTACGATGCCCCTGCTCTAGGCTGTGTTCATGGAAGAAACAGACAAGCTATGCAGTGTTCATGACATGCAGTCACGTGAAAAGGATGTCCCCCAACAGCTGATGTTTTAAGACCCCGATTATCCTGTGTGGATGCACAGAAAAAAGTGCAGATAGAAGGGTTCATCCCAAAATGTTTATTTCAAAGTTCATTCCATTGTTTGAACCTCCTTGTATTAAAAAGAAAGGCTGTTCCCTCTAACATTCAGAGGAAAAAGGAAATTTTTTAAAGTCTATTCAAAGTGCCTGGGTCCTCACCTCTGCCTCGATTTCGTCATAGAGAAACTGCTTGTTGAACCTGGTGAGGGCATAGTGGGCGCTGTCGTTATACAGGTCCAGCGAGTAGAGGACGTACCTGCAGAGCGGGAGAGAGGTCAGGCCAGCCGCCCTCACGAGGCTGCTCGGCTCCCACACCCTGCCCCCCACGGGAGACGTAACCCTCACTGTCTTCCTCTCTCATGAGGAAAAACCATCTCTTACTTCAAATGCCAAACTCGGCTTCTGTGAGGGCCCTAACAGAGGCCCCAGCAAGCTGGCCAGACCCTGGGCAGGACATGCCTGGCTCAGCCACGCCCAGGGCGCCTGGTGGGTCCACGAGGGCCTCCTGCAACTTCATCTTCTCAATTATCATGTTTCAAAGATTTTCACCCTGGGGCTTCCCCGGTGGCGCAGTGGTTGAGAGTCCGCCTGCCGATGCAGGGGACACGGGTTCATGCCCTGGTCCGGGAAGATCCCACATGCCGCAGAGCGGCTGGGCCCGTGAGCCATGGCCGCTGAGCCTGCGCGTCCAGAGCCTGTGCTCCGCAGCGGGAGAGGCCACAACAGTGAGAGGCCCGCGTACCACACACACAAAAAAATTTTACCCCACTCTGCAGTATTTTTAATAACCACAAGAATGAGTCATTTTCTTATTTTTAAGAACAAACTGTTCGACTTAAAAAGAAAAACATACAAAGGTCCTGAGCCCCAGAGCTGACCATGAGCACGCCTGGTGTGGCCAAAGCCCCTCTCTCCCTGGACAAAGGGTGGTAGCCAACGGTCTCCAGAAGTAAGGTCCCTCTGAGGGCTTGAGGCACGTAAGCAGAGGGCCCAGTGTGGCCCTAGAGGCGCACACACGCTCATCAAGGCCGCTAACCTTATGGAACAGACACCACGGCTGCTGCAGAGTGAGGGAAGGCCGCCCTCCTGACGTGCAAAGGGAAGGACGGCGGCGGGAGGACCCACCAGGCAGGGCCCCCATCTGCTCTCTACACGACACCCTGCTTGCTATTACTTTCCCTCCACGGACTTCATATTTTCAAAATCTCTGACCCCCTGCCCTCACCCTGAGCTTCAAACTCTAAACAAAGATGTTCAATGGACATTTCCTCTCCCCAATCCATCTGAGTCGGAGGCCATGCCACACGCTACATGCCAGGCCACCTCTCCCCTTGCCAAGCTCCCGGGCCTCAAACCGCACCTGGACACAGTGGACTTAGTTAGCTCTACCGCCCCAGCTCTGGATTTCAGCCTGAAGCCAAGACACCTGTTCCTTGTATTGACTGATGTCTGAAGTCTCACCCCAAGAATTACAGCTTCAGGGACTTCCCTGGTGGCGCAGTGGTTAAGAATCCGCCTGCCAATGCAGGGGACGTGGGTTCGATCCCTGGTCCAGGAAGATCCCACATGCCACAGAGCAACTAAGCCCGTGTGCCGCAACTACTGAGCCTGCGCTCTAGAGCCCACGAGCCACAACTACTGAGCCCACGAGCCACAACTACTGAGCCCGCAAGCCACAACTACTGAAGCCCATGTGCCTAAAGCCTGAGCTCCGCAACAAGAGAAGCCACCGCACTGCACAGAAGAGTAGACCCCGCTTGTCACAACTAGAGAAAGCCCGCCCACAGCGACGGAGACCCAACGTAGCCAAAAATAAATAAATTAAAAAAAAAAAAAAAGAATTACGACCTCAAATGAAGTGCTGAGAACAGTCACCCCTCCCCCACCTCCCGGCTCCCAAATGCCACCAAGGGCCTCAATCACACAGACAGGAAGCTGCGACAGGCTTCCAGGACACTCACTCCATCATCGACGCTTCCTTGGTCTCCAGGATGTGGTCGGTCAGGATCCAGGGCATGGACATCTCGATGGGGAACTGGATCCTCCTGCCCATGGTCAGCTCCAGGAAGAACTCTCGGAACCACAGCTGCGAAAGGTCACAGCACTGCTGGAGCGTCTCTTAAGGAATTCAAATAACACCACGTTAATATTCCGCAAGCAGAGAAGACTGCACAGGACAATGCCAGGGGGCGCGTGCCAGGCTCTCAGCCCTGAGCTGCGGACAGTGCACGTGAGCAGGGAGGGGTCACGTGTGCCTTGCACAGTGTAGCCACAGGCAAAGCCACCTGGACGTGCTGATTCTCACTCACAAACAGAGCAGAGTCAGCGTCCAGCCCCACGGGCCCAGCACGGACACCACCGCCCACCAACGGGAGCTGGTCAACACTGCGTGCCTTCTGGTGGGATTTATTTTATACGGGATACAGACACAGCATTAGAGGCACACTTGGTGCAGGTCTATCTAATGCAAAATAGAAAAAAAAATGTTTCCATCCTTTTATGAAGAGAAAAACAAAAGCCTTACTATTACTCTAAACCTGCAGCACTTGCAGCCAAGATAGAGGCCTCCCACCCCGAATAATGGCTGCAGCGCAGAAATAAACGTGGGCGGCTCCACGATGACAAAGGGCATCCACACGTGCCCCGGTCACCCTGGGACGGGCTGTGCACGTCAGGTCACCTGCCACCTTCCACACATTGCAGTCGTGGGTGGCTTCTGATATTTATCACCACCTGCGTCTCGAGCCAGGTGACAGTCACATTGGCCTGGGTTGCTGACCCAATTCAGGTTACAAAGACTTGGCGTCCAGGTCACTGGGCCAGCCCCGGGCCCACAGGCCTCATCCTTCTAAGGGCCATGCCACATGGAGGGGACCCCCAGCCGGCCGTGCATTTAAAGCAACAGGTGAGGGAATGTCACGAGGGCTGCAACTTGTGTCACTGCCTGGGTGCGTGAAGGGACCACAGCAGGGGCGACCAGGCAGACGGAAGCGTTCTAGACGGTGTTAGTGGTGTTAGAACATGCTGGGCCGGACACTGGTCAGCAGTAGCTCTTACCACTGAAATTTATCAAGTGGGTGTAGAAGAATGACTCGCGATGAAATTTTTCTATGTCCAATATGGTGGGGCCCTCGAGGCTACTTCTCAAGGTTTTCTTGGAACCACTTTTGTCTGCAATGAGGGACTCTAGCATGGTTCTCACCATGTAAAGCTGCATTATCCAAGGAAACATTTGTGGGGGAGAAAATATACATGGCACATTAGTTACGACAAACGCAGATAAACCACGAGAGGGACTGCCCTGTGGCGGCGCCCATCCACGAGGCCAAGTCGCTGCTGCTTGGGACAAAGAACTTGGAGCAGAACCGTTCGCCTCGGGCCATAAATACCAACAAGAAAAACAAATAATGTCTTACCACCAAAGGTTAACAGAGGCGGATAGGTGTAGGACTGCCTCAGAAACGCGTTAACCACATGTAAGAGCCTTTCCGTGCCCACAGACTTGAGCTGCCTGAGCAGCTCAGCGGAGCTCAAGGACTCCGCCATGGTGCGCACCAGGTAGAGCTAGACACGGACAGACGGGAGAGCGGAGACAGCGTTAGTGACACGCAGCACAGGGCAGGAATAGACACGCGGACGAGTGAGGAGGGCGCCTGCGCACTGGCAGACAGGGGACGGACAGACCCCGGACAGCACCCTCCCTCCCTGGGCAGCAGTGACTTCCTCCCAGGGACCCCAGAGGTTTCATACAGAGCCAGCAACAGGCTCTGCTGGTAATTCTCTGAAAGACTGACAGAAGCGGTTCTAGAAGCCCCCAACACAGAGATGATGAGTAAGAAGTACAAAGTCCCAAAACAGGAGGGGAAAAGCCAGAGGGCAGAGTAAATCAGGTATGAGGGTCACAGAAAAGCTGCCTGGGGGCAGGAGGGAGCTGAGTATGCCAGGAGAGGGTGCAGCGGTGGTAGCTGAAGACCACAGACACGCCGAAGCTATGTTTTTAAATTTCCAAACATTTTATCTTTAGGAATGATCATTTTCAGAGCCAACGTAAAAATTATAACCATACATTTAAACACCCACCAGGCAACAGAGCATAAATACAGACACACAGACTTTCACCCACATTTTTGGGATAGGAGTTGATGCAATCAAATAAAGTTCTGCATGCAAATAACCAAACCCAAGAATCACAGGGTGTCTGCACCCCAGATTCACTTGGGTGAGGAATAAAGGAGCAAAAAAGATACGGGCAGTACTTGACCTGCCCAAGCAGACAGCGGCGAGGTCATTGCACTCCCAGCCCCCCTACCACCCCCCAGCTCAGGGTCAGCCCACTCAGGGGAACCGGGAGAGAGACAGGGGATCGGGGAACAAGAACCTGGGTGCTAGAGGGTCCCACGGCGCGCCGCGGCACTTTAATATCAAAGCCACTCTTGGGGTCCTTCTCGCCCCTCAGGGCCGGGTCGTTGAAGGGCTCGTGCCCCGTCTCCCAGTCACACACGGTCTTCCTGATGGCCTGTAGGACACTAAACCGCCCGTCAAGCTGTCAGGGCAGATGCAGTGCTGACACGCTCGGCACTTTCACAGTCACAGCAGCGCTTCGCCTCTCACACAGACAACTCTCACCCATGAATCCCTCCGGGGGCAGCGGGGGAGACGTGGTAATGGACCAGTTCAACGTGAAACGTTAAAAATAGATCGTTTTCTTGAGGACATTACTACCCTCAGAAGATCTAATGTAGTTGCATTTTGCATCAGTTAGCCCAGACATGATGTTTTATTTCCTGAACACTGAGACGTACCCAGGGCATCAAGAGGACAGACCCCAGACGTCACCCAGAGCTGAAACTCAACCTCCCTGCGAGTCAGCCCATTTTCTAACTTGAAGTCACCAGCACAATACTGGGGACTCTGCCCGCGTCCCCAACTCACTTGGACATCGGGATGCCCCACTCCCAACAGGGCTCCACCATTCGGAGTCCTCTACAGCGCCACCCTCAGGGCAGACGCCACACCCACACGCCCATCCTAATCACCTCACGGGGAAAGCTCTAGCTAAATCCAGAGTTACTCTAAGACTACGCTGCACATTTCCCACGTGGGGAGGCTCCATCACAGTAAGCGTGAGCAAAACCGAGGCACTCCTGAAAATATGAAAACCTTTACTAAGCCCTCCAGGAGAGAGAACAAAACTGGGAAACCTCACGGTGTAAGATCTTATTAATGCTGAAGTCATACCATACCAGGTGACAATTATATCAACCACAAAGCAACAAAATGAAATCAGTACATGTGTGAGCCCCTGTGAGCTTCATTTTACATAAATGTCTCTGAAAGAAAACTTTATCTAAAAGGCTAAACATTCATAGAAAACTAGCTCAAGATTGCTACAGGAACTCTGCAATATGTGTGTACTGGGTTGCCCGAAAAGTTCATTCGGGTTTTTCTGTAACCTCTTACGGAAAAACCTGAACAAACTTTTTGGCCAATGCAATAGTTTTTGACTCATTTGTAAGACAGGCGAGAAGGAACGTAAGCAAAGATACTGAAGAAATGGGAGATGAGATTCTGGGTTGTGTGTCCCTACAGGCCTGGTGAACAGAATTGCCAGACAGATTTTGAGACACTCCCAGGCCCCAGATAAGCACACCCTTGTCCCTGGGTCTCCAGACTGCCTAGACCTTCTGTAGTTGATTTACTGTGGGTTGCTCAGGTTAATAATTGGACCCACTGCATTACATTTAGAGGAAATTCACCAAAAGGGTGCCTGGAGGTTGAATATAAATGCACTTTATGAAAATGTAACTCTACAGCTGTTCAAACCTAAGCTGATCCTTCAGTTCTGGGTGACTGTGCAGGGAGTGCGTGCAGCAGGGCTGACCTCTGGATGACGTTCTTCTTCTTCTTGATGGCCTGCCTGAGCGGCTCCCTGAGGGTGACCTGGGAGAAGTCCTGCAGCGCAGCGTAGACAGTGTGGCGGATGGCATGGTTGAACACGCTCTCCATCCTGCCCATCAGCACCTGCAAGCCTTTGATCATGGCGATCACCTGCAGGGGCACGGACACATGATCTTCAGTGTGCTGGAGGGTCACAGCTGAGCTCCATGGGTCTGACACATGCCAGGAGACTGCCTCCCCCAAGCACAGGGCCTCTCTCCGGCCTCCTGTGTTTCTGCTCTGCACCTGCAGCCGTCCCTGTTCCTAGGTCTGACCCCATCAGACCATGAGTGCCTCGAGGGCAGAGACAGATGTGCTTGGCCTGGAGCCAACATGGGCATTTGGTAACTGAGTTAAAATACTTCTGAATGCATTAGGGTGCACCTCTCTGTGAAAGACTTCAACAAAACAGAAAAAGAGTCAGGAAAGCAAATTTGTTATTATCTGGACAGGAAAAAAGAAGTTACAAGCTTGTAACCCAAATCCCATCTGTTAAACCAGCAGTCCCCAACCTTTTTGGCACCAGGGACCGGTGTCGTGGAAAACAATTTTTCTGAGGATGGGGTGGGGGGGAAGGTTTTGGGATGATTCAAGTGCATTACATTTATTGTGCTCTTTATTTCTATTACTATTACATTGTACTGTATAATGAAATAATTATACAACTCACCATAATGCAGAATCAGTGGGAGCCCTGAGCTTGTTTCCCTGCGACTAGATGGTCCCATATGGGGGTGATGGGAGACAGTGACACCCGAAGTGTGCTGCTTATGTCCAGGCTACTCTGTAAGATGCAGCTTCATTGTCACTTGCCACTCACTGATAGGGTTTTGCTATGAGTCTGCAAGCAACTGATTTATGATGGTCTCTGTGCAGTCAAACCTCTCCGCTACTGATCATCTGTATTTGCAGCCACTCCCCAGCGCCAGCATCACCGCCTCGGCTCCACCTCAGATCACCAGGCAATAGACTCTCATGAGGAGCGCGCAACCTAGGTCCCTCACATGCGCAGCTGACGGTAGGGTCTGCGCTCCTATGAGAGTCTAATGCCGCCGCTGATCTGACAGGAAGCGGAGCTCAGGCGGTAATGCGAGCGATGGGGAGCGGCTGTAAATACAGGTGAAGCTTCACTCGCTCGCCTGCCGCTCACCTCCTGCTGTGTGGCCCGGGGGTTGGGGACCCCTGTGTTAAACAATAATGGCACAGTGAATTAATATGCATAAAAAGGTCAGAAGAAAATGCACTGAACTGCTTAAAGTTCTTTTTTGTGATGGCATCAGAGACATGATCCTGTCCTCATTTCACATGTGTGTTTTCTCTGTTTGCTTTGAGGATTTATATGATGAATCTGGGTTGCTCTTCTAATGAGAAAAAAAAGGGAAATTTTCTATTTAAAAAAGCAAATTCTCCAACTGAAGCTGAATTGAATTCAAATTCACAGCAATCTGAATAAAATGAAATTACTATATATTCAAACTTATGGGATGTAGGAAAAGGTGTGCTGAAAGGTAAATTTGGAACTTTGGATGCATATATTAGAAAACAAAAAAGCCTAAAGATAATAATAACCTAATACTGATCACTAATTTATAAAAAGATAAAACAAAATAACCTCCTCCAAAAGTAGAGGGAAAGGAATATCTAAAAGCAAAAATTAATGAAACAGGAAACAAGCATATAATAGAGGGTGATCAACTAAGATAAAGCTGTTTTATAAACAAACAAACAAATGTTCAGCAAGACTGATCAAGAAAAAAAAAACAGATAAGGCATGAATTACAAGCATTACAAATAAAGAGGGGACAATACCACACGATTTACAAATATTAAGAGATTATGAGACTATACTGGAATAGGATAAACATACAGATCAGTGGAATAGAATTAAAAGTCCAGAAATAAACCCTCACATTCACAGTCAATTGATTTTCAAGAAGGGTGTGAAAATAATTCAATGGGTTAATATTATCTTTTCAACAAATAGTATTGGTACAACTGAATATCCACATGCAAAAGAATGAAGCTGGACTCCTGTGTAGGAAAGGGTCATCTCAGCAAGCCTGGGATGACCAAACCCTGCACATTCCCAGGAAAGGTCTGGCCCTTGGTTGGCTCCTAGGAACTGACTCTGAGCCACTGGAATACTCAGCCTGAAGAATGTCTGTGTGTCTGAGGCTTTGGGCCATTGCAATAGCAGTTTCACCAGATATTGTATGCTAACAATGTGATTTATAGCAAACAGCTGTTTTTGCTCTGGATCTGGAGTCTGAGTAGCTGAGGTCAATCGTGCATGTGCTACCTGCCTACATTACTGACCCTCAATAAAATTCCTGGACACCAAGGCTCAGGTGAGCTTCCCTGGTTGGCAACACTTTGCATCTGTTATCACCCATCACTGCCAGGAGAATTAAGCACATCCCCTGCAGCTCCAATAGGAGGGGGACACTGGAATTTGCACCTGGTTTCTCCTGGACTTCACCCAGGTGTCTTCTCCCTTTGCTGATTTTAATCTGTGTCCTTTTGCTGTAATAAATCATAACCTTGAATAGAACAGCTACTTAGTCCTGTGAGTCCCTCTAGCAAATCTAGCCTGAGGGTGGTCTTGGGCACTCCTGGCAGAACACCTTACCTCACACCATAAAAAAATTAACTCAAAGTGGATCACACCTCAAATATATGAGGCAAAACATAGGAATAAATCTTTGTGACAGGTTAGGCAGTGATTTCTTATGATATGACACCAAAAGCACAAGTAACCAAAGGAAAAATTGAAAAACTGAACTTTATCAAAATTAAAGACTTTTATGCTTCAAAAGACCCCCATGAAGAAAGTAAAAAGTTAATGGGAGAAAATACTGCAAATCATAGGTCTGATAAGAACTGGTATCTAGAATATACAGAGAACGCAATAATAAAAAGACAACTAATTCAATTAAAAAATGGGCAAAGGATCCGAACAGACATTTCTCCAAAGATATACAAACTATCAATAAGCACAGACAATATGCTCAACAGCATTAGTTGTTATAAAAATGCAAATCAAAACCAGAATGAGACATTACTTCCTATCTAGTAGGATAGCTGGAATCAAAGGACAGATATCAGGGGTTGGCAAGGAGTTAGAGAAAGTGGGACCCTCTAGCACTGCTGGTAGGAATGTAAAGTACTGCTATCACTGTGCAAACCATCTGGTAGCTTCTCAAAATGTTAAACACAGAGATACCGTATGACCCAGCAATTCTACTCCTAGGTGTATCACCAGAAGGAACAAAAACAAGTCCACACAAAAATCTATACACAAAAGTTCACAGCAGCATTACTCAAAAGTGAAAAACGAAAACAATCCAAGTATCCATCAGCTAATATGGATAAATAAAATGTGATACATACATACAATGGAATATGACTTGGCAATGAAAAGAACGAAATACTGACACACGTGTGAACCTTGAAAATATTATGTTAAGGGAACGAAGACAATCACAGCCACGTATTGTACGAAATGCCCAGAATAACCAAATCTACAGAGTCAGACGGTAGACGGGTAGCTGCCGCGGGATGAAGAAAGGGGAGAATGGGGGTGGGGGGTGACTACTACCGGGTTCCTTTTTGAGGAGACAAAAATGTTCCAAATTTGATTGTGATTGCATAATTCTGTGAATAGGTACCCCCGAAGCACTGGATTTTACACTTTAAATGAGTGAACTGTACTGTATGTGGGGGAAAGAGCTGTTACCAATAAGATGAGAACTTACTATAAAAAACTGTGTCAACAATTAGAAAATTTAGAAAGATTCTTAGAAAACCTTTGAAAATACAACTTACCAAAACTGATACAAGAAGAAACAGAAGATCTGAATACCCCTACATACAGAAAAGACACTGAAAGTTTCAAAAACCATCCCATAAAGGAAAAGCTTCACCAATAAATGCTAGAAAACATTTAAGGAAAAAAATAACATCTCACACAAACCACTACAGACAACAGAAAAGAAGGAAGTGCCGTGAGCCATTTTACAAAGCCAGCATCCAAAAACTAGAGTGGAAGGTTATAAAAAAAAGGAATGTTACCCACTCCTCAGGTGTGGGCTAAGCACAGTGACTTCCTCCCCAAAAGCGCCCTATGAAAGGGGGCGATGGTCTGTGTGGGTAACCTCAGCCAGGTGACCAAGGGCAACACCAGCACTGATGAACCACAGTGACAGCATGGACCTCTGATGTGAGGTGATGAAAACAGCACTATGGTCCTCCTTCGCAAAAGCTATAACCCCAGTCTAATCCGGAAAAAAACATCAGATAAATTCCAATGGAGGGACATTCTAAAAACACCTGACTAGCACTCCTCAAAAACGTCAAGGTCATCACAAACAAGGAAAGTCTGAGATACTGTCGTGACCTAGAAGAGCCAAAGGACACATGATGACTATATGTGATGTAGGATCCTGGATCAGAGGAAGAATGTTATAGAAAAGTGAGGAAATATGAATAAAGCAAGGGCTTTAGCTAATAATAATATATTAATACTAGCTTATTAAGAATGTAACAATACTAATGTAAGATGTTAGTAATAAGTGAAAATGGGTGTGGGATATATGGGAATTCACTGTACTACCTTTGCAATTTTTCTGTAAATCTAAAAGTATTCTAAAATGAAACACTGAAAGAAAAAAGTATTATCAAAAGCCACTCTTACTCATGAGCCTTGATGCAAAAATCCAAATCAAAATATTAACAACTTATAGCCAGCAGTATATACAGAGGGTAATATATCATGATCAAGTTGAGTTTAAACCAGGAATGCAAGGCTAGCTTAACATCAAACCGGATCCAAAAAATCCTATCAGTGTAAATCTACCACATTAATGGAATAAAAAAGTCATAAAACTATCTCAACGGATGCAGAAGTGTTTTATAAAACTAATATAAAATCCATGATAAAATGTCTTAGCAAACAAGGAATAGAAGGCCACTTTTCTGATCTGAGGAAGGGTGGCTATAAGGAACCTATAGCAAATATATCATATGGTGAGATGTTGAAAGCTTTCCCTTTGAGATGAGAAACAAGACAAAGATGCCTGGAACCTCCTTCTACTTAATGAGTAGGGATCCTACCCAGTGTGATTAAAAAAAAAAAAATAGAAGGGGGAGAAATAAAACTGTCATCATTTCCAGATGATATGATTATATAAGTCGAAAATCCAAAAGAATATATGGGTAATTTATTACAATTAATAAGTGAGTTTAGACAAGTTGGTAGATACAAGGAAAATACAAAAAATAATTTTGATTTTAAACATCAGTGATAGACATTTAGAAAAAAATTAAAATACACCATCAAATATCAAACACCTAGAAATAAAGCCCACAAAAGATGTGCAAAAGTTTTACAGATGAAAAGAGATCTTAGAGAATCTTAACAAATGGACGGACATACCAGATTCATAAAAGACTTAATTTTATAAATTTGTCAATTCTTCCTAAAATGATCTATAGGTTTATTCAAATCCTCATTAAAAATTCTGACAGGTTTCACTGGGATGTGGAAAGATGATTCTAAAATGTTTATGAAAATACAAAGAGCCAGAATAGCTAAGGAACTCTTGAAGACAAAAAGACCTGCTTTATCAGACACACGATTAACTATTGTAATTAACACAGAGGGGTGTTATAGACAAACTGACCAATGGATTAGAACTTGAGCAGAAACACACCTGCCCAGGTGTGGTCACCTGACTCACAACAGAGGCAGCAAGAAGAGCAGTTGGCGGGGTTGGTGGGGACATTTCAGATCCAAATGTGAAAGCAGAATAAGACATCCAGAAGACAATGTAGGAGACTATCTTCATGACCTTGGGGTATGCAAAGATTCCTTAAATAAGGCAGGAAACGTACAGCTACAAAATCTACATCCAAACACTGGATGGCAGAGCAATTAAGAACTACTCATCCGGGCTTCCCTGGTGGCGCAGTGGTTGAGAGTCCACCTGCCGATGCAGGGGGCGTGGGTTCGTGCCCCGGTCCGGGAGGATCCCACTTGCCGCGGAGCGGCTGGGCCCGTGAGCCATGAGCCTGCGCGTCCAGAGCCTGTGCTCCGCAGCGGGAGAGGCCACGGCGGTGGGGGACCCGCGTACCGCAAAGAAGGAAAAAAGATTAAAAAAAAAAAAAAAAAAAAGAACTATTCATCCAAAGGGTCCTAATGACAGTGCAGAGCTGGGGACCACACAGCTGTGAAAGGGGCTCTTCTCCCTCAGACACCCAGGTCCTGGCTCACTCCTCTGGTGTGTGGCAATAAGAAGCTGCTGCAGCTCCCAGGCTCTCACTCAGAACATACCCTGATGCCCCAGAGGAGTGTCCACGCAGAGACCGGGAACCCACAACCTACGTTACTCTCTGTTTTGACAACTGTGACAGATGCAAAGGGCCGCCCTACACAGATACAATGACATCAAATAAGCAGTTCATTCATGTTTTTGCCTTCGCTTTGTAAAGGGAAGACAGTTTCAGGCCAGAGTCAAAGAAGGGAGAGAAAGCAGACACAGCACACCTCCACCAGGGCGAACTTTTCCTCGCTGGTGTAGTTGTAGCGGGTGGCACGCTCGTACTCTTCGGCGTTGTCAGGGCAGTCCTTGTTGGAGTACTTGTCCGTTGGGTGCACAAGTTTCCATGAATACTGGTGTGGTCAAAAAGAGGGGAGATAGCACACTGAATGCGAAATGCTTAACTGCTGGTCTGACGCACAGGACCATCACCAAAGCTACCAAAGGTCAGCCTTCTATTGTTCACCGAGTCTGAAAGTCACACAGCGGCACGTGTGCTCACACACACATGCATACTATACATGCACACATGGGCACACGCACACTACACGTGCACACACACACACAGACACCACACACGCGCACACATAGTCCATCTCCATAAAACTGCAAAATATTCTGGCAATGTGACTTCAGGTTCAAGTAATACATCAGAAACTTAAGAAATACACCAGGTAAAAAGGCCTGGATATTTTATGTGGAATATCTAAGACTATAAGCGTTTCATCACCATTTCTAAAAGAATCAGCCTTTCAAACAATCAGGTACCCATCCAAATAAAATAATCCTTATCTGAGCAAAATAAACAACAAAAGGGAAAATCCTCTGTGACTTATGGGTATCCAAATCTTTCTATGCATCAGAAACCACTTAACTAATCCTAAACAAAAGAAACTGATGGCTAGAAATACACAGAGAGTGCTGTTTAAAAAAAATGAGAATTAAAACTCATCATAACAATACAAATTTAATTCTATCAATATGTTTTAAAAGATAAGGCCCTTTATTTGTAATATATGTAAATGAAATGTACATTGAGCCGTCTTAGAAACATTTAAATTAATATATACTCCTATTTCTAGTGCCAAAGATAAAAAGCCAATTTGTTCTCAATCCAAAGACCAAAGTTAATGCAGAAAAAATATAATTTAGTCAAGTTTGGGAAGAAAAGCACTTCTAACCAACTAGGGGGTGCATTTCCAAATAAAAGTGAGAGCGCCCACCACTTCCATCACGTGAGCACTCCACTGGGACAGCAGCTGCAAGCCCTGCAGCGCCAGGTCGAAGAGCTTCCGGTACTCAGCATCCGTCTTTTGAGCCTCCTGGCGGCCCGAGCCTGTGACCACCTAGAGAAGACAGAGCATCAAGAAGTCACAAACGTCCAGGAAACCACCTATGAAACCCAATCCAGAAGCCTACCCCAAATGTACACTCACAAAGTAGAAAATGATATGAGCACAAGACTCTTCAGTGCATCAAAAGGCAGAGCAACTGCAGAGCCTACATGATGGGCACACGTAGCTCAAAACACAGAGAAAGGCCGCCACAGCCTGCGCTGGAGGGGTCTGCAGACCCGGTCCTTCCTGAAACATGCGCACAGCGTGTTTCTAACTTAGCTGATAAAGGAAAACGTGCTCACATGTGTATGTGCTTATATCAGATAATGAAAACTTAGATTTAAGAATGTTTATCTACAGGCCAGGAAAGCAGAGGGTAGAGAGGAAGGCAGACTTCTCTGAACATACCTCCTCTGATAGATCTGACTTTAGAACCACATAAACAGTTTATACATTATGATATAAAATTAAATTAGGGGGAAAAAGCAATCCCCCAAACTCAAACGCAAAATGAACTGAACTGTGTAGGACTGAATTGGCATCGTGACCACACAGAGGAACCATGTACTGTTAAGTGCCTAACATTAAGATTTTGGTTGCCAAGGCATCCATTTCAAAGACATCCATCTTGAATAAACATATTGCCAGCTACCCAAGTAGATAAAGAGCCAGCCCACCCATGAAGTTTCCCTTGTAGAAAGCCCATGGTGACCTAGATAACTGCCAACTGGGCTTTTCCCCTCCCACACCTTCATCCCTGCTCTTATGTTTTAAATTCACCAACAGTGAACCCGTGAAACCCTAGGCACCCCACCCTCAGCCCTGACAAAGGCAGAGCCCCAGGTCTGTGCTCCCTCCCTCTCTACCTATGACCTCGCTTTGGGGCTCTGGGTGTGCTGTGTACCCTCTCGGACCTGTGAGTAATCAAACTAGTTTTTCTCAAAGTTCCCTGATGGTCACTGCGGAGGGTATGTTGCAATCGTGAGGACCACAAGGGCCAGTCCAGCCACAACACTGGTTCTGGTGTGGGCTGGAGGTGGGGTGTCTGTGGGGACTGCCAAGAGGAGTACAGGTCCAGGCATCACTATCTGTAGGCTGAGACCAACACAAAACAAACCACTTCAGTGACTTTGAAAAATAACGATTTGATGTAACATCCCTAGAGGAAGAAACCTAAGGACAAAATTAACTGCAAAATAAATCTGAAGGGCTTCTCTGGTGGCGCAGTGGTTGAGAGTCCACCTGCTGATGCGGGGGACGTGGGTTCGTGCCCCGGTCCGGGAAGATCCCACATGCTGCGGAGCGGCTGGGCCCGTGAGCTATGGCCGTTGAGCGTGTGCGTCCGGAGCCTGTGCTCCGCAACGGGAGAGGCCACAACAACGAGAGGCCCGCGCACCGCAAAAAAAAAAAAAAAAAAGTAACTTAAAATGGATCATAGATCTAAATATAAGAGCTAAAACTACAAATCTCTTAGAAGAAAACAAGGGGTAAATCTTTGTGACTTGGGTTAGGTAATGGTTTCTTCATTATGACCAAAAGCACAAACAACCAAAGAAAAAATAGATAAAATTGGACCACATCACAAAAAATTGCGCTTCAAAGGATACCATCAAAACAGCAAAAAGACACAGGAGAAAATATTTGAAAATCACAGAACAGATAAGGGACAGAATATAAGAACTCACACAACTCTACAGTGAAACAAAAAGGTAAATAACCCAACTTAAAAATGGGCAAATGACTTCAAGAGACATTTTTAAAAATTGACCAATGAGCCTATGAAAAGATACTCAGTTTCATTAGTCATTAAGGAAATGCAAATCCAAACCACAACCAGATACCACTTCGCATTCACTAGGATGGCCAGAATCAAAAAAACCAGACAGCAACAAGTGCTGAGAAGGATGTGGGGACATCAGACACTCACAGACTGCTGGTGGGTGTAACATAGTGCAACCACCTTGAAAACAGCCTGGCAGTTCCTCAAAATGTTCAACACAGAGGTGCCGTATGACTGAGCAATTCCATTCCTAGATAGCTACCCAAGAGAAATGAAACCTTATGTCCACACAACACTTGGACGTGGATGTTCACAGTAGCGTTATTTGTAACCCACTGTTCATCAGTCAACAGCAGATGAACAAACTAACAAAATGTGGGTGTCCAAGCAGTGGAGTGTTATTCGGCCATAAAATTATTATAAATATTATAAATAAGCCATAAAATTATTGATACATGCTATAACATGGATGAATCTTGAAAATACTATGTCAAAGGAAAAAAGCCAGTCACCAAGGAGCACATATTATGATTCCATTTATATAAAATGTCCAGTAGGCAAATCCATAGATAGAAAGTAGATTGCCACGCGCCAGAAGGAAGGGGAATGGGGAGTGACTGCTATGGGTGCAGAGTTGCTCTGGGAGATGATAAAAATGTTCAGAAATGGACTAAAAACCTTTGAACTGTATAATTTAAATCAGAGAATTGTCTGGTATGTGGATTATGTCTTCATAAATCTGTTTAAAAATAAACTGTGCAAAGCTTTCAAAGGTGGATCTCTTTTCTCTTATTAATACCATCATCTATGGGCTTCCCTGGTGGCAAAGTGGTTGAGAATCTGCCTGCTAATGCAGGGGACACGGGTTCGAGCCCTGGTCTGGGAAGATCCCACATGCCGTGGAGCAACTGGGCCCATGAGCCACAACTACTGAGCCTGTGCGTCTGGAGCCTGTGCTCCGCAACAAGAGAGGCCACGATAGTGAGAGGCCCGCGCACCGCGATGAAGAGTGGACCCCGCTCGCTGCAACTAGAGAAAGCCCTCGCACAGAAACGAAGACCCAACACAGCAACAATAAATTAATTAATTAATAAACTCCTACCCCCAATATTTTCTTTAAAACACACACACACACACACACACACACATACGCCCTTTTAAAAGAAAAAAAAAACCATCATCTGATTATAAAGGCAGGACAGCAGACACCAGATGGCACACAGGAACCACGCACGCTGTCAAGTGCTCCTACCTGGAAAGGTAGAAACCAGCTCCCTGTGTTGTTTGAGAACGTCTCATGAACTCAGTTTACAACTAAATCATGAAGTCCTGGGGACTGGCCCCCACCTCTACTCTTCGGGCTGCCCTGGCCTCCGCAGAGGGGTGCCCACCTGGGGTCTGCAAGGAGGCGACGTGCCCCAAGCCTTTGGGCTGTCTTTCAGTCATTTTGGTTACACGATGACAAGTGCTGGGGGGTGAGGGATGGAGCGCTCATTGTCCTGCAATGAGCAGGACCAGCAGATTGTGGCCCCCAAATGTAATGGGTCTCCTGAGAACCCCGAGGTACCGCGATCTCAAAAACCAGACCTGCGTACGTGGCCCCAAGTCCCCGGGTCCCTCTAGACCATCTGCAGCGCCCACACCACTGACCACCGCTCTGACCCTGACCTCGGTGCCCGGTCGACTAAGATGTGAGAAACGACACTCCAGCCGCTGCTCCCCCTTGCTCAGACCCCTGTCCCACCCACCCCACGCGCGAGCAGCACTGGCATGGAGCCAGGCTTGGGGCAGGTGTGGGGAACGTGACCGGCCCAAGCAAGGACACAGACAGCCCAGCTGCAAAGCTGGAAGGAATTAACAAGGCCCACGGCCGAAGAGATCCCACTTCCTCCAACACCCAAGTCCAGGTCTCCTCTGGGCACTCGACGCATCTGCCCACCGACTCGGAGGCTCCTGCACTTTCTCCCTCTAGACACGAAAGGGGCGCAGGTCAGAACCACCCCTTCTGTTCATGACGTCCTCCACTCTCCCCACCCCTCTCCTAGCAGCTTGGAACCATGGAACTACACTAGGAAATGCACTTAATTCATGGTCTCACCTCAGGCCTCAGCCCCGTGTTAACGTTTTTCTGAAAACAGAAGATGCTTTTTTGTACAGCTGAACAGATCCAGACAAACTCCATTATATTTGCCTGCCTCATCCATGATCATCAGTGCTTTTTAAGCACGCGGTGCTAAACTGTGTTTCTCAAAGCGATCAGTGGTAGCATTTGGGTGCAGAGAATACAAGGGCCACACCAGACCCCGTGTCCCAGGGTGTGCTTTGCAGGCAGAGGCCACTCACCTCGCTGTTGCTGTAGCGCGCCAGCTCCGAGATGAAGCGCATGTGGTCCTCCCGGATCTGTACCATCTGCTCGCAGATGTTGTACTGCGGGCTGCTGCTGGAGGACGTGCACGTCCATCTGGTGGCAAAGGGGAAGCACGCGTTACCTGACAGGCGACTGGCTGAGGGCACATGCTCAGCAGGCCCACCCACCACCCCGGGAGCCCCGCTGCAGCCAAGAGGTAGAGATGCAGAGGAAACGTGGAATTCTCCGCACGGAAACAGAGCCAGGCCTGCCTCGTCGCCCTGTGTCAGGGCTGCGTCCTACCTTCTCGTGTCTGTATTCTGGAAAAGGAACCGTAACTTCTCCTTAATCGGCAAACTACTTTCCACAAAGCTGAGAGGTGTTGCTGAATTCAGGACGCTGCAACACCCTTGCAGGGCCCCTTGACAGATTACTGCAGAGTAGGCAGGAACTAATATCTCCTTATTACTCACATAGGAAAACATAGCTGTAGTACAAAACAAGTCAGCCAAGGACTCAGGGACAAAAGTTATCCTTAATGAGAGAGTTGAAACTGACAGGACTTGGGAATTAGACAGTGTTGCTAGAGCTAACTATGTACACAACACACCATTTCAGCTGCAAACGGATACAGTCCATGTGGTGGAAAAACGTGTATCAAGAATTAAATCTGCTGGACTTCTTGGGCAGAAAGCATGGGCCTTGCTTTGGGCTCAGAGCGGTTCCCTCGGTTCCCTCGCACTTAGCACCAACTCACACCATGTTTTAACAAGTTGGTCCCCTTTGCTAGAAGGAAAGGATTCAGATTACCAGTCTTCAAGGTGATCAGAACACTATCTCAAGCAGCACCACTTTTTAACTTTCTGATTTTGCTACAGGATTATGTGATGACGGCATGTGCAAAGGCACCTCCCTGAGTGTGCAGTCAGCACACAAGGCCCAGGCCCTCTGCCAGGGTCCACCTTAAACACACTGGCCTCCTCTGCAGGCCCCAGACAGCATGTCCACCTCAGGAGAGGCAAGGAGCCCAGAGCCCGATGCCAACATCTGCCCACTCTGTGCCCACCCCCTGTGGCCAAAGGTGCTACGCCATTGGGCTGAGCTCTTAGAGCTGATTGCTGCATGCTCAGGTACCTGCCTGGGTGGCTGTGAAACACAACATCTAACTGGTAATAATGGCCATCGACTTACAACAGATCATATTAAAAATAAAGAAAGTATGCAAAACTCCTTGTTCCCTGATCCTCTTACTGGTTTTACAATTACGTATGATCTGGATCTGACTGTGTTTGTTAGGATAGGAGGTGAGTTGTGCATTGTTAACGTAAACTCAGGCATTTCCATTTCTACCATGGAAATCAGCACACCCCCCAAATCAGAGCTCAAGTGGATGCTGAAGTGAAGAGAGATTAGTGAATGTAATTTACAGGAAGGTGATTACATATCAGATTTAATGGCAGACGTGTTAGGAAACAAGCTGGCACAGAGGCTGGCAAACTACATACAACGTGGGCCCAACGCGACCACCTTTTGCATGGCCATAGAGCCATACAAAATGGTTTTTACAGTTTTAAAGAGTCGTTTAAAAAACAACAACAACAGGCTTCCCTGGTGGCGCAGTGGTTGAGAGTCCGCCTGTCGATGCAGCAGGGGACATAGGTTCGTGCCCCGGTCCGGGAAGATCCCACATGCCGTGGAGCGGCTGGGCCCGTGAGCCATGGCCGCTGAGCCTGCGCGTCCAGAGCCCATGCTCCGCAACGGGAGAGGCCGCAGCGGTGAGAGGCCCGTGTACCGCAAACAAACAAAAACAACAACAACAAAAAAGAGTATGTGACACACGTGGCCAGAAAGGCCTAACGTGTTTACAATTTGGTCTTCACAGAAAAAGACTGTTTACCTTTGAGTAGCCAGATTGAGGTGCAACTGTATTTTTCAAAACCATGGCTGAATGGAGACCACGTGTTTGGCAAAAGTCAACTAAAGCATCCTATGAAACTTCCTATGTGGAAGCTACAATAAAAAGTACTGTGTATTTATTATCATTTCTAACTGTGAGCTGCAGATGCTTTATGACAGGGATTGGCCATCTTTCTCAGGACAGGTCCAGAAAGCAAATGCTTTAGGATTTGGGGGCTACACAGTCTCTGTCACACATCAGCCATAGAGGCATCATCTTAAAAAAACTCTTTAAAACTGTAAAGACCATTCTCAACCACAGAGACCTTGGGCCTGGCCTGGTTGGGCCCTTGGGTGATAGCTCTGTATACTCTGTAAGTTACACGTGAATATCCAGCCGCTCCCCAGCAGGCTGCTGTTAAGCTTTTATAAGCACCCAGAGCATTTGGTTATACTTCCGTACTTGTGGCCAGCACTAACAGAACTCTTTGGGATGATGGAAAAGTTCTGTATCTGTACTGACCAAAACAGTAGACCCTAACTATTAAATATTTGAAATGTGGTTGTCCCACTAAGGAAATAAATTGCATTTGTAAATGAATTTAAATGTAAACATCCACTCATGGAAAAGGCTACCATATCACGCATTCAGTTCCACGTGGTTGAAAATGTCAAAGGTGGCATCTCTGGATAGGTAAGTGGAGTGTTAGGAAGCACAGTGAGAACACTGCAGAATGCTCTAACTGGACAGCTCGCTCTGCCTACCGAGATTTATTTTCCTCATAGTGGGCGCTGGTCTTGATATATCTTGCCAGTTCTATTTGCATGTCCCCGAACAGCGGAACCACCTGGAGCTGCTGTATTCAAAGAATAATAAAAAAAAAAAAACCAGGGTCATTAAATATGTTTAGTCACCAAATACAATCACAAGAAGAATGAATAATGCTAATAATTACTGTGGGTTGAATGCTATCTCTGCAAATCACTTACTGCAAAAAAGTTGTGAACAACTGCTACGTTCACTTTAAGAAGAACCAAATAAAAGTTAAAAACCAACTCTCATAAAACCAATTCAAATATTAAAATTAACCTACCTTGTTGCTAGATCCATGGTCATTAAAAAAAAAAAAATCAACTGTTTCCCAGTTCCTATATACTAGGAACTATTAGAAAACAAAAATCGAAAGAGAAAAAGATTACAATAGCATCGAAAAATAAATAAAAAGTATATATTATTAAATCTAACAAAATATGTGCAAGACTTTTAGACAAAAACAATACCAAGAATTCTAGAGACATTTTTAAAATTCTAAGGGAATACAGAAATACATTAGGTTCATGTATATTGGAAGACACGGTATTTTAAAAATATCAATTCTGGGACTTCCCTGGTGGCACAGTGGTTAAGAATCTGCCTGCCAATGCAGGGGACACGGGTTCAATCCCTGGTCCGGGAAGATCCCACATGCCGCGGAGCAACTAAGCCTATGCGCCACAACTATTAAGCCCGCGTGCCACAGCTACTGAAGCCTGTGTGCCTAGAGCCTGTGCTCCACAACAAGAGAAGCCACTGTGTGCCTAGAGCCTGTGCTCCACAACAAGAGAAGCCACCGCAGTGAGAAGCCCGCTCACCGCAACGAAGAGTAACCCCTGCTTACCACAACTAGAGAAAGCCTGCACGCAGCAATGAAGACCCAACGCAGCCAAAAATAAATAAAATTTATTAAAAAAATATATATATATATATCAATTCTCCCTAAATTGATCTATAGATTCAACGGAATCCCAAACAATATTCCAAGAGGAAAAATGGTTTATGGGTTTTCTGTGTGTATGTATAAATCAGCAAGTCAATTCTAAAACGTATTTCAAGAGATGGAGGGACAATACTCAAGACAATTGTGAAGAACATAACTTGAAGACTGGTAAGTAGACCTGCTGGAAACCTACAGCAACTAAAGGCAGCATGGCCCTGGAGCACAGGTGCACACCAGTGGGGCACAGCAGAGAACTTAAGGCAGAGTCACACACATACAGACACCTGCTTTATGACACAGGTGACTCCTCAGAGCAATGGAGGGGAAACGGTCTTTGCAATAATTGGACAGAGTCAACTGGATATCTATAACAGGAAAAAAAAATCCAAAAATGTCAAGCCCCTACCTCACAGCATACACATGGCCACTTCCAGGGGCATTACAGATCTAGATGGAAAAGAAATGGTGATGCTTCTAGAAGGTATCACAAAAGAAACTTCTCGAGAGCCTGCTTTATCAAAGATTTCTTAAAGTGGACATCAAAGATTGATATATTGGACCACATTAAAATTAAGAACCTCAGTTCACCAAAGACTCTTCAAGAAAGTGAAAAAAAAGAGCCACATAGGGGAAATGCATGTATTTTAGAACATGTGTAACTGACGAAGGACACATACCCAGAATACATAAATAACTACAAATCAACAGGGGAAAAAAAGAATGAGAGACTTGAAAGGACACTTCACAAAGAGAACACACAAAAGACTAATAATATCGGGCTCCCCTGGTGGCGCAGTGGTTGAGAGTCCGCCTGCCGATGCAGGGGACACGGGTTCGTGCCCCGGTCCGGGAAGAGCCCACATGCCACGGAGCGGCTGGGCCCGTGAGCCATGGCTGCTGAGCCTGCGCGTCCGGAGCCTGTGCTCCGCAACGGGGAGAGGCCACAACAGTGAGAGGCCCGCGTACCGCAAAAAAGAAAAAAAAAAAAAACTAATAATATCGTGAAAAGCCATCAGGGAAACATCAAGTAAACCACAAGGAAACAGTAGCCAATAAAATCACAAGGACATACATACACACCCTTCAGGAAGCCTCCCTCCTCCCCAAAAAATGACAGAGCCAAGTGATGGCCATGATGTAGAATCACCGCTGGTGGTGATGCAAGTCAGCACAGCCATGTGGGAGAGTTGTGAGGCTGTATCTACTACACTGAAAATGTTCATTCTATTGGATGAATACCCAATCCACTACGGGGTATTCACCCAACAGAAATGTGCATAGATGTGCACGAATCAGAGCAGCACTGTTCGGACAAGCCAAAATCCAGAAACAATCTCACGTTCATCACGACAGAATGGATAAATAAATTGCAGTTTAGTCATAAAATGCAGCGCTACACCACAATGAAAATGTAAAAACTACAGCTGCAGGCTCCCACAGGGATGATCTGACAAACAAAGTGAATGGGGACAGCCAGACACAAAAGAGTACACGTGGCACCATCCTGTTAGACAAGGTTCCAACCCAGGCAAATCCGGTACAGGGTAGGAGACAGTCTACCTCCACTTACCCACCCACCTGCCACCGCTGCATTTCCCAGCACAGAACAAAGCCACAGAGGTTGACCTCCTAAAGCTCAAACTGCATACACTTCAATAAAAAGGTTTACCTAGAAACTGTAACTCACCTTGAAGTACTTGTCGATTTTGGATAAGTTTATTCTTTTCTTGGCATCTAGTTTATAAATGTTGCTGACACTCCCATCCATCAAGTACAGACCAAACCCCATGACCTGCAAATCACAAAATTGCACATAAAGCTCAGACCTGCAAGTCTAATTACCCATAAACACTTATACTGCTACAGTTCATAACTTAGAAATGACAATTCATTCTTCTTTCAAAAAGCCCTTTTTAAAAAAATTTAAGTATAGTTGACCTACAACACTATGTTAGTTCCAGGAACACAACATAGTGATTTGATATTTCTACACATTAAAAAATGATCACTACGATAAGTCTAGTTACCATCTGTCACCATGCAAAGATATTACAATATTAATGACTATATTTCCAATGGAGTACATTTCATCCTAGTGACTCATTTATTTTGTAGCTGGAAGTCTATAACTCTTAATCTCACCTATTTCATTCACCACCACCCCCAATAACCCCGCTAGGAACCTCCTGTTTGTTCTCTGTCTCTATGAGTCTGTTTCTATTTTATGTTTGTTCATTTGTTTTGTTTTTTAGATTCCACATATAAGTGAAATCATATGGTATTTGTCTTTCTCTGTCTGACTTATTTCACTTAGCATAATACCCTCTAGGTCCATTCATGTTATCACAAATGGCAAGATTTCATTCTTTTTTAGGGCTGAATAGTATTCCATTATACACACACACACACACACACACACACACACACACACTTATTTATTTATTTATATAAAATCTTCCTATGCATCTATCAATGTTACACTTTGGTTGCTTTTGTGTCTTGACTATTGTTAACAATGCTGCTGCAATGAATACTGGTGTGCATATATCTTTTTCTTTTCTTCACATAAATATCCAGAAGTGGAATTGCTGGATCCTATGGTAATTGTAGAAGAACCAGCATACTGTTTCCTAGTGGCTGCAGCAATTTACATTCCCACCAGGGTTCACCAGGAATCCCTTTTCTCCACATCCTCGCCAGCACTTTGTCTTCTTTGGAAAAAATGCCTATTTAGATTCTCTGCCCATTTTTAAACTGAAATTTTTTTGATATTGAGTTGTACAAGTTCTTCATATATCTTGGATATTAACGCTTTACTGAATATACTGTTTGCAAATGTCTTCTCCATTCAGTAGGTGACCTTTTCATTTTGATAGTTTCCTTCACTGTGCAAAGGCTTTTTAGTTTGATGTAGTCCCATTTGTTTATTTGCACCTTTGTTTCCCTTTCCTAAGGAGACAGATCTAAAATATATGTTTTCTTCTAGGAGTTTTATGGTTTCAGGTCTTAACATTTAAATCTTTAACCCATTTTGAGTTTATTTTTGTATATGGTGTGAGAGAGTAGTCCAGGTTGATCCTTTTGCAAGTAGCCGTCCAGTTTTACCAACACCACTTATTGAAGAGGCTGTCTTTTCCCTGTCACGTGTTCTTGCCTCCTTTGTCATGGATTAAGTGCCCATTTAAGTGTGGGTTTATTTCTGAGCTCTCTGGTCCACTGATCTATGTGTCTGTTTTTGTGCCATACCTTCCTGTTTTGATTACTGTAGCTTTGTGGTATAGTTTGAAATCAGGGAATGTGATACCTCCAGTTTTGTTCTTCTTTCTCAAGATTTGTTTTGATGATTTGGGGTCTTTTTGGTTTCCATACAAATGATAGAATTATTTGTTCTAGTTCTGTGAAAAATGCCATTGGTATTTTGCTAGGGGTTGCACCGAAACTGTAGATTGGCTTGGGTAGTATGGTCATTTTAACAATGTTAATTTTTCCAATCCCCAAAACACAACAGATATTTCCATCTGCCATTTTATTGTTTCCTGGGGTTTTTTTTAGAGTTCCTTTTTGTCCCTTTCTTCTTCTTTTGCTCTCTTCCCTTGTGATTTGATGACTATCTTTAGTTTTATGTTTAGATTCCTGTTTCTTTTTTGTGTATCTATTAAAAATTTTTAAAAATAAATTTTTGATTGCAATCATTATGAGGTTGATATATAGCCATATATATATATATATATATATATATATAGCCATATATATATATATATATGGCTATATATGATCATATATATATATGATTATTTTAAGTTATGATCTCAAGTTCAGACTCATTCTAATAACCCTGCAGTTTTACTCCCCACCAACACTTCATGTTTCTGACATCATATTTTACATCTTTTTGTTTTGTGCACCCCTTAACTACTTATTGTGAATATAGATGATTTTACTACTTTTGTCTTTTAACCTTGCTACTAGCTTTGTAAGTAGTTGATCTACTACCTCTACTGTATATTTGCCTTTACCAATGAGATTTTTCTTTTTATAATTTTAATATTTCTAGTTTTGGTAAAAAGCATTTTTAAAAGTCCCTCCAAAATTAATAGCTATCCCTTCACATGAAGCTATTTTATGTCATTTCTTGTGTCCTCTTCCAGGTGCATACATCAGCTCCACTTCTCATCAAGCACAAGGCAATACTAAATGTGGATTTCCATAAGCACTTATGACCAGGGGGCTCTTGCACCAGGTAGGTGCAAACAAAATGTTTCCACTGCCACAAAGCACTCCACTGGGCAGTGTCCTCTCGCTCTGATCCCTCCATGCTGCTCCCCAGCAGGGAAGAAGTATTGGAGATGGGCCCACTTGCACGGAGGGCTTTGGGTCAGCAGGACACCCAGAACAGGGTCCCCCAGAGCTGCCCTCCATGAAGGTAGAGAGCAGAGTGAAGAGAATGGCAGAAGCATGTTCTCGGAGTTACTCAGTTTTCCTGGGTCTCTCCCATGTACAAGTTATTAAACTTTTGTTTGAAAAAAAAGAACCACCTTCTCATCTTCCCAGTGAGAAACATCACTGAAAACCTCCCCAATTTGAAACAGAATAATAATGAGGAATATGGTAAATGGCATGTTTCTTGACCAACAAAAGTCTGCTATAATCATGGTGACACAGTATAGTAAATTTCTAGGAATTATATCCTTACCACGTAGAATCTGGTATAACCTCTGCTACAAGCTTTATACTGAGAAAGGCCCTTGACCCGGGACTCCTCAGCCACAAGCACATTCTTCAGGGATGGGCATGTGATCTACCTGGCACTGGGGTCAAGCTTGGAACACACTCACGGGAATGCATCAAGGACTTGTAGGGCAAAGGGTGCTATATATGCGCACGCGCGCACACACACACACACAAGCATGAGAGAAAAGGTTGGCCAAACGATCATAAAGTGCAGCCTATTCATGAAAGCAGGGCTGCCCCTATGTCCTGGTGCTGTTGGCAGCCTACCCTCAACACACGTACTTTGAGGAGCATGTGTTTCTCACTGGGCGTCAAGTACATCCTGTTCTCATAGTAGTCCACACACAGATTCACAATGTCTGCTAAGAGCTCTTCATAGCCAGAAATCACTTCGAGCTGCTGCTGCAGAGACTGAAACACAGAGTGAGACACCTGTGTCACTGACCGCTCTCTGCCCCTCAGCCCCCCAGTGATGCGCCCCATCCGCCAGAGCAGCAAGAGTGTGAATTACTTGTGTGATCTTGTTGTGGTTGGCCAGGAACATGGACAGATTCTGTGATTCCTGGATGGACTGTGGATCTGCCATTTTACGTAAAAACTGAGCAGCCCTATGAAAGGGGAAAAAAAGCGGTTAATCAACCAACCTGCTTAGTGACTTTCAAGAAAAACAGCCTGGGAATATCAAAATTACTTTACTCTCGCTACGGTTATCTGTAGAAATGTGCATCTTAGATGCTGGTTACAAGTTCAGCCTCCTCCAGCTTCTCCCCTGAACTCCAGGTAAGTCTCTCTGCAACCTGGATAGCTCATGACCCTCCTGTCCATAGCTGATGGACTTCCTCAGAGATGGGGCAGAACTTCTCACGGGCTTTCCTGAAGGGCACCTACACACTGGCCTCTCCCCCGGGCTCCCTGTCCCCAAGTTTGAGAAAGGAGGACACTCCCTCTGTGACTTCCAGAGCTGATGGCCAACACTGTTTAGGTTTCCTGCTGGGAAACTTTTGGGCAGCCAAACCTCCCGACAGTCAGGGACCACACCACGCAGTTCTGGTGCCAAAGGTCTGCGACAGAATCCTGATTCCACCACCAATTTGCAGCTCCATCTTGGACAAACCTAAGATCCGGTACCAAGTCTAACATGAGGGCTGGGTTTTCCTGCAGCACCAAGCAATTCTCTAGCACCAGTTGCCAGTGATGTTACAAGTTTGACACTGCCTGAAGATAGCATCAGACCCCACAGGTTAAGAGCTCAGTCCCACAAGAGTGCCACATCATCCCCCCAATTCAGACACCAGCTGGAGGTCCACATTGTCACTGTGCTCCTGGCCAGCCAGCTACAGATTGGCAGTCCCAACAACCCCTTCTTTGGGTTCGATGAATTTGTTAGAGCAGCTCACAGAACTGAGAAGACATTTTATATACTAGATTAACAATTCATTATGAAAGGATACAACTCAGAACAGCCAAATGGAAGAGATACATATGGGGAAAGGGGGGTGGGGCTTCCATGCCCTCTCCAAGCACCACTCCCCCCGAAACCTCCGCATGTTCACCAACCAGGAAGCTCTCTGAACCCTGCCCTTTGGGGTTTTTATGGAGGATTCCTCACACAAACATGCTTGATTAGATCACTGGACACTGGCAATGGATTCAACCTCTAACCCCTCTCTCCTGCCTGAGATCAGGAGGGTAGGTCTGAAAGTTCCAACCCTGTAGTTACAGGGTTGATTCCGCTGATGACCAGCCCCCATCCTTGGGGTAACTAGAGGCTTTCCAAAGTCACCACATTAACATAACAAAAGAAACTTTATTGTTTTTATCACAGGAAATTCTAAGGGTTTTAGGAGTTCTGTGTCAGAAATGGGGATGAATATATATTTATTATAAATCAGTATCACACCTCCTGAACTCTCCTGACTCTCACTTACCCTATCTGTGAAAAACAATAGCTATATGACCTACCCAATGGGGCTGACAAGGGAACAGTGGACACAGAAGGACCTGTACACTGAGGTCCAACAAATCCTGTGCAACACGGGCTGAGTCTCTAGTTTTTGCAAAGAGGGTGAAAGCACATATGAGGATTCTGCACACCTAGGGCTTCCCAAAAAAAGTTTAGTGGAAACTGCCCACATAAGGACCCATCTGTGCAACCTAGAACCTCTGGGGTTTTACTAAAGAAAAGCTTTCATGGCAAAGACTGGTAACCTACCCCAACTGTCATTTCCTTCCCTTTCCTTCCCTTCCCTTCCATTCCCTTTATTCAGAATAAACCCTGAATTTCTGTGGTGCAGCAATGTGCCTCATTCTCATCTCCACGCTGTGACCAACTGCTGAGCCATGAGATATAATGCAAAACTTTGTAAGGCACTTGAAAGTTTACTTATGAGGAATATTGTGGGCCCTTCAATGCTCCTTCCTTCCTGCTGACTGGAATGCAGAGATGACAGCTAGAGCTCAAGCAGCCATCCTGGGCCACAAAGGCAACAAGGGAAGACAGCAGGAGCTCTGGTTCCTGAACACTATGGAACCCCGTCAGCTGCAGACCACCTATGTCAGAACTTTTCAGGTGAGAAATAATCTGCAATCTTGCGTACTTCTGTTAAGTTTTAAAAAATTATATACAGTGAAACAATATTAACTGATATGTTTACATTCTTTTTTAAAGTGTTCACTTTACTGTAGTGATTTGAGTGGGGGTTGAAGCTGCAGGAGTGGAAACTAAGGAAGGGACCAAGAATACCTGCTTTTATTTTCCTTAAGCCTCACCATGACTATATGGGTTATCTGGCATTTACACTCAGAAAAGGTTGTAACTACCAGCTGGGTGCACATAAAAAGTGTTTTGAATGTTGGGTGTGGGCGTGTGAGGGTTAGGGAGAAGTGGAGGTTATTGTCTGGGAAAGTGAACCAACCAACAGGGGATCCCAAACATAGGTCACAGGAAGAGGCTGCTGGATGGGTGAGGGGTGCCCAGGCCCTCTTCTGTGCTTAGGGGAGCCTAGGGGGTAGCAAACACGCCAGGCAACTTCTGAAGGGGGTGCCCGGGGGGCCTTCCACAGAGCAGCCCCATCTTTAAACTATTTTCCAGACTGGCTTTGAAATAAAGGTGCTGCTGCTAAGAGAGAGAGGGAGAAAAGAAACCTTTTTAAAATTTAAAACCACTGGGGCTGTCCACCTCCCCATTTCCCTGAGAGAGTCAGGAAGGCTGAGAACGCTGCTCCAAATCACCCGACAAGTGATTTGTGCCACTAGGAGAAGTCGTTCTCCTGAGCTGGGAAGTTCAGAAGCCCCGACACTCCACCAAGAGTCACACGCACTTAGAATCCCACAAAACTGGCATCAAATGGAGACAACTCCAGACTTTCCTACCGGAGCGGAGTTAACAGGACAATTCAAAAGATGTTGTCGTTCTGAAGATCTAGGCTTCCGTGCAGAGCTAACTCTAGGTGATGAATGGAACGCCTGAACTTATTTCACACGAATGAGGAGGCTTAAAGTCTGGGAGATCTAGCTCAACGTCCAGTGCCATCCCCTCCTCAAATCTGTTTCATGCCTCATCTCAAGTCGACTTCATTTTAAAGACACAGCAACAGTTGCACAATTTTAGGTACATGTTGGGGTTCAGGGTAGGCCACCCCCAAATATGCCACTGTGGCATACTGAATTATTCCGAATTAAAGTTATTTAAGAAACAGCCACAGCAGGGCATTCTGACCTCCTCTGTGCCCCTGAAAGCAGGAAACAAACCTCCCACATGAAAGGTCCCCTCCCTGCACCAGGAGGTCAGGAGACATCGTCATCACAAGAGACGGAGCGTTCAAGGCTGAGGCCGTGTGAGCTAACCTTCGAAACTCCTCACTCACTGGCCACCCCAACTCAAACTTCTCTGTCTTATCAATTCTTCACAAATTTGTTTTTTCTTTGTTTCAAAGGTATAAACGCTGGGAATTCCCTGGCAGTCCGGTGGCACTCCCACTACAGGGGGCTCGGGTTCCATCCCTGGTCGGGGAACTAAGATCCCACACGCTGCCAGATGTGGCCAAAAAAAAACAAAAACAAAAGGTATAAACACTGCCTCCTTTGGTCACTTCTTTGGGTCTCATATCTTGGGACCCCCATACTCATAAAATGAAATTATATTTGTTTTTCTCCTATTAATCTCTGTTTTCTTAAAGGCGGTACTCAGGCAAGAACCTAGCAGGGCAGAGGAAAACTTCTTTTTCTTCGCCTACAAATGAAACCACAGCCTATTCAGACACAAAATAAAATCTCTTCTAATTTAATTTTAGAGCTAAGCTTCCTTGTCTAGCAAAGACAACAGAAGCACCTCATTCCAGCCCACATGTTTTAACAGTCCCAGGCAGAGACTTTCTAGAGAGTCGGTTAGAGGCCAGCGGCTCCGCTCCACCTGCCACGAACACACTCAGGGTCGCAGACGCAGCACCGAGTCGTGCCCACCTTCTCCAATTCTCTTCTCCAGAAGTTGTCCACATTCGAAAAGAAAACCGCTCTGTTGGACAACTGGTCTGGGGAGCCCTGTGGGTACCGGGGCCAGCTGTGCCCACTGCGGTGACGGTGCCCACCAGCCAGCCAGCGACGAGCAGGGGCGACCCCAGCAGGCGTGGAGCCTCCGGCCCCCAGGACGAGACGCTCAGCGCGTCAGCGCCCACATACCCGCCGCCCCCATACGGGCTCAGAGCACAGCACTGCTCTCGGTGCTGAGAACCCAGGGCCCGCCCCCGCCACGCCCCCGCCACGCCCCCAAAGCCTACAAGAACGCCTCGCAGCGCTGGCGGTCCGCTTCCACAGGACGAGACTGACCCTCGTGGGCACTGCGCCCCGCACGCCAGCGCGCTCGGGAGCCCGGCCCTGAGTCCCCGGCGCGCTCATCACCTCTTGTAGGCCGAGTGGTCGTTCTTCACGCTGCACTTCATGTTCTTCAGCTCGTCCAGCACGGCAAACATGTTGATGAACTTGCCCAGGGTGATCAGGTAGGCTTCGGACACGAAGTCCTTCCTTCTCTCCGCGTGACACAGGCGCCTCACCTCCCCACAAAAACGCTCGATGGCGTTTCTCTGCGCAGAGGAAGCGGGGGCAGAAACGCGGCTTTCAGGGACGGGCCAACCCCAGGCCCAGCTCCAAGCACAGGGTCCAGAGTCACGTTACTCGCTGATGAAGCACCCAACCAACGAGTGCATGTTTACAGCTCGGGTAAAGAGACATGTTTCTAGAAAGTGATTTCCACGTGCCTTGGCTCTGTAACAATCATCATCAACTTTGCCCTTTACCAACTATGTCCCCAAAGTAGAAGAATTTTGTTGATTATTCCAGCAAAGTTACTGAGCAAATGCTCCAATAGAATGTCTGTAAAGCAAACTGCTTTAGCTTTTAGAGTTGAAAAAGGGGGTGGGGGCTTCCCTGGTGGCGCAGTGGTTGAGAGTCCACCTGCCGATGCAGGGGACACGGGTTCGTGCCCCAGTCCGAGAAGATCCCACATGCCGCGGAGGGGCTGGGCCCGTGAGCCATGGCCGCTGAGCCTGCGCGTCCGGAGCCTGTGCTCCGCAACGGGAAAGGCCACAACAGTGAGAGGCCCGCGTACCGCCAAAAAAAAAAAAAAAAGGGGGTGGGAGGATTTCCACTTGACAATTTTTAAGATAAGACAAAAATTCATCACCTAAGAAGTTCTATATTCTCCCTTCTCCCTTCGCTAAAGGGTTCTATAATAAAAACTTTCACACATTTCTAAACTATGTCTTTTAAAAAGCCAGCAAGTCTCTCCCTGTGGCCACTCTGCTTAACCCAAGGGCAAGAAGGAGCCAAGGCCAGGGCGAAGCCCACCAGAGTGGACAGTGGGGGGAAAATACCTGAAAACCAGATGAATCGAAAGTGTAAGCCTGTAAGTGTACTGACAGAAAGTAGTCTCCGTGCAGGAACTACAAATTCACTCTGGAGGGGAGAAGAGAAGTGAAACCCAGCAGCAGCACTTATTCTGAAAGGGCCAGTAACGCTTTGGACTGTCTAAGGCTTAGTTCCCTTTGCTCTCAGAGCTATTGTGATCGCTTGAATTTACATGCACTTTGTTTAGTTAGTAGATGGTGCCTCTAAACCCCTACGATTATTTCACTGTTTTACCTGGAAGTACATAAAATTCATCAGTTTTGTGACCTCAGGCTCAAGGACCTCCACGGTTTTCTCATAAATTTCCACTCTGTTAGGCTGTTCGTTACATTTCACCTGGGAGAAAACAAACATGACATAGAGAGGCTTCAACCCAGAGAGGATGTCGGGAGTGCGCTGGGATGGAGCAGGCCAGAGGTGGGGCGGGGTCTGACTGGGCGGGGACGACTGGACGGGGGATGAGGGCGTGGCCAGTGGGGGGGTGGGGTCTGGCTGGGATGGGGCACCTGCGGGATGGCCCGAGAGCAGCTCCTCCAGGTGTACAGCATGACGGCGTACTCTTGGCCTTCCTCCAGCATCTCGTTCTGCAGGGGTACACGGGGCAAATCAAAGGCAAGCAGAACAATCATAAAAAAGGAGATGCCAAATCGCCAACAGCTAGAGCCATAAACCATGGTGGAGAGGCCAGGAGGACCCTCCCTTTGAGGGACAGAAAAGCACCAGGACCTGTGTGCCAAGAGACAGCTGCTAAGATACTGGTGACACTGCAGACCACCCCAAACACCCCCATGGCTTCTGCAGGCTGAAGAGGGGTATCAGCGACATGCAGCCACCTCTGCCCAGGGGCAGCACAGCCCAGGGCACCTGCTGTAGCCGCCACACCTCAGGTCCACTCAGCCCCAAGCCACCTGCTGGCAGTGCAGACCTGAAGCTGGGGACATGGGAAGCGTGCAGTGCAGCTGAATGCACACGGGGTCCTCACAGCCGCCCCACCAAGCCACACAGAGCCTCCTGGCCCCGAAGGAAGACTAACACGCTCTGCTGTCCCCAGGGCGGGGAGGGAAAGCACTTAAAATCCAGGGAGAGTATCCATGGGAAGAGGACTGCCATCATTTCAAAACTGCTTTGGTGCCTACTCCTTCTTTCACGTTATTTCCTTTGGTAAAAATGGCAAAAATTGCACAGATGTCCTTGAAAATGTTGACTACAGTTTGGTGATGTTTTTAAGATGCTTTAAAGTGCTCACAACCTTTGACCTAGTAACTTCACTTCTACAAATCTAGCCAGTGAGACTAATGATATAGTTAGGAAGATGTTCATCACAGCATTTTTTACTAGAAGAAATCAAGGCAAACTAAGTAAACATAGTTAAATTTTGCAAATTAGTTAAAATTTGCAAAAATAGTTAAATTTGTACACTTAAAAAGTGGACTAGACAGCCATTAAAAATTACTTCATCTGGTGCGTTTTAATGACATGTTAAAATGTTCATGAAGTCATTATAATACGTAATTATAATAACAATGCAATTCATTTACGCAGTCTAAATCCCATATGGGTGTGTACCTGGTATGCTTGAGTACAAGTATAAAAGAGGGAGAATGGGTTCCCTCAAAATGCTGACAAAGGTTTTCTCTGGGCCACAGAAGCCAGGTTTTCATAAAGAGCATATATTGTTCTTATAATTTAAAAAAAAAAAGGTGCTTTAAAAAAACATAAGACACTTCATTCACTTTCTTCTCTTCTTCCTCACTATGTATCCTATCAGGATAATACCAAAAAAAGTGACATTTGCTATTCAGACATGCCATCCCCCCAGAGGAAACTGTGCAGAGTTACCATGCTAGAATGGACGGTCGCTTGTTCAATGTATCTTGCAATGCCAGTGACAAATGCATTTCTGTCTTCAAAATTAGTGTTGAAGTTTGGCTGCAAGGAAGAAGAAAACCATCAAGCGGAGGTCAGCACCACAGGCCACGCATCCCGCGGCCGCCCAGCACCCACCTGGTAGAGCAGAGAGGATGGCGGGGGCTCGATGCAGGGCTGCTGGTCGGGCAGAGGCAGCTCTTCCAACAGGTCCACGTTGGACAGCGCATCCTCCAGCGTCACCTGGGCTGCCATCCTGCCCTAGGACAAAACACAAAGTCCCCCCAGGCCATGGGGCACCCTGACAGTCCTTCCAGGGTGGGGTGCTTAGCGCCCTGCTCCCCTGTGCCCTCTCCTCAGGGAGCTGGGGGCGGCGGAGGGGTTTCGGCCCATCCCTGGGGTCTGGCATCTCTCTCCAGGCTCACCAGCAGGGGAGTCACAACACAGCCTCTGCTGGCCGTGGAGTAGGGCGCATGGGCCAACACACGTGCCGTCACCCCCTGCCACCTAACCACCTCAGGGCCACCATCCTGGAGGGCTCTCCATGAGGGATGACAACCCCTCACTGAGCTGGAGGTGGGAACAGCTCCTCCAGTACCATGTCTGCCTCCAGGGGCCGACGGTGCTTCCCTGCCAGTGGCGCTTCCCAGGCGCGTCCTCCAAGCAGGGCCACACACTAGGGACAGAGATGGACGAGGCCAGAGCCCTGCCTCCAGGAATACAGGGCAGCCTGCGGCGCCCACTGAGGTGAGGGCCGGCGGCCAAGGGAAGGAAATAGGGAGGGAATATTGGCAGAGGCCTGAGAGCCTGCACTCTGCAGCCGCCAGACAGAAGCCCAGCAACAGAGATGGACTTCACCTGCCCCGGCTACGCCAGCTCCAGGAGAGAGGAGTCAGCTCACTCCAGCTTGCCTCCGCTGAGTGCTGCTGTGACCCTGGACAGGACTCAGGGACGAGCTCTGACTCCAGACGGGCACACCAAGCAACCCCGCCCCTGGCAGGATCCTGGGGTAGCTCTGACCTCAGACAGGTTGCGTGGGGCAGCTACATGGGAAGCTACGTTCACTCTGAGAAGGAAAGGGCGGCAAGCGGGCTGGACAAGAAACTGAAGGAAGAAGCACCCGTTGCTCCACCTGGCAACCGGGCCCCAGGCAAGGCATGGGCGTGGACGTGTATGGCAGGGCAGGTTTCCAGAGCCCCGGCATACTGGTTAGAGGACCAACAAGGGAACCCCAGGCCCCTGGAAAGCCCCAAGGCCGGTGTGGAGAGGAAGAAGCTTGGAAGAGCAAGCCCCCAAAGTTGCTCATGAATGTCAGGCCCACCCCCAAGCTGTGTGGATCTGATCCTGACACCCCAAGCCCTGAGACCATGGCCAGGTCCCAGACAGCCACAGGAGGCACACACAGGCCAGATCCAATGGCATGGCTGAGGCTCCAAAGACAGAACTGACATGGAACCGTAACCCAGAGAGGGCAGGTCAGAACTGCACCTAAATCAAACGAGGTCGTTTGCCTGCTAAAATGGAAACAGCGACATTTTCCTAGGATTTAAACAAGACCCAGAGTCTCATACTATAATATCCAAAATGTCCAGCTGCAATCCTTAACTACTCAGCAAAGAACCAGTAGTGTCTTAACCCCTATGGGAAAAGATGAGCCACAGATACCAATACCAAAATAACAGATGCTACAACTATCTACCAGATTTAAAGCACCTACTCTAAAAATGCTCTAAACAAACATAGCACTCCTGAACTGAACCAAAAAACTGAAAGACAGCAAATAAATAAATAAAGAACCAAATGGGAATTCAGAACTAAAAAATACAATACTGAAATTTTAAAAACTCCCCATATGAGCTTAAAAGCAGAGGAAAGATTAGTGAACTTGAAGACAGAGCAAAAGAAATGATCTGAATGACAGAGAGAAAAAAGATTGAAAAAAAATGAAGAGCTTTGAGGACCTTTGGGACAAGAGAAAAAGTCTAACTGTCTCATCAGAGTGCAAAAAGGGGAGCAAAGTGGGCATGGCTGGAAAAATAGCTGAAAACATGACTGAAAACTTTGCAAATGTGGCACAACTTTGATCTGCAGATTCAAGAAGCTCAAGAGACCCCAAACGAGATAAACCTAAAGAAATCCCTACCCAGACACATCACAGTCACACTGCTGAAAAATAAAGACAATGAAAAAAATATCTTAAAAAGAGCCCGAGAAAAGTGGCTCATGACCTAGAGACCACGTTCACAATTTGAACGTGGACCTCTCCCCAGAAACCAGGGGGACCTAAAGAAGTAGAAGGCACTTTTTAGGCTGAAAAAGAAGTGTCCTGAAGATGAAATAAGGACATGCTCAGAGGAAGGAGAATCAAAAGGATCCATAGACAGCAGGCGAACACAAGTTCCTCAAATAGAAGGAAATGATACCAGAAGGAAACTTGGGACATAAAAAGCAAAAGCAAGAGAAAGGGTAAACACTGAGTACACAGAGTAGTAGACAGCTTCCTCTAGAGGTCTTTAAAAGATGTTTGGTGGCTGAAAGCAAAAATGAAAATATTGTCTGAGGGAGTATTCAGTGTATAGAAATGTAGTATGTAAGAGAACTATAGGGCTTCCCTGGTGGCGCAGTGGTTGAGAGTCCGCCTGCCGATGCAGGGGACACGGGTTCGTGCCCTGGTCCGGGAGGATCCCACATGCCACGGAGTGGCTGGGCCCATGAACCATGGCCGCTGAGCCTGTGCGTCTGGAGCCTGTGCTCTGCAACAGGAGAGGCCACAACAGTGAGAGGCCCGCGTACCGCAAAAAAACCCAAAACAAACAAACAAAAAAAACTATAACATAAAGGGAGAAGGCAAAAGGACCTACATGGTGTAAGATTTTTGCATTTCACTTGAAGTATTGCAATACTGATTCCACGTAGATTGAAAAGTTAGCATGTATTTGTAATCCCTAAAGCAACCACTTAAAAAAACTATACAAAGTAATATAGGTAACTCATAAAAAGACTGTTTAAAACAATTTTAATGGAACACTAAAAAATATTCAAATAACCTCAGAGTTGTGATCTTCCTTCTGCCATGTGAGGACACAATGAGCAGTTGGTGTCTGCAGTCCAGAGAAGGGCCCTCCGACTGTGTAACCAGTGCCAAGGTGTGGGTTTCCCCACATCATCAAGCACCAGCTTGTGTCCTACAACTCAACTTAATTCTGACATTACCTACCTGCATGTTAAGGGCGCAGTCCCACAAGACAGCCACTCCCTGCGATGGCAATCACAAGACCAGGTTATCACCTGTACTTCTGAACAACCAGCTATGCATGGGAGGTCCCAATGACCCCCTCCTTGGGTTCCATTAATTTGCTGGAGCAGCTCACAGACCTCAGAGAAACATTTTACTGACTGGATTGCTGGTTTATTATAAAGGACATAACTCAGGAACAGCCAGAGGCAAGAGATGCATAGGGTGAGGTATGCGAGAAGGGGCATGAGCTTGCATGTCTTCTCCAGGCACACCACTCCCCCCGCATCTCCACACATTCAGCAACCTGTAGGCTCTCTGAACCCCTGTCCTTTTGGGTTTTTATGGAGGTTTCATTACACCGACATGATTGACTAAATCACTGGTCACTAGTGACAGAGGTCAATGAATGGGACCTAAAGTTCCAACTCCATTCCTAGTTGGTTCCCCTGGCAGCCAGCTCTCATCCTTAGGTGCTTTCCAAAAGTCACCACATTAACATAAACTCAGGTGTGGTTGAAGGGAGTTTGCTGTATCAAGACACCTCTGTCACTCTCATCTCTTGGGAAATTCCCTGGATTTAGGAGCTCTGTGGCAGAAACAGGCAAAGACCAAATATATGTTTCTTATTAAAAATCACAATATCATAGGCTCTTACTAGAACCTGACCATGCTGGCACACTGACACCCTAATCTCAGACTTCTAGCCTCCAGAACTGTGAGAAATAAATTTCTATTGTTTATAAGCCAAAAAGAGAGAGAAACAGAGAGGGAGGGAGGGATCTAACAGGAATCGAATAATAAAATGGTAGAACTAAACAAACATATCAATAATTAGATTTATCACAAGTTGAAACACACCAATTAAAAGACACAGATCACCAGAATGGATTTTAAAACTCCTGACCCAGCAATATGCCAGCTATAAGAAACTCACTTCAAACATAATGACATAGGTAGGCTGACAGTAAAAGGGGGAAAGAGAAACTGTGCAAGAAAAGGAAGCTGGACTACTTGAGTGTCAGACAAAGCCAACTTCAGAGCAGGAAGTTACCAGGGATAAAGTCTGGGGCTGCATAACGACAGAAGGTCATTCAGCAAGGAGACAGACCCACGCTCAGGGTGGATGCACTAACGAGAGAGCGGCAAACCAGGCAAACGCTGACGGCGCCGAAAGGGGAAGTAACTCCACCCTGGAGACAACCACAGCTCTCAGCCAGCAGCAGGAGATGAGCAGGACACACAGGACAGACACCAAGGGAGCGACAGGGCCTGACGGCGGTTCACAGAACACCCCTCCCGACAGCACGGTGCTAACTATGAATTTTAAATGTAGCAGATACTTTTCAAAATAATGAAAACTTTTTCCTTCCATTACCAACTTCCTTCTAGCATCACAACTTCCTATTCCACATGCTCAAGAAAAGACACACGCCCAGGACGGGGGATGCATAGAGCCACATCCTCATCCTGGTCACTGCCTTGCAGAGCCAGTGCGGGGCCCCAGTGGTGCCCACACACGGCACCTCAAAGCTGATGGCCTCCAAGGGGCCAGGCTGCCCCACGATGATCTTGCGGCCCCTCGGGGCTGCTTGGCCTCACCTCTGTGCCTCCCACCCCCGCGAGTCAATGAGAAAAACTGGTCGGGCCAACCACCCTGGGACAGCCACACAGCTCACATGACAGGCCGCCCTGGCTGTCTGCCCAGTGCCCGCGGGACCCCCTCCCTCCCCCACCTCTGCCCGGGACAGTCCAGGAGAACCCAGGTACGGAACTGGTGCACGAGGGTTGCAGAAAGCCTCCGTGACACACTTGGGTCACATCCCAGGAAAAATGTCAAATGTTCAACTTATTTCCAATCAATGTGTAAGGACATATTTCTTTGTTGTGGTTTATATATACAGTGGAATATTATGTGGTCTTAATAAGGAAGGAAATTCTGACACATGAGACAACATGAATGAACCCTGAAGACATGCTAAGGGAAATAAGCCAGTCACAAGCGGACAAATACTGCACGATTCCTCTCACATGAGAGGAGACAAATTCATAGAAGGAAAGTAAAATGGTGGTTAGCAAGGGGTTGGAGGGGCGGGGACTGGGGAGTTACTGTCTAATGGGCATAGAGTTCCAGTTCGGGAAGATGGAGAAAGTTCTGGAGATGGACGGTGGTGATGGCTGCACAACAGTGTGAATGTTTCAAATGGCAAATTTTATATGTTATGTATATTTTACTACAATTAAAAAATTAGGAGCAAAAAATTAGCAATATGTATTGTAGATAAATCAGAAAATATAGAAAGGTAAAGGAAATTATCCAAGCACAGGGAGATCAACTCGGTGCTCTGTGACCACCTAGAGGAGTGGGATAGGGAGGGCGGGAGGGAGGGAGACGCAAGAGGGAAGAGATATGGGGACATATGTATATGTATAACTGATTCACTTTGTTATAAAGCAGAAACTAACACACCATTGTAAAGCAATTATACTCCAATAAAGATTAAAAAACAAAAAAGAAATTATCCATAATCCCCTGATTCGTCACAGAAACAAGATGATAGAAGCTGTTTTGTAAGCTACTTTTCCCTTCCAACTTCCATAAAAACGTTGACGTTGTGGAACATTCTTTCATAGCATCTTTTAAGCTCCATGTGAACCACGGGTCAAGGCCCCGCCGCCACTCACGGAGGCTCTCTCCTATTTGCTGCATTTCCCTCCCCATGTTTTTCGGTCAGGAACACCCCCTACAAACACCCAATTCCAGGGCCACGGGCACCCCCGCGACTCTCCAACCCGTGCATCTTCCACAAACGCACGTCTGCCCGGCCTCTGCCTGACCTGTTGAGGAAACCTGGAACTGCCAGTTCCGAGTCCAAGTCCCCCGTCTCCGTCTCGCCTTCTTCTTTGACAGCTCAGAATTCCCTTTAACTCCGTTCACTTTTCTCTATCTCTAACGGCCGCCCCTCGTCAGGGGTGACCCACGCTCCCTACCCGTGCCCGCTGCCACCCAGACCCAGAGCCTCGCCAGCCCCTCCTCCCAGCCTCACGTCGGGCCCACTGGGGCTCCTTCCCAGCACGACACAGGGGCCTTGTGTGTCTGGTCACTGCACGGCCCTGGGACGGAGCCTCAACTACACCTGAAGGACCCACACGCCTTTGCAGCGGGCTTCCACTGGTGCCAAAGCCCAAGAGCGTAACCAAAGTAACACATTTGGAACGCACCCAAACCTGCCCGCGCTGCCATGCGGGAGTTTACGGTTTAACAACTCGATTGCATTTCTGTCTCCTCTGGCTCAGCTCCAAGGAGCTCATACGGCTCCACGGCTTGGGGCCTGGTCACAGCAGGGTGGCATGTGACCACAGACACAGAGGGGAGGCCACGTGAGCACACGGCGAGAAGGCGGCCGTCTGCAAGCCACGGAGAGGCGCCTCGGAGGGAAGCAGCCCTGCCGACACCTCGATCTCAGACTTCCAGCCTCCAGCGCTGTGAGGGAGTCTGCTAAGCCGCCCAGACTAACACAGCCAAGATCGGGTAGAGCAGAATCTCCCAGACAGGGTCCCTACACCCCTCTGCTGACTGGCCACGAAAACCATCCCCGTGCTGGTGTTTTTCTGATCATAAAACAATACAGGCTCGATGCAGAAAAAGACTGCTGAAAGCAAAAACCAGCTGACCCACTCGGGCCTCACTCTGAAAGTACCAGCGTCAGCACTTCTGGTCCGTGACCGCCCCCAACACCCATCCTTCCTCCCCCTGGGGGTGAAACAACTGCAAACAGACGTTGTCCACCCAAAAACAGGAAAGCCAGGCTTTTTCTTCCTTGACTGATTTCTTTCAGCAGCAGTTCCTAACCCTGTTTCTGATCCCTACAGCTTGTCAAGTTATAAAAATGAATTTAAAGATGTCAGCGGAACTGCCTTTTAACAAGCTATCAACTAATTTATTTTGCAAGTTTACGAGTTTTTAAAATAAAGATTTCAAAAAAGGACACACTGGGACTTCCCTGGCGGTCCAGTGGCTAAGACTCTGCGCTCCCACTGCAGGGGGCACGGGTTCGATCCCTGGTAGGGGGAACTAAGATCCTGCATGCGGCACGGTGCAGCCAAAAAAAAAAAGACATGCTGATCTCACTTTGCTGCTGCTGGAGTGTCCCTGACTCAGGGATCCCCGGGGCTCTGGGGACACGCGTACTCTGGACAGTTCCCCACAGGTAGGGTGGGCGAGCGGGAAGCCAGAGCTCTGAGCTGGTGGCAATTCACCCGCCCTGTGCACCACCACCCACCCTGCTTGTTCCTTTAACGGGCAGTGTCCTGGGGCCCCACGGCAGGGCCCTGGCACTCGGACGGTGTGCCCACGCCTGTGAGCTGGAGAGGCGGAGAGTGGGCGAGCTTCCCCGGTACGGCTGAGATGCAGGGATGCTGTGCTGTGACACACCGCAACACTCACAGCCAGCGAGACCCCGGGGCCCAGCTGCTTCCTCCTCCTATGCTCCCCACCCCCTGCCCTTGGGTGAGGGCCTCCCGGGGCCCAGGGCCTCTTCTGACTCAGCTGACACACCATCTTGCAACCGAAACTCAGGCTCAGGTCTGTGCAGGGCAGGGCCTTTGAAATCCTGCCTCCGTAAGGGGACCTCCCCTCTCCTGCCATGACATGGACCCCCTGCATGGAGCAGCACCAACCCCACTCCACCCAGGACCAGCACCTAGACAATGCTTCTGGCGTAGCTCACAAGCAGAGCGAGCTGGGGGCACCCTTCCTGGACTTGGAGCCGATGTGTGACCAGAGCTAAGGCCCAAGGAAGGCACCCTTTGAACCTCAGGTGGCCACCACAGGCAGGCATCAGAGAACCCCAGGTGGGCTCAGGGGACCACAGATGGGGATCAAGCCACCTCAGGTGGGCAGGAGGTCAAGGTTCCCAGTGCCGGGCTAGAGACCCCATGGCCGCTGCCCCCCTTTCTCCCCAACGTGGCACCGTCCACCCCTCAGCCTAGATCACCCTACAACTTCCCAACAAGTCATCCTCACGGTCACCCTCAGGGTGAGGTCATCACACTCTGACAGATGATCAGAGCAAGGCACAGAGCCGCACGGCCACAGAGTAAGGGCAGAGCCAGCGTGACCCCAGCGCCAGGTACCGTGTGCACCCGGGCCGAGCACAGCGGTAGAGAAGCCGGCCAGGCCTGAGGGCAGGAGAGGGGCAGCAAGAGCCCGAACCCCAGAGCAGCTGCTGGGGTCGAGAGAACAGCGCTGGGAATGGGGACGGGCTGCGGTGAGCAGCCCAGGGAGAGAAGAGGATGGTGTCCGTGAATCGCAGCAGCCACCACACACTTCAAAAGCAAGAACAGCAGATAACAGGACTTTTGTTGTTGAATGAGCACGATCTGATCGTTTTCCCTGTTTCTGGGCAGGACGAAAGGGAAGCCTCCTCTGTTTGCTGGTAGTTCAGTTCAAAGGTAATAACAGACAACGAGTCCTTACATAATTCAACCATTGTAAAAAAGGAAAAAAGAACACTTAGGCTAGGCTGCAGAGAATGAATAGAAATTAAAGCGGAGAGACTAATTTTCAACCTGGTAGCATGGGGGGCACCAAGAGATTAAAAGGAAAAGAGGAAAAAAGTATGTGTATGGGTATGTTTGTTTTCAATAAGCCAGTATCACTGGGCGAACACAGGCTCCCCATCAGAACACTGGCTGCAGAGACAAGATGAAACAAAGGAGCAAGACAAGAAAGGTGCCTTAGGAGATGGACCTCAAAGGTGAGGCGCGGGCCTCCCTGGGGGCGCAGTGGTTGAGAGTCCGCCTGCCGATGCAGGGGACGCGGGTTCGTGCCCCGGTCTGGGAGGATCCCACGTGCCGCAGAGCGGCTGGGCCCGTGAGCCATGGCCGCTGAGCCTGTGAGTCCGGAGCCTGTGCTCCGCAGCGGGAGGAAAAAAAAAAAGGTTAGGCGCCAGGACAGATGGTGGGGGTAGTGAGGAGGGGCGCCCTCGGAGGTCCACGGTCCAGACTCCCTGAGAAGGCCCCGGAGAGTGCAGCGTCCAGAGGCATCCACTCCTGAAGGGTCCAGGCCTGGTTCAGACCCTCGATGCACCTCTGCCAACCACACACAAGGCTCCCTCCAGGCCCAGACAACCTCAGTCCGCACTGCCTGTGGGGACCGGCCTGGTACAGGACATGGGCCACGGAGGGGGGTGCCTTGTGTTTTGCCAGATTAGAGGATAAACTTCTATCACCGTGGAGATGTATTTATTTTCTATGACCATCTATACCTCTAGTACTGCTCTGGAAACAAAAAAAAACAGCTAAAACACTTTCTGGTTGAATCACTTGCATGTATTTGGAAGAGAACATTCATCTATCAGCAGATAAGGTAAAAACAAAGAGCAAGAATAAATAAATAGCAAAAAAGGTGGAGCCCAGTGGGGAAGGGACATCAGCTTGAGGAGGGCGACCATTTAGAAGGCTGGGTTAAAAACACTAAGAGAAACAGCTCAAAACATAAGCAGTTAAGCAAGCAAACTCGGTTTCTGGTTACTTCTCTTCCCAAAAGCAGCTGAATTTAAATCTTCCACAAATCAAGCATTTAAATCCAACTGGTCTTTCACACCCATAAAAGAACTTGGCACATAGTTTCAGAGAATCTAGCACTTTCCTCAAGGCAAGGTCTTAATTTACTGTCCATGAAAACAAATGAAATTAAAACTTACACTAGGTATGTGCCTATTAATAAACAGTAGGCTTCCAGGGACTGGGGGCGGGGGGAGGATGTGGACCCAGCTCATAAATGGGACTAAAAATTGACCCTGAGACCCTGGAGGGTCAGGCAGCAGGAGCTGGCAACTGGATGCCCCGAGAAAGGGCTGCAGCGGGGGGATGCCAACCCATGGGCCAGGAACTGGAGACCAGGGGGCACGCTGGGCCAGACAGACGGGGCAGGGCGGGCAGGAGGCTGTGTGAGCGCCATACACAGGTAGGGAGGGCGTCCAGCACAGATGGGGCCCGGGGTCAGACGCAAAGCTAAGTGAGGGTGCATCCCAGCCAAGAGCCAGCAAGCAGGCATTCTGCACAGGCCCGGTGAGCTTTAAAACAGAATTGCCAAGGCAGCTCGACACCCAGGTTGCAAAACATGGCAAAACCACAGGAGGGAAAATGCAGAACTCATGGCTCAGATGCCCATCCAGACGTCCTGACTGTGGCACCACAGTGACAGCGCTGCCTGTGTGTCAATGCCACCCTTCAAGCCCACGTGACCTGAGCGACAGGGTGCTTCTTCTGGAAAGAGGGTCTCCCCAGCATCTCCAAATGTGTAATATTTTTTACTTTACAACTTGACAGCATTTCACTTGTCAAACCCCACAGCATAACCAAACCACAACAAACTACGAAATGTTTCTGCTAACATGCACAAGACGCACACTGATTTTCTTCCTCTTCTATATATACAAATAACAGTACTTCCCAGAAAAGTACAAACGTCCCATTTTTTGTGCAATCTGTTCACATGTAAAATAAATCATCTGAGGAAGAGAAGCATACTTTATTCAACTGTGCCTTTCTCTCCCGCATTTTTAAACAACATGTTTTTCCAACTCCAGCCTTTTTCCCCAGATCAAGTGGGGTGGGGAGAGAGAATGGGGCTGCTATGATCTCTAGGCAAAAACTTCAAAATTAAAAAACAAACACCATCTTCTGCCCAGCTTTACGACTGAAGAAATGCAAAGTGCACAAAAATTTTAAATTCCATTCTCGAAAGCGGCACTGGTCTCTTCTGCAGTTACCTCAAAACAATTGCTGCATCAACAGAAAAACAAAAATCAAGTTTGCTTGAAAATCACGACAATAGGTGAAGTCTGAGAGAGCCGGCCGAGGGGTCTGGAGCCTGTCAGCCCCTCCCTCCTGACACTGCTCTCCGGCGCCCGCAGCCTCAGTCTGCAGACCTGGGACAGGGTCTCCTCAAGGCACAGCGGTGTCTCAGCCTCCTGAACGCCTCCTCCCCCAGGGCGGCCTGCCCGGCCTCTTCCCAACCCAGAGCTCCTACGCCGCCCTCAAGCCTGCCACGCTCCTTTTTCATTCCTTTTAAACTAGGACTCTGATCCTATCGCTCTCCTGCTTATATGCTTACAGCTGTGGTTCTCAAACCATGTTCCCTGGAACTCCGGGGTGCCCCACGATGGCAAGGCAAAGTAGCCCCGTGTTTTCTCCATTTTACGAACTGGGATGCCTCCTGAGATTTGTATGAAAAATGAACCTGATGCAAATATAAATCAATCAACAAAAGACGGAAATGGATCTAGGATGCCAGAGGAAAGTCTCAGCCCCTCGCAGCGTGCAGCGCCCACACGGGTCCAGCCTGACGCCTCTGCGCTGCGCCCTGCCACTCCCGCCACCCCCAGCGGGTCCCTGGGGAACGGAAATGCTCCATAGCTGCCGCGGCCACGCACCAAGGACACAGGTGAGCCCCACAGAGCTGGACACACTGCTGTGGGATGGAGGTTGGGACGGGGTGGGTTCTCCTGGAGTGGTGGTGGGGGTTCGTTTTCCCCCAAGGTCTGGGATTCCTCTGGTCTACTAATGCCTGACCATTTCTTTCTTTTTTTTTTTTTTTTTTGCGGTACGCGGGCCTCTCACTCTTGTGGCCTCTCCCGTTGCGGAGCACAGGCTCCGGACGCGCAGGCTCAGGGGCCATGGCTCACGGGCCCAGCCGCTCCGCAGCATGTGGGATCCTCCCGGACCGGGGCACGAACCCGCGTCCCCTGAATCGGCAGGCAGACTCTCAACCACTGCGCCACCAGGGAAGCCCCTGACCATTTCTTTGTGACTCCAGCGGCCTTCATCTTTCACACAGAATCCAGTGCATGTTTAAGACACGAGGGGAGATAACAGTAGCAGCTCGGTGTGTTCTTTCTAGGATGGAGCCAAGCTCGGCGGTCTCTGGCACTGGGGGGTGGTCACACCATGGAGAGGGTGCCACCAACCTCCCGACTAGGCTGGGGGCTCCCCATCCACCGTGACACCGGGGCCGCTTCCTGCCCCAGAAAGAGGGAGAGTGAGCCTGCACACAGGCCTGCCAGGGGCGGACACTTGCCCAGCTCACCGCAGGGAAGGCCTGGCCCCCCGCACACAGACCTAGACGCTGCCTGCCCAGGCTCCGTCACCAGCGCCACTCCATACTGGAAGGTGGCCTCGTCCTTGCTTACACAGCCTCATAAATGCTCACCAAGAACTCCGACCCAGCAGTCCTTCTAAGCCTTCCCTTCGTGTGAGCCTTTTAACAAATTTTGACCTTCTAGAGAAAAGCCTAAGATGACCATATCTGGGCAGAAAAGTCCAGTATAATCGGTCCTGTGTATCCACAGATGCAAAACCTGGGGATACGGTGGACTGACTGTATTCATGGTACAACTTCCATCTTATATAAGTGACTTGAGCATCCGTGGATTTGGGTATCCACAGGAGCTCCTGGCACCCACCCCCGGCGGCGAGCGTGGGACGACGGTGTTTCCAGATGACTTCCGCGGCAGCGCGTCCCAGGAGGGGATTCTTAAGTCGCATGAATGTCTTCACAGCTGCAGGAGATGATCCATCAATCCCACTTCTGGCCATTTATTCAAAGGAAACAAAATCACTAATTCAAAAAGATATCTGCACCCCATATTCACTGTAGTATGATTTACAGTAGCCAAGACGTATTATGCCAAGTGAAATAAGTTAGGCAGAGCAAGACAAATACTGTATGATCTCACTTGTATGTGGAGTCTTAAAAAGAAAGGGAGGAAGGCAGGGAGGGAGGGAGGGAGGGAGGCAGGAAGAAAGGAAACAAAACTCATAGATACAGAGAAGAGCTTGGTGGTGTGAGAGGCAGGGAGTGAGAGAACTGGGTGAAGGTGGTCAAAAGGTACAAACTCCCAGTTATAAAATCAATAAGTCATGGGGATGTAATGTACCGCATGGTGACTACAGTAAATAACACTGTATTGCATATTTGAAGGTCGCTAAGAAAACAGATCTTAAAAGTTCTCATCGCAAGAGAAAAATTTTTTGTGACTATGTAAGGTGATGGATGTTAACTAGACATGCTGTGGTGATCGTTTCACAATATATCCATATATCAAATCATTATACCTGAAACTAATATAATGTATGTCAGTTATTTCTCAATTTTTAAGAAGTTTCAGGTGGATTCAGGTGAGGTGCCCTCCCACAGGGTCCCACAGACACCAGCATGGCACCTCATCACAACATCCAGGGATCACTTGCATTTTTACAATTTAATAAGTGGAACCGCATCTAAATGTTCTTTTACTTTGCATTACTTTTATTCCTATTAAAGTTGAACAAATTTTTATACAGTAACCCTTTTTTTTTCTTTCTTTTGTGACTTGCCAGCTTGGTTTGTTTTCTTGTTATTTTGTCCTTTGAAATCTCGGTATTTTCCTCATCAGTGTCAAGTACTCAACTATACCTCTTTATTAAAGACATTAAAACTGTGTGAGGGCCTCCCTGGTGGCGCAGTGGTTGAGAGTCCGCCTGCGGATGCAGGGGATACGGGTTCGTGCCCCGGTCTGGGAGGATCCCATATGCCGCGGAGCGGCTGGGCCCGTGAGCCATGGCCGCTGGGCCTGCGCGTCCGGAGCCTGTGCTCCGCAACGGGGGAGGCCACGACAGTGAGAGGCCCGCATACCGCAAAAAGAAAAAAAAAAAAAAAAAAAAAAAAAACTGTGTGAAAGTTGCTACAAAAAATTTTCCCAGGTCACACTACTTGCCTTCTTATGTCACTTACTTCTTTCTTTGAAACCTCAGTTTAAAATTTTTACCATATCAACTGTTCAGCCTTCTGCCTTTGGAACTCCCTCTTTCACTTATAAATGTACCAAGTAGGAAGAACTGTGCCAGCCCCACCCAGGGAAGGGAGCAGTTTCTAACGCACAGCCCCCGTCTGAGCAAACTGCCGACCCTCTGTCAGAAGTCAAACGATCGCCCACCTGAGAAGCAATTCTGAGGCGGCAGGTGATCTCAAAGCATTAACTTAAAAGTCATACTGAGATCCAGAAAAAGGTCAGAAACTGACGGATGTTAGGAAGTTTCGGGGGGACCTCAGATGCATAACAGTTCCTAGACCCTGGCCCGTTCTCACCTTGTTATGGTAATATGATGCCATAAAGACAGGTGAACCACCATCCACAACAAAAGCTAGGGTCCTGCCTGTGATATACAGCAAATTCCACCTGGGCATCAATCCCCTGCCTTCTTTTGTACAAGTGGCACCTCATCTATACATATTTTCAAAAAGGCACTTTTAAAATTCAGTCTTTGTAAAAGGGATATTATGCTATCAATATACGTAATTGCCTGACTTACTTTTTTCACCGCTATTACTAAGAGGCATCCACACACTGTCACATGCTGCTCTGAAGTGCTGTTTTGACAGATGTATACTATTCCACTGAGCGAATGAACCAGGCTGTGTGCGGTCTCCTGAAGCTCCCTGTAACAGGGTGTTTGTTATTGTAAACTGTGAGGAAAATTCTTGCACATGAATATGTGCAATGGATTCTCTAGGACAGGGATTAGCAAACATTTTCTATAACGGGCCAGAGTTGGTCATTGTTCTGGGGGTATGTAAGAGAATATCCTTATCCTTAGGAAATACACATAGGCACTGGGGGATGAATGGCCTCAAATTGATGTAAGAGTTTTGTCATGTGTTCTTTGTATTATTTGTATTTTTGCCATTTTTGTAAGGTTGAAATTATTTAAAAAGTAAAAAATGGAATATCTCTCTGAAAACTTTTTGTGAACATAAGGGAAAGGGAATGAAAAACGTTGAAAACAGATGTGTCCGTGACTGCAGATGTTTCGGTGAGCCTCACTGCTGTGACGCAGAGCAGGTGACACACCTGCGTCCACCGCAGAGTGAAACGCATCTTTCCGATCAGAGCAACTGCCTTGGAAATCCCTGTTGTCTGCCCAGAGTCCTGCACTCCTAAAGAAAGCTTCTGACAGACCTATCGGAGATCTGGGCCAGGGACCACACGTCCTCAGGCAAATCAGCCCGCAGCAGTGATCATTTTCATTCTATAATCAAATGCTTCAGACCACTGCAGAATGGTGGGCTTTGTTTAAAATATATATACACTCCAAAAGGGAAAATTTATATGATTTTAACAATGTAGAAGAAAGCTAGAAGAACATATAGACAAGTAAAATACTTATGCTGGTTAAAAAAATAAATAAATAAATAAATAAAATATATATACACTCCAAATGTTTAGCTTCAATTACTTAATAATTTTACACTTCCCAGATTTTTAGGATCCGAAGAAACCAGCTTATACAAAATAGCGAGAGGTCTTTAAAAATGCAAAACCATTTCCACCTCTGGAGCAGAAAAAAGCAGCAAAGCTCCAAGAGCATTTATGTTTTTAAGTAGAACTCCTGGAGACATGTACTAGATGAAGTGTTTATGACTCAGATGAGACAATGCTCCTGGGACTTGCTTCACAACAGCCCAGTGTGGGCAGGGGTTGGTTACAGGTGAGCCCAGACCACTGTTGAGGGTTCATATACTATTCAATATTTTCTGTACCTCTGCACATTTAGGAATTTCCCACAACGAACAGTTTAACTGACACCTTGATCTTGGACTTCCAGCCTCCAGAACCGCAAGGAAATACATATCCGTTGTTTAAGCCCCTCAGTCTGGGGTACCTTGATGCAGGAGCCCTAGCTAACATACAAACCTTTCAAAAGGGTTCGTTCCTGCAAAGATGCCAGGCACGCAGAAAGGCAGGAGGACCTGCGGCCCCAGGCAAGCTCAGGCCCACTACAGTTCACCAGCCTGGCCCCAAGCGTGTGGCATGGGGAGTTCTACCACTGGCACAAGGCTGCCACAACCAACCGGCAAATTCAGGGCTGCCTCCCGCGTCTTTTCAAGGTCTCTAGCTATTACGGACTGTGCGCACTTCACGCCTTATCCAGCGCGTGTGGACAGAGACACCCACCGGGGCGCACGCACGGAGACCTTTTAGGGATGGAATGAGCAGTCGACAATAACTGGGCCCTGAAATGCTGCGATTCCCAAAATCACCTCTGCCCTTGTGTGTGGGGGGCGGGGGAAGCTAATAAAGAAGCAGATAAAAGACGAAAGGAGAAATACTGATACGTGTACATAATTAAACTTCTTCAAGCAACCTGAGGCGCTCGGAAGCATCAGCTCGGGCTGCCACCGGGGCCGCCGGGGCCCTGGTGCGTCGGGTGGGCGCTGCCCTCCCCCACCCCTTCCTGGGAGCTGCCAGCTGAAGGCACAGAAAGCCGGGAAAAGGCAGGGAACCGGCCGGGGAAAGGCAGGGAACCGGTCGGCTGTGAGGCCCGGAGAGCCGTGCAGGAGCGGGAAGGCGGCCTGGCCCGACCGCGGCTAGGGGACCTGCGACGGACGGCGACGCGCGTGGCCCCAGCGGGCGGAAGCTGGGCCCTCGGGGAGAGCCGCGGGGTGGGGTGGGGGGCGCTGTCCAGCGGGCTGCACGGTGCCCCAGTCGCTGTAAAGCCAATCACAAGCTCCAGAGGCGCAGAGTTCCCTAAACACGCCCGCGCAAAACACAACGCAGAAATGAATTGGTGCAGCCACTATGGAGAACAGTATGGAGGTGCCCTAAAAAACTACAAATAGAACTACCTTATGACCCAGCAATACCCCTACTGGGCATATACCCTGAGAAAACCATAATTCAAAAAGAGTCATGTACCAAAATGTTCATTACAGCTCTATTTACATTGGGCAGGACATGGAAGAAACCTAAGTGTCCATCGACAGATGAATGGATAACGAAGATGTGGCACATATATACAATGGAATATTACTCAGCCATAAAAAGAAACGAAATTGAGCTATTTGTAATGAGGTGGATAGACCTAGAGTCTGTCATACAGAGTAAGTCAGAAAGAGAAAGACAAATACCATATGCTAACACATATATATGGAATTTAAGAAAAAAAAATGTCATGAAGAACCTAGGGGTAAGACAGGAATAAAAACACAGATCTACTAGAGAATGGACTTGGGGATATGGGGAGGGGGAAGGGTAAGCTGTGACAAAGCAAGAGAGAGGCATGGACATATATACACTACCAAACGTAAGGTAGATAGCTAGTGGGAAGCAGCCGCGTAGCACAGGGAGATCAGCTCGGTGCTTTGTGACCACCTAGAGGGGTGGGAGGAAGGGAGACGCAAGAGGGAAGAGATATGGGAACATATGTATATGTATAACTGATTCACTTTGTTATAAAGCAGAAACTAACACACCATTGTAAAGCAATTATGCTCCAATAAAAATGTAAAAAAAAACAAAAACAAAAAAACACAACGGGGGCTAACTCTGCCGAAATGCACCCGACCTTCGGGAAAAGGGAGAACTCGGAGGGAACTCGAGCCTTTCATGCTCGGAGTCCGCAGGAAGGGCACGCATGGCTGTGTCTTCGCACAGCGAGCCGAGGCCCACAGCGCTGCAGCACCCGGGCTGCCTCTGCCCCAGTCTGGGGGGACCCCTAGGCTGAGTCACACCCCAGAGGCCCTATAATACAGCACATTTTCCCTCCTGCCTTCACCTCAAGGCAGAATCAAGACACCTGAGAGTTCCAGGAGCTTCTCAAGAGTCCTTCCAGGGTCATAGCCAATTCCACACAGCCTGTGGGCTAAGCCCAAAATGTGCCACTGGAGTCCAGGTGACACACAGAGAACCCGGCTCAGGGTCACCCAGAAGTGCAGGGCAGGAAGTCACATCTTCCATGGCAGCTGCCCCAGACCTCGGCCATCCTGGCAGAGGCTTCCTGGAGCGAACGAACTCTGTTCTATCCACCTCTGGTGTACCTGGGGCCATCTGTGGCCACTGAGAGGGTCACAGCCTCTCAGTGCCTGTGTGCAAGGTCTGGCAGGGACATGTGGAAAGGTGTGTTCCCTCTTCCTGGTGGAGGGAGGGTAGGCAGTGTTGATTCTTCCCTGGCTCAGCTGGCAGTTCCAGAGGGCAGGGATCCCCCCCAAATCCCTTTCCACCCTTTGCATGGGGCTTACCTTGAAGCCAATCTTTGTTGGAGGAGGCAACTACCTAAAATGCAAATTAAAATACAAAAGAAAAACTACCCTCTATGATGATTAATTCTATGTGTCACCTTGACTATGCTATGGTATAATCCAGTTTTCGGTCAAACATTAGTCTAGATGTTGCTGTGCAGGTATTTCTTAGGTGTGATTTACATTTAAATGGGCACACTCTGAGTAAAGCCGATGACCCTCCATAGTGTGGGTGGGCCTCGTCCAAACAGTTGAAGACCTTAAGAGAAAAAACCGAGGTCCTCTTTGGATTTGAATTCTGCCCCCAGAGAGCCTTTGGACTCAAGCTGCAACATCAACTCTTCCGGGGTCTCAGCCTGCCTACTCTGAATTCAGAATTGCCAGCCTCCACAATCACGTGAGCCAATTCCTTAAAATAAATCTCTCTCTCTATATAAACATACCCTATTGGTTCTGTTTCTCTGGAGAATCCTCACTAATCCACACGCCCCCACCTCAATCAAAGCAAAGGAAGAAACCCAACTTGCATGTACAAGACCCTTATCAGTGTGGTGTCCAGGGCAGGAGCAAAACTTTACTGTCCAGAATCTGTGAAATTATCATGCACATGCACAGGTCTGCTTGACTTAACACACTTAGTTATTCCATGACCCCTGGAGACAAACAACCCCAATCAGTCAAGAGTCCAGGTGGTTTTAAAGCTCACTGGTTTTATGGAGACTGGTCCTTCCAAGCAGGATTTGTGGAAAAAGACGAAAATTCTTTAAAATGGAACAGCTTGAGTAGGTCAAGCTTTAGATAGGGATTTAAATAGAATGCAAATCCTCATCACCACATCTGACTTGGGGCGGTGTGGTTCTTTAGAGCAAAGTGTACCTTCTTCTGTGAGTATCTTCAAGGACGAATCATCGCCCACCCTCCCCCTGCCACCCCAGTCCTGGCCAGGACAACACAGGCACAAGGCATGGGCATGCTAGCTCTGAACATAAAATTTTGGCTGTCAAATCAGGTTCCAAGATGAAACTCACTGCTCTCTAGGCATTGGTTTTTCTCTCCTGTGGAACAAAATTCCCCCAAGAGAGAGTGAAGAACAGGACCTGACAACCCTGGCGAGTGAAGTACCTGAGATATAAATACAAATCACAAATACGCTTGTTTCAAAAGTCACGGTAGCTATCACTGTCCATTTGTCTTGTTCACAACTAAAAAATGTGAAGGCCACAGTTCAAGGCCTGTGATTTCTGTCCCCACAGCCTTGTGTGGACGTGAGGCAGCCATGATGAAGTTGGATGGGGGCACAGCCAGGTAAATGAATGCGCAGCAAGCTTCTGCTGAACAGCACAAGGGCACACCAGGCTCAAACCAACACAAAGGTAAAAAACACATCCCTATGTTCTTGAAACCATGTTCTGAGAGGCCTTTAACACAGAAAGTTCATATAAATGCAAGTCTTATCCCTGGAGTGCTCTGAAATCTTATTAGATAGCCTGAATTCAGGCCCGAGCTGCCATGTCTAAGCCCCGCTCATGGTGCTAGGTTCTCTACTGGCTCCTACAGAGCATAAGCTCTGTCCCTAAGCCCCTCACTTATGGCCAAAGGGTCTCCAGATATAAAAAGAACAAATAACAAAATGGCAAATGTAAATCCTACCATATAAGTTATCTGCATTACGTGTAAATGGAGTACACAATCAAAAGGCAGACATTGATAGAATGGATTAAAGAAACATGCTGTGAGAGACAAATTTTAAATTCAATGATACAGGGAGGGTGAAACGAAAAGGATGGGAAAATATATAACATGCAAAGAGAAACCAAAGGTGGCCAGAAGTAGCTATATGAATATTAGATAAATATTAGACAAAATAGACTTGAAAACAAAAATTGTTACTAGAAACATTATGACAAAATGGTCACTCCACCAGTGAGATGTAACAACTATTAACATATTCACCTAATGAAACAACCTCAGAATACATGAAACCACAGAGAACATGATCTTATATGTAGAAAATCCTAAAAAACCACAAAAATCACAAAAAAACCTGTTACAGCTAATAAATGAATTAAGCAAAGCTGCAGGATACAAAAGCAACACATAAAAATCAGCTGCATTTCTATACATTAGCAATGAATATTCCAAAAAGAATATTAAGAAAACAATTCCGGGCTTCCCTTGTGGCTCAGTGGTTGAGAGTCCACCTGGCGATGCAGGGGACGTGGGTTCGTGCCCCGGTCTGGGAAGATCCCACATGCCGCAGAGCGGCTGGGCCTGTGAGCCATGGCCGCTGAGCCTGCGCGTCCGGAGCCTGTGCTCCGCAACGGGAGAGGCCACAGCAGTGAGAGGCCCACGTACCACAAAAAAAAAAGAAAAAAGAAAAAAGAAAACAATTCCATTTACAATAGCATCAAAAAGAAAAAAAAAACTTAAGAATAAATTTAGGAGCTTCTCTGGTGGTCCAGTGGTAAAGCATCCATCCACCTTCCAAAGCAGGGGACACAGTTTCGATCCCTGGTCGGGGAACTAAGATCCCACATGCCGTGGGGCAACTAAGCCTGGGCGCCACAACTACTGAGCTCGTGGGCCTCGACGAGAGAGCCCATGTGCCGTAAACTACAGAGCCCAGGGTCTCCAGAGCCCGTGAGCCGCAACTAGAGAAAGAAAACCCACATGCCACAATGAAGACCCAACGCAACCAAAAAAAAAAAAAAAGAGAATAAATTTAACCAAGGAGGTGAATGATTCATACACTAAAAATTACAAAACACAGACTTCCCTGGTGGTCCAGTGGTTAAGACTCTGCGCTCCCAACGCACGGGGCCTGAGTTCGATCCCTGGTCAGGGAACTGGGTCCTGCATGCATGCCGCAGCGAAGATCTACATGCTGCAAATAAGACCTGGCGCAGCCAAAATAAATAAATTAAATAAATAAATATTTTTTAAAATCACAAAACACTGCTGAAAGAAATTAAAGACACAAATAAATGGAAAGATATTCCATGTTCATGAACTGGAAGACTTAATATTATTAAGATGACAATATAGAGAATTTCCTGGCAGTCCAGTGGATAGGACTCCACACTCTCACTGCCAGGGGCCTCGGTTTGATCCCTAGTCAGGGAACTAAGATCCCACAAGCCACGTGGGGCAGGCAAAAAAAAAAAAATTTACAACATAATCCAAAGCCATCTACTGATTCAATGTAACCCCCTTCAAAATTCCAAAAGCATTTTTTGCAAAAATAGAAAAGCCCACCTTAAGATTAATATGGAATCTCAAAAGACCCAGAAGAGCAAAAACAATCTTGAAAAAGAACAACAAAGCTGGAGGTCTCACATTTACTGATTTCAAAACTTACTATAAAGCTATAGTAATCAAAATAGTGTGGTACTGGCATAAAGACTGACACATTGACCAAAGAAACAATAAAGAGCCCAGAAATAAACCCTTGTGTATGTGGTCAAATGATTTTCAACAAGGGTGTCAAGACCATTCACTGAAGAAAGGACAGTCTTTTTAACAAATAGTGCTGGGAAAACTGGACATCCACATGCAAAAGAATTAATTGGATCATCACCTTACACTGTATATGCAAATTAACTCAAATGAACAAAAAACCTAAACAGAAGAGCTAAAATTATAAAACTCTTAGAAGAAAATATATGAGAAAATCTTCATGACACTGGATTTGGCAATTTCTTTTTTTTTTTTTTTTTTTTTTTTTTTTTTGCGGTACGCGGGCCTCTCACTGTTGTGGCCTCTCCCGCTGCAGAGCACAGGCTCCGGACGCGCAGGCTCAGCAGCCATGGCTCACAGGCCCAGCCGCTCCGTGGCATGTGGGATCTTCCCGGACCGGGGCATGAACCCGTGTCCCCTGCATCGGCAGGCGGACTCTCAACCACTGCGCCACCAGGGAAGCCCGTGCTTCTTTCTAAGTTTTAACTTACAAGTGTGCAGTCGGATGGCTGGATTCAAAGTCGGGCTCTGCCACTTACCAGGCATGTAACTTTAGACACATACTTCACCTCTTGGTCAGTTTCCTCATCCATAAAGTGGGAGTAATAATTGCACCCACCTCTGAGGGTCGTGAGAATAACTGGTATATAGAACACTCAGGAGTTAGCGAACTACAGCCCATGGTCTGCTTCTACAAGCAAAGTCCTACTGGGGCACAGCCATACTCATTCATTACAGACTGTCTGTGCCGACTTCTGCTGCAACAGTGCAACTGGGGAGGCTGTGACAGAGACCATACGGCCTGCAAAGCCGTAAGTAGTCACTATCTGGACCTTTACAGGAAAAGTAGCCCTGGCTTAGAACGATGCTGGAGCAAAGTAAGTACTCAAGGAATGTTAGCTATTATTTAGACCCTAATTTACTTCCAGAACGATAAACTTGAGTATATACATAAAGATATACACACAAGCATTGACTATGGGGGTGACAAACATAAAATAACAATGTCAATTGACAGGTGGTTAATTAAATAAATTGTGATGCAGCTACACTATATACAGCCATTAAAAGGAATGAAGGCTATCCATGTGTATATATACTGCATGTGCCAACATGTTAAGATTTCCGACATCTTTAAATAATCCGAGATCATTAAGTGAAAAGGTATGATGCTACATGCAGTATAATCTCATTATGTTACAAAAGGAACACACACAAACAAAACCTATGTGTATGCACAGAAAAGGCTACATACCAAGATAGATGTACTGAGGGAATTTCACTTTTAGTGTATGTAGTTAAGTACTGTTTGAATATTTTAATAAGCTGAAGCTCTGTAATTTTTCTCATGACTCAAAAGTTATTTGAATGGCTCAGGTTGTACCCTAGTGGTACAAGTTTTAAACTTTAATGTCTTTACCCCAGGGACAAACTAGAGTATGGATGAATCGCAAACGCATTACGCTAAGTGAACTAACCAGACTCAAAAACCACATTTGACATTCTGGAAAAAGCAAAACTGTAGGAATGGAGAACAGATCAGGGGTCAGGAGTTGGGAATGGGGTTGCCTATAAAGGGACAGGAAGAAGGAGTTCAGGGGGGTGATAAAGCTGTTCTGTATCTTGACTGTGGTGGGAATCACACTACACTACACTAAGCATTTGTTAAAACTCACTGAACTGAACTGTACCCCACAAAGTGAATCTTACTATGTGTCAACTTAAAAATAAATTTAAGTAAACACGGGGCTTCCCTGGTGGTGCAGTGGTTGAGAGTCCGCCTGCCGATGCAGGGGACACGGGTTCGTGCCCCAGTCTGGGAAGATCCCACATGCCGCGGAGTGGCTGGGCCCGTGAGCCATGGCCGCTGAGCCTGTGCATCCGGAGCTTGTGCTCCGCAACGGGAGAGGCCACAACAGTGAGAGGCCCGCGTACCGCAAAAAAAAAAAAAAAAAAAAAAAAAAAAAAATTTAAGTAAACACACATACAAAACAAAAACACTTGGGGAGTAACTCTTCTTTGGGCGACCTATGAGCACACAAATGTATGTATTAATACAGGAAATGTCTGCCACCACGTTCCCCTGGTTCGCCTCTGGCACAGAGATGATGCCGCTGCGCGAAGGCAGCGTTGGCACCACCTTCCTAACTGAATTCCCACAAACGCAAACCTGCCGTGGCCCTGATTGTTTTCTTCGGGCTCCGTGCGCTTTACTCGGAAAACCTCGAAGGGCCTCCAGGGAGAAGGGACGGCAGGCACCGGCGCGCACCGTCACAGGCCGGCGCCCCAGCCGAGCGGCCCGGGCAGGACCTTCCAGCACGAGCCCGGAGCCGCTGCAGCCGCTGGAGCCGCTGGTGAGCTGTCAAGAACAGCAACCTGAGCTAGGCAAGGGGAATCACTGCTGATTCAATCACGGATCATTGACGGAATCACGTCGATTACGGCCAAGAAATACCACCCGGCTCACCAGCTTCGGCCAAACACGGCGCGGCGAGGCGCACAGCACCCTCGTCTCCTGTAAAGGGAAACTCCCCGGTCTCCCACAGAAGCGCAGACCGTCCAACACTGGGCTTCATAAGCAACGCTATCCTGCCGTTCAGACCGGACACTAGAGTGGACGTGGTCCGGACACCTCTCTCGGCTTAGAAAACGCTCCTTAAGCCCCATGGCCAAATTACTCTTCCGCCCTTTTCTCCCGCCCACCAAGCGCTGCGAATTAGGAGCACGCATTTCAGGCTTGAAATACACAATTGAGTCTGGCTGTACTGAACCGCGCTGCCCAGGTAACAATCCCGGCTCCTTAACAAAGCCCCAAACTCCTCTCTCCAAGAATCTGCAAAATGGTCTCGCTCGGCCATAGTCTCCCTCCTTCCCTCAGAGCGGGACACAAAGCACACAACCTCAGCGCAAACCGCCTGCTCCTTGCTTTCCAACAATAACTGCAAAACCCCAGTGCACCCCGTCCCCACTGGAGTTTCGCCACGTGCCGGGGGCGCTGGGGCAGGGGTCCGCGCCTCCCGGGCCGGAGCGCGGTGGCCAGGGCCATCCTGGGAGGCGGCGCAGCCGGGGAGGCCGCGCGGCCGAGGTCCAAGTCCCGGCCGCTCGCGGGGCCCCGGCCCGGCATCGCCGCCTTCCAGCTCCCTCCCGGCCGGGTTTCGAGCGAGGTCCGGATCCCACCTGGGCGGCGGGGTGGGGCGGAGGCGGCAGCGTTCCTCACCTTGGTCCCCGGCGGCGGCTCTGGGGTCCCGGGCGGGCCCTGGGAGTTTCCCGGCCGAATGAGTCACCGAGGCGGGTCGGGAATGCTCCAGGAAACACCCGGCCTCCTCCCCTTCCTCCCGGGGCGGGGGCTCTCCCGGCTCGGCCCCTTCCTCCCGGCGCTCCTCCCTCCGCGCTCCTTCCCCAGCCCAGTCCCTCCGCTCCTCCACGCCTAGCTTCCCTCCCCCGACCCCGCAGTCGGGCAGTGTGCCGGGCCGCGCTCCCCTCCGGCCGCAGAAAATGCTCCCCAGAGAAGAGAGCCTCCAGGGCCACCTGCCGGCTTCGGCGATCTGAGCTCTGCCTGGGACCGCGGCGGGGGGGGGGGGGGGGGGGGCGGCTCTTCCCCGTGGAAGCTGCCCGGTTTGGGCCGTAAAAAGAGCGGGGGGTGAGCACCCTGTCCCGGGGCTCCACAGGGTCAGGGTGGCGGGTGAGATGAGCTGCAGAAGGGACTTGGGGGGACACCCAGGCGGGCTGGCCTGGCGCCCCACAGCCAGGGAGGAGGTGCGCACACCTGCGCTCCGCGGGCTGCAGCCGGGTGCGACTGGGACACGCCACCGGAACCGAGCCAGCTGGGAGAAAATGACCCGTTATGGACCCTGCAGTGATCGCATCTCCCCTCTGAGCCGGGGGCAAAGGCGTGCGCAGGCTTGTGGGAATGGCTGACAAGAAGTCCTGACGAACTAGCCCAAAACACACTCTTGAGAGGCCAAATCAACAACACGTCTTATGGAATCGCTGAGTGGAGTGAGCTTGTCACAAACATGCTTAGGAGAAAAATTTCCCTAAACTACACTCTCCCCACACCCCCACCCCCGCCGAGTTGTAAGGGAGAGCAATAAAGATGGGCAGCGGGTACTGAAAACCACAAGAAGTTTGATTACCTCCTGGCTGTCCCCCAGATGATGCAAAAAGTTGCAGCAAATGGATCCTGACTAAACCAGAATCTGTCAGCTGTCTAAATATTCAGAGACCACTTTTTCTAGAAGCTCCTGGAGGTCCCTCACACTCCTGCAAAACATGGGTTTTGAGTGGCTTTCTGGTTCCCAGCCAGCCCACACATTTTCAATCAGCAGAAATACTGCATCTCTCTGCCCAGGGCTGAGTCTCAAAGTTAGATTCCAAAGGATTGGGTTTTTTTGTTTGTTTTTGTTTGTTTGTTTTCCTGTTTTTTTATACTGTAGGTGAAGTGCTGAAATACAAATTCAAGGTATATTGTGATAATTTTTAAATATCATAATCCCCAGAGCAATTAATAAAAAATAAGCAATTAAAAAAAATCCGGGCTTCCCTGGTGGCACAGTGGTTAAGAATCTGCCTGCCAATGAAGGGGACACAGGTTCGAGCCCTGGGTCGGGAAGATCCCACATGCTGTGGAGCAACTAAGCCCATGCGCCACAACTACTCAGCCTGCGCTCTAGAGCCCTCGAACCACAGCTACTGAAGCCCAAGCGCCTAGAGCCCACCGCAAGAGAACAAGAGAAGCCACCGCAGTGAAAAGCTTGCACACTGCAACGAAGAGTAGCCCCCACTCGGGGCAACTAGAGAAAGCCCATGGGCAGCAAGCAAGACCCAACACAACCAAAAAAAAAAAAAAAATTCCAGAAATAAAATGGAATGCTAAGATATAAATCTGAAGAAAGCAGCAAAGGAGGAGCAAAAAGCACATGGGACAAACAGTAATGAAAAGCAAGCTGTTAGGCTTAAATCCAACCATATTAGTAATTACATTAAATGTAAATTAACTAAACACTCCAAAGAAATTGTCACGTTGGATAAAAACAAAACCTAAATATAGGGCTGTTTAAAAGAGACATACTTTAAATATAAGGACACAAAGTGGTTGAAATTTTAAAAGATGAAAAACCATCTACCATGCCTATGCCAATCCCGAGAAAGTTGGGGTGACTGTATTAATATCAAAGTAGATCTTAAGGGACTTCCCTGGTGGTCCAGCGGCTAAGACTCTGCACTCCCAGTGCAGGGGGGCAGGTTTGATCCCTGGTCAGGGAACTAGATCCCACATGCCACAACTAAGAGTTCGCATGCCACAACTAACGATCCCGCATGCCGCAAGGAAAATCCCACAAGCCGCAACTGAGACACGGCGCAGCCAAATAAATAAATAAATAAATAAATAAATAAATGTTCAAAGTAGACCTCAAGACAAGGAGTGTGACCAGAAATTAAAAGGGACGTTTGGTAAACATAAATGGGTCAATTAATTCAGAAAAAAATGACAATTTTTAGTGTGTATGCAGCCAAACAAGCTTTGAAATACTTTGCAAAAATTGATAGAATCAGAAGAAATAGGCAAATACAGTCATAATTAGAGATTTAACACCCCTCTCTTAGTAATCGATAGAACAGGCAGACACCAAAATAAGTAAAGATGCAGAAAAAAGTTAAAGCAATTGACCTATTTGCCCTTAACCCTCACAAAACAAAATACAGACTACGTTGTATTTGATGAAAGATGTTTAAAATCTTTATACTGAATCCTCAAGGTATTACTGAGAAGAATTAAAATTTTCAAATATCATGCACAAAATATAACATATGTTAGGAAGTAAAACAAGTCTCAATAGATTTCAAAGGGTTGAAATCATACAGAACTTTCTCTGATCACCACGAAATTGAACTGAAGTAACAAAAGGTAACTTTTTAAATGCCCAAATATTAGAGAACTAAATAATACACATCTAAATATTCCTTTGATCAAAGAAGAAATCACAATGGAAACTGGAAAATATGTTGAACTAATGAAATAATGAAAAATAACATCAAAATTTGTGAGATGCAGCTAAATGAATGCTCAGAGAGAAAGTTAGTACACCAAATACATATAGCAGAAAATAAGAAAAGTTTAAAATCAATTATCTAAACTTCTACCTCAAAAAAGTTAGAAAAACAGAAGCAAATTAAATCCAAAGAAGGTACAAGTGAAGAAATAATAAAGATAAGAACAGAGGTCAGGGACTTCCCTGGTGGTCCAGTGGGTAAGACTCTGTGTTCCCAATGCAGGGGGCCCGGGTTCGATCCCTGGTCAAGGAACTAGATCCCACAAGCATGCTGCAACTAAGAGTTCACATGCCACAACTAAGAAGCCCGACTTCTGCAGCTAAGAGTTCACGTGCCACAACGAAGATCCCACATGCCATAACTAAGACCCAGTGCAACCTAAATAAATAAATATTTTTAAAAAACAGAGGTTAATGAACTAGAAAACAGATGAACAAATAAGAAAATCCACCCCTTCCCGCAGGAATAAATTAGGAGTTTGGAATTAACAGATACACACTACTACATATAAAATAGATAAACAACAAGGACTTACTGTATAGCACAGGGAACTATATTCAATATCTTACAATAACCTGTAATGGAAAAAAATCTGAAAAAGAATATATATATAGAGAGAGATAGATAACTCAATCTCTTTGCTGTACACCTGAAACTAACATAATATTGTAAATCAACTATACTTCAAAAAAAAAGAAAAATAGAAAGAGAATCCCTCCCTCCCCCCAAACACCGGCTTTTTAAAAAAAGTAATAGAATTGTTACACCCTAGCAAAATTGTTTTTAGAAAAACATAAATTACCAACAACAGAAATAAAAAGGGTGATACCAATAGTTTCTTACCAAAATAAAAGGGTATAAAAAGTATTGTATGAAAAACTTCATGGCAATAAATTTAATTATTCAGAAGAAATAGATTTCCTGAAAAATATGACTTTCCAAAACTGACACAAGAAAAAAATCGAAAATCTGTATAGTCCTATGTTGGTAGAAGAAAACAGTTGAATCTGTAAGTTAAAACCGTCCTATAAAGAAAATCTCCAAGGTTATACAGCTGCACTGGTGAATTCTATAAAACATTTAAGGAAGAAGTAATACCAATTTTACAAAGCCACAGTAATTAAAATAGCATAGTCTTGGCTAAGGATGCACAAATAAATCAATGGAACAGAATAGTAAGAAATAATCCCTGCTATAGACTGAATGTTTGTGTCTCCCCAAAATTCATATGTTGAAACCTACCCCCCAATGGGTTGGTATTTAGAAGTGGGGCCTTTGGAAGGTGATTAGATAATGAGAATAGAGCCCTCACAAATGGGACTAGAGCACATAGAAAAGAGACTCCAGAGAGAGCCTTCATCTCTTCCACTATGTGAGGTTACAGGTCCATGAAGCAGGAAGTGGGCTCTCGCCAGACACCAAATCTGCCAGCACCTTGCTCTTGGACTTCCCAGCCTCCAGACTCTGTGAGAAATAAATTTCTGTAGTTTATAAGCCACCCAGTCTATGGTATTCTGTTATAGCAGCCCAAACAGACTAAGATAAGCCCACACCTCTACAGTCAGTTGATTTTTAATAAAGATGCCAAAGTAATTCAATGGAGAAAGGGAAGTCTTTTTAATGGTGCTAAGTAATTGCAGAACTATGTGGAAAAAACTGACCCCCTTGCCCACATCATACACAAAAATTAATTTGATATGGATCATAGACCTAAATGTGAAAGCTAAAGTTTCTAGAAGGAAACATAGAGAATAATTTCACAACCTTAGGATAGAGGTAGGAAAAGATGTCTTAGAACAGAAAATGTACTAACCTCTTTGGTCAGTACCTTTAGAAAGAAAATGATGAATGATTTGGTCAAAAATTTTAAACTTCTCATCTAAAGATAATATGAAGAGAGTGAAATGCCAGACTGGAAGACAGTCTTGGTACACAGATAACTGACAAAAGACTTGTATCCACAATATACAAAGAACCCCTACAGATCAACAATAAAACGCCAACCCAATAAAAATAGGACACTTCAAAGAAGAAACTACTTTGAAAGTCTCTAATCAAGTTAGATATACATATATGCTATGGTACAGTAATCCTACTTCTATGTATTTACCTAAGAGAAATGAAAATTACCTCTACAAAAAGACATGTACATGAATATTCTAATGAACTTCATTCATAATAGCAAAAAACTAAAAACAACTCAAAGTATCTAATTAGGAAAGTAGATAAACAAATTGTGGTATATTCATACAATGGAACATTAGTAATAAAAAGGAAGGAATGACTGATCCAAGTAATATCACAAAATAGATGAATCTCAAAATTATCATGTAATTTTACCAGGTACAAAAGATAACATTGGTGGATGTGAGGACGAAAGAAGAGTAGGAAGCTCCAGGCCTTCATTTCCCCACAGAAACACCAAGTAAACATCGTAGCGACCTAAGTAGTTTTGTGAGAACTCTAGAAACCAGTTAAGGATCTGCAGCAGCCAACTGAATGCACAACCAAGAAACAGCCGCACTCAAAACATTCCCAACAAAAAGTTCGTGGCATTTTTGATCACCCTTGCCCGCCCCCACCCAGGCATACCTCAGAGAGAGGAAGTCAATTCCTGATCTCTCCCTTAGGGCGGAAGGAAGTTGTCTACACTGTTCTGACTTGTCTGGGGGCTATTGGAGGTTCTGTTTTTTCTCCCCTGACTCAGAGTGCTGACAGCAATGGTGGATTCGTTTGGGTATCAGATTGGAGGCTGATGATTGCAGTGTGGTGCAGGGCACCGTGGAGAGCCTCAGGGGGATTTCTGACCTGTGGGCACCTGGGGGCAAGAGACTGTGGGTGGAGGAATACAGTAGAACAGCCAAGGCCCTGAGAAGAAGAAGGGTGAGACTCTTAGGGACATAAGATACTTTGAAAAGCAGCTGTGTACATAGAGGAATTAAGGGGAAAAGCACACACACAGGCCCAAGGAAGATGTACCACCCGAGAAGATCCTGAGCCCTCATGCTGCACTGATTAGGGGACTGACACCTGCACGGAGTAAGGCCGCAAAGACTGGGAGAGGTATCTGATTGTCAGATGCCCAGTTTGCAACAGATGCATGACCCATTCAAAGAAACAAAATAAATCTCCAGAAAATGACCCTAAAGAAAGGCTTCAAGTTTACCTGACAAACACTTTGAAACAATTGTCTTAGTGATTCAGCTTGATAACCTAAATAGGAACACATACAGAGAACTAAAGGAAATCAGGAAATCAATATATGGACAAAATGAAAGTATCTACAAGAGAGAGAAATTATAGAGATCCAGTTTCTGGTCTAGGATATCAGGAGCTTGAAAGTTGTCCCTGTGTCCTAACAAGTAAAAAACTAAATGGACCAAACATCAACAACTCTTCTTAGATCCATTAGAGAAGTGAGGTCACAGGCCAAATTGCTGACCCATAAATCAGAGAGACAGACAAGTAGATCCAGACAATCAGAACTCACCAAAGCAGAAACCCATGAATAGAAACTTCTGTGGGAGCTAGTGTCAGGGTAAGAATCCTAAACTGACACTGATGAATTGCTGGGGGCTCAGTGTGGAAAAGTCTGAGAGTTTAAAACTCCAGAAGGGACCATTCTTTGATGGGTGTGTTACCGAGTCCAAGCTCGCTCTGCTCACTGCCCAACAGGCCAATATGTGCCAATATATCAGGAGACGAGGTGCTGAGGTAAGGAATACGACTTTATTTTGAAAGCCAGCAGACCGAGAAGAGGGTAGACTAATGTCTCAAAAAAACCATCTTATCAGGGTTTGGATGCCAGTTTTTTTTTTTTTATAGAACAGAGAGGGGGAGGAGATGAGGAAGTAAAGGGAAAAATCCGTAAGATTTGCAAATGTCCCGTGGAATGGCCAGCCTCGGGGAGGGGATGTGTTAGTGTCTTTCTTTTTTTTTTTATTATTATTTTTTTATTAGTTTCTGCTTTATAACAAAGTGAATCAGTCATACGTATACATCTGTTCCCACATCCCTTCCCTCATGCATCTCCCTCCCTCCCACCCTTCCCATCCCACCCCTCCAGGCGGTCACAAAGCACCGAGCTGATCTCCCTGTGCTATGCGGCTGCTTCCCACTATCTATCTACCTTACGTTTGGTAGTGTATATATGTCCATGCCTCTCTCTCGCTTTGTCACAGCTTACCCTTCCCCCTCCCCATATCCTCAAGTCCATTCTCAAGTAGGTCTGTGTCTTTATTCCTGTTTTACCTCTAGGTTCTTCATGACTTTTTTTTTAATTCCATATATATGTGTTAGCATACGGTATTTGTCTTTCTCTTTCTGACTTACTTCACTCTGTATGACAGACTCTAGGTCTATCCTCATTACAAATAGCTCAGTTTCGTTTCTTTTTATGGCTGAGTAATATTCCATTGTATATATGTGCCACATCTTCTTTATCCATTCATCCGATGATGGACACTTAGGTTGTTTCCATCTCCGGGCTATTGTGAATAGAGCTGCAGTGAACATTGTGGTACATGACTCTTTTTGAATTATGGTTTTCTCAGGGTATATGCCTAGTAGTGGGATTGCTAGGTCATATGGTAGTTCTATTTTTAGTTTCTTCTTTCTTGCAGCCATCCACAGGTGGACAGGGTCAGGATGCTTCCCTAAACAAAGGCACTTTGGTTTAACATTCCGGCAGAGGGGCAGGGTTCCCTGAGGCAGGCCATTGTGTGTAGACAGTATCCTTTTAGTGAACAAAAGCAACAGGAAGCAAAGGTTAAAGTACAAGAAACAGATCCGAAGTGTGGTCAACATGTGGTCAGATTTGACTCGTCCCTGTTACAGGTGTGCTTGTGATTTTGTGCGTTTAATCTCCAGGAGCCTTACCAGTTACTTATAGTAAGGATTAGAGAAAAAAATTGCCTTGTGATTACAACAGAGGGAGGGGAAAAGGAACCATTTTGAAATATGCCAGAGCAGTCTGTTTTTAACAAAGCCTGCCCTCAAGAGAACTACCTCAACAAAGCGTAACCAACCTGAAGGAAGGGAAATAATGCCAGCCCCTCTAGTCATCCTGTCCCACATAAAGGAGGGGGAAAGCTGTGAAGTTCACAGCTCAGGGGTACAGTCTCCCTAAAAGACTGAGAACTAATATTTCATGGTCTATGGAATGCTACCCATCCCTCAACACCTTACCACCACATCTGTAAATGCTTATTTACCACAGATTGTTTTATCCAGTACCACATTTTTGTCTTTCAACAAAAATTACAAGGTATACTATGAGAAATAAATATTGCCTGCCACATCAGTAAACAAAGGATGTCACCGTCCTCAGCGATTGCAACTCTCCATGAGCCGGTGAGCCCTGAGGGGACTCAGGAAGGAAACAGAGAACACCTGCCTTGTAGCAGCCATCAGACTGCAGCCACTCCCTTGGGTGAGCCCTGAGGGAACTCAGGATGTGGAAACGCAGGATACTGGCCCCAGATAACCGAGGTGCGTATCAACGGAACGATTTCAGTAATCCCAGAGTCTTGCATCTTCCCATACATAGAAAAGCGATAAACTCCTGAACTTGATCTCTCTCGTTTTCTTTAATTAACTGCCCTTTGTTGCAAAGCTCCTGTATATTCTGGTTCCCGCCTCGCCTCATCAGAGCACTTTTCTCAGGGTTACTTGAGGTGCTCCCTCCTGGACTTGAAGTCCTCAGTTAGCCCACTGAAGAAAGCGTAATTCGCAACTTTTAGGCTGTGCATCTACATATATATATATATATATATATATATATATACTTTTAGTCGACAACTAAAAGGCAAAAAAAAAAAACAAAAAAAAACCCAGTTTGAAGAGACTGAGCAAGCATCAGAACCAGACTCAGATATCGCAAGAATGTTGGGATTATCAGATTAGGAATTTTTTTTAAACTATGATTAATATGCTAAGGGGACATTGTTAAAGTACTCTATTTCCTTTCCTTATTTGGTCAAAAATGTATGTGAGGGTTTATTTACGGGCTTTTTATTCTATTCCACTGGTCTTTATGCCAGTACCACAGTGTTGTGATTACTGTATGCCATAATTACTGTAGCTTTATAGTAATTTTTTGAAACCAATTGGACCTGAAGAAATATACAGAACGCTCCGATCAACAACAGCAGAATACACATTTTTCTCAAGTGAACAGGAAACATTCTCCAGGATAAACCACTTTCACCACTTCTCTTCACCATAGTACTGGAAGACCTGCCCAGAGCAGTTAGGCAAAAAAAAAAAAAAATCCAAAATAAAAAGGAAGAAGTAAAATTCTCTGTTTGTAGATGACATGATCTTACCTGTAGGAAACCTAAAGATCCCATTTTAAAAAACTGTTAGAAGTAATAAAACAATTCAGCAAAGTTGCAAGATACAAAATTAACACATTAAAAAGTCAGTTGCATTTACATACACTAAAAATGAACAATCCGGAAAGGAAATTAAGAAAGCAATTCCATTTACAATAGCATGGAAAAGAACAAGATACTTAAGAATAAACTAAATGAAGAAGGCAAAAGTCTTGTACACTTAAAACCACAAAACCTTGCTAAAAGAAATTAAAGAAGGAACAAATATATGAAAAGACATCTCATGTTCATGAATTGGAAGACAATTTTTTTTCAGTTTTATTGAGATATAACTGACATACAGCTCTATATAAGTTTAAGGTGTAGCTCATAATGGCTTAAAATACATGCACTACAAAATGATTACCACAGTAAGTGTAGTTAATATCCATCTCTTCATATAGTTGCAAAAAAAAAAAAACCAAAGAAAAAAATGTCCTTGTGATAGAACTTTTAGGGTCTACTCTCAAATATAGTTAACAGCAGTGTTAACTATAGTCATGCTGTACATTACATCCCCAGTACTGATTTAGCTTATAACTGGAAGATTGTACCTTTTGACCCCCTTCATCTAATTGCTCTACATCCAAGCCTCTGCCTCTAGTAACCACAAATCTGATTTTTTTCTATGTTTTATTTGTTTGTTTTTTGTTTTTGTTTTTTTTAGATTTCACATATAAGTGAGGTCATAAAATATTTTGTCTTTCTCTTTCACTTAGCGTAATGACCTCAAGTTTTATCCATGTTGTTGCAAAGGGCAGGACTTCTTTCTTTTTTGTTGCTGAATAGTATTCCATTATATATATATTATATATGTATTATATATATGTATATATACCAAATTTCCTTTATCCATTCATCTGTTGATGTACACTTAGGTTATTTCCATGTCTTGGCTATTGTCTATGTCTCTTTGACATAGCGATTTTGTTTCCTCTGAATATATACCCAAAGGCAGATTTGCTGAATAGTATGGTAGTTCTATTTTTAATTTTTTGAGGAACATCCATACTGTTTTCCATATTGGCTGTACCAGTTTACATTCCCATGAACAGTGCACCAGGGTTTCCTTTTCTCTGAGTCCTCCCCAACATTTGTTATCTCGTCTTTTTTTTTTTTTTTTTTTGCTGTACGCAGGCCTCTCACTGGTGTGGCCTCTCCTGTTGTGGAGTACAGGCTCCGGACGCGCAGGCTCAGTGGCCAAGGCTCACAGGCCCAGCCGCTCCGCGGCCTGTGGGATCTTCCCGGACCGGGGCGCGAACCCGTGTCCCCTGCATCGGCAGGCGGACTCTCCACCACTGCGCCACCAGGGAAGCCCTCTCCAGCTTCTTTAAGTCTAACCAAATGGGTCTTAAAATTACAACGTTTTCTTCTGGAAGTATCTTTCAAAGTCCTTGTTCAGTGCTTTCGACTGTCAGCTGTTGATTTACTTCTTCACTCTTTGAGGTCTTGTCATACACATGCATGCTTAGGAGTCAATCAAGTATGTGAGAGGAGTTTAATACAGATTATAGGGCTCCCCTTCAGGGTTTGAGCCTTCCCCACAGTCCTGGAGCCCAAGCCAGTGAGACTTCAGCCTTCCAGCTGAGCTCCGTCTGTTCATCCTGGAGTGCTGTGCATCCTGGGGTGCTCTTAGAGAAAGCCTTGTAAATGTGGGTTTCAAATAATGTGGTTTCCTTCTCAAAATACCCTGAATTTTCTGCTTTTGTTCATTCTCTAGTACCTTTTTAAAAAACATTTTGTCCAGAGTTTATTATTGGCATAAATTTTCGTCTAATAATGCTCCACTCTGCCGTCACTGGAACCAGCAATCTTACTCAATACTTTAAAGATGTTGTTCCAGTTTCTCTTGCCTTGATTCATATGATATGTCAGTATCACTCTTATCATTGTTACCCTGTATGTAATGTATTTCTTTTCCTCAGGCTGCCTTTTAGGATTTTATCTTTTCTTTTCTTTTCAGCAGTTTGACTATGATGGACCTAGGTATGGTTTTGTTTGTCTTTATCTAACTTGAGATTCATTCACCTTCTTGGATCTGCGGGTTCATGTTTTTCATCAAATCTGGAAAATTTTAGGCCATTCTTTCTTTTTTTTTGGGGTGTGTGTGTGTGTGTGTGTGTGTGTGTGCGTGCTAATTTAACCATACAAATATTCATTTATACAGTAAGGAAACCCGCTTCACCTTCATCTCCTCCCAGGCACCATGAGGCCCCACCACAAACACCCAGCCACCGTCCACCCAGGTGGACGAGGCAGCTACTGCTGCTCCAGGTTCACCCAAGGAAGCAAAGAAAAGGCCAGGCAGGGAGTCAGCTTGCATTTCTGGGCCCTGGAAACCCTGCCACCCTCTCCTGCTGGGGCTCACATTGAATTTGGGGAGGCGTTTATTCTTATGCCCACTTCCCACCTTGGCCACCCTCAGGCCACACCAGCTGTCATGGTGAGGTTCTCTTTTGGCTGGAAGGGCCTTTGATGGACTTAAGGTTACAGCCACTCCTTGCTGGGGGAAGAGAAGGCTGTTTCTCGTAGCAAAATGCCCTGACTTCAACTGTCCCCATGGCGAAAAGCATAAAAGCATGCACGCGTGCACACACATCCACACACACCTCACCCTGTGCACACAGACAGGCTCCTCTCAAACCTGAGCCCCCCTGCCTCCCCCACTGGGCTCAGGTCCTTAAGGATGGTGCCTGCCTCACCTCGTGGGTGCCAGACCCTGGTGGTCCTGCCCAGAGGCAGCCTGCCATTTGGGAAAGAGTCCGAGGAACTGAGACTACCGAGGCTGAGAGGGTAGCCCCTGCCGCCTCACTAGGCAGGGCAGAAGAGGGGCTCTAGAACCTGCTCAGAGCCCAAACCAGCGAGAAGAGGCAGGACGAATGGTACTAAGGGCCGCCAGGCCCTGGGAGGACCACAGACTCCTTCCGGCCCTACTCCATGGCTTGCGCTCGCTCTGGCCTCTGCAAGGGGCTCACCTCTCCAAAGATGTGTACAGAAAGGGTTTGCTCTTAAGAGGGAAGCCAACATGCTTGGGACAATTACCTTGCTGGGTAAGATTGCCTAAAAGCAAGAGGAGGAGCAGGGTCCTTGTGGCAGGGCCAGACCCACTGACGGTGACCATGAAGCCACTGCTGAATAACGGGAAAGGGGAAGGGGAACCCAGTGTGAAGATGTGGCGCTTTGAGGGCTATCAAGTGAGGAGAACAGCTTGGCATGTACGGGTTCCAGGGCAGCAGTCTGGGCCCAACAAACACAAGGCAATCGTGAGCCTCCTTGGCTTGGAGCTGTGGCAGCGTGGGCACCTGGCAGGGACTCCCCTCTGCTGGTGGAAATGGGGTGCTCTTTGTGTGCAAAGAAAGTAGGTGTTCCAGCGTGAGCCCTAGTCCAGCCCCAGACCCAGCGGCACTGCCCTCTCAGCAGGCTGGCTCCACCCTTCCCCAGGCAGGGCTTCTTCAGGGGACCAATGTTTATTCCCCCTTTTATTTGGGGGGAGGTGTGGAGGCAAAGGGGGGATTTCATACAAGCTTTTCTCTCACAATCAAGCTTTGAAAAACCAACAGTCCTAGAAAAGGGTGAGGAGGAACAAACGACACATATTTTTGGAACTCAGACACCCAGACAGAGACAGACAGGCACCCCACACCCAGGCTTGTTTGTGTCACACTCCCGGGGTGGGTGGGGTGTGGTAACAGGCAGGCGACCCTGCAACTGCACCCTAGATCCATGTCCCCGGGTACCAAACTAACCAGGACTCGGCCTTTATTCCTTTTCTGTTTTTAATATTTATTTATTTATTTGGCTGTGCAGGGTCTTAGTTGCGGCACACGGCATCTTTTATTTGCAGCATGCAGGATCTAGTTCCCTGACCAGGGATGGAACCCAGGCCCCCTGCATTGGGAGCGCGGAGTCTTAACCATTGGACCACCAGGGAAGTCCCTCAGCCATTATTTCTTAAAATATTTCTCTGGCACATTCTGTCTTTTCCTTCTGGGTCATCAATTACATGTATGTTAGATTATATTATCACACAAAATTAATGATACTTTTTCATTCCCAAGTTTTCTCTTTCTTCCTGTAATTTTTAGTAATGTCTTCAAGTTTATTAACCTTTTTATTTTCAGTCTCAGCAGATTTGCTGATAAATCCATCTAATAAATTTTAAAATTTCGGGAGGTATATTTTAGGGGTTTTTTAAAGACTTTCCATTTCTCTACTTGAAATACCTGTCTTCTTCACCACGTATGTCATCTGTTCCTGCAAATGCTTCAACACATTCATAAAATTATTTCAAAGTACTTGCCTGGTAATTTTAATAACTAAATTAACTGTGGGTGTGATTCTATTGACTATGTTTTTCCTTGATTATGGGTCCCATTTTGTTATATAGGGTGATACTTAGTTACATGTCTTCTAAGTTTTAAAATGGTAATCTAGATATTGTCTATAAAAAGAACATTGGACACTGTAGTGTAACATTGCTTTATTTAATTTCCTAGAGAATGCAATTCTGTCCTTGTGATACTGTGTTTTATAATAAGAAATATATATTTGGTCTTTATCCCTGTTCCTGACAAAGAGCTCCTAAAATCCTTAGGATTTCCTGTGATGAGAGCAATAAAGGTGTCTTTTGTTAATTTTTTAGTACCACTGTAAACATTTTGTCTAGACTTTATCACTACTGGTAAAAATATGAGTCCGATATGCACTACTCTGCCATCATTAGAACCTGCAGTCTTTCTCAACACTTTAAAGACATTTTTCCAGTTTCCTTTTGTTAATGAGGTGACTTTTGGAAAGCCCCGAGCCTAGGTAACCTAAGGAGGGCAGTTTGTCACCAGAGGAACCAATCATGTGATTAGAGGGGAGAGGGGCTGGAGATCTGAGTTCACCACCAATGGCCAGTAATTTAATCAATCACGTCTATGTGATGAAGCCTCCATAAAAACCTAAAAAGGATGGGCTTCAGAGAGCTTCCAGGTTAGTGCACACATGGAGGTGCTGGGAGAGTGCTGCGCTGAGAGCATGGAAGCTCCACATCTTTTCCCCATGCATTGCCCTATGCTTCTCTTCCATCTGGCTGCTGCTAAATTATATTCTTTCATAATAAACTGGTCATCTAGTAAGTAAAATGCTTCTCTGAGTTCTGCGAGCCATCCTAGCAAATCAAACCCAAGGAGGGGATCGTGGGCACCTCCGATTTACAGCCGATCAGTCAGAAGAGCAGGTGACAACCCGGACTTGTGACTGGCATCTGAAGTGGGGTACACAGCAGTACTGTAGGACTGAGCCCTTAACCTGTGGGATCTGACACTATCTGCAGGTGGACAGTGTCAGAACTGAGTTGAATTATAAGACAGCCAGTTGGTGTCAGAATTGTAGTGTGGGGAAAAACACACACAACAGAATGGGAGTGTCAGAACCTGAGCCCTATATTTGGTGACAGGAAAGGATTCTAGATTCCTCCTAGGTTTGAACTGAATTGCAGCTGAGCTGCACTAATCATATTGAACCTGTGGTTCCCAATCTCTAGCCTCTAATACCACCACCTCTTTAATCTTGTGAACATTTGAACTAGGAGGGGTTGGGCTGCAGTTTCAGATTCCTTTGGTTCACATTTGGATTTGGCTTTGACAGGCCTCCAGAATACAGTCACTCTGAGAAGGCACAGGACTACTACACTCCCAGCTGTTTAGCTACTACCACCTTCTCAGCAAAATTTGGTCAAGACTGGGGGGGAAAATTGTTGGGATAAGTGACTGATCTTTCATTCGTAGCTTTCACATTCCAGTCCATCCTACCAGACCACACTGCTTGTCAAAGACTCAACTGGCTTCTTCTCAACTGTATATTCTCTCCATCTACGGCACATGAAGTCCTACTGCAAACTCACACCTGCACCATTCATCGCTCTCAGGGTATGGAAGTTGCATAGCTCTTTGCTCTCTTAGGAAGGGCTTGTTTCTCTTTGGAATTCAGTTCAAGCCCTGTACTAAGCCCGTACAAATGTACAATTTTATTTTGCCTTGTTTTTTTCTTGTTAACCACAGAAATGAAGGTCTTTAGTGTCTTAACCCAAAGTGGAGGTATGTAGGGCATTTTCTGAGATAGAGAATTTGGATCAGGTCTCAGATCAATCTCTGATAAAAGTGAATAAACGTAGGTAAATTATCTCAGTATTTGAAAAGGCCGGAACTCTAGGTACCTTAACTCAATTCTGTCTCCTTGCAACTCGGTGTGACGTGTAGGACAGATGCTTGCCCACTGCTTCCTCTCTTCCTCTGTGGGCTGAAACGTAGACAGAGGGCTGCCAGCTGGCCCTGGCTATTCAAACAAGGGCAACATCATTGGCAATAAAAAGCCAGAAGGGACCTCTGTCCTCAACCTCATGGTGTAGAACCACTCGGCCACCTTGAACCCCACTTGGACCTCTGCACTATCACGGGAGAGAAATGAGCTTCTCTTTCCTCATGGAAATGTGTTCTGGTCTCTTTGTTACAGAAGTTGAGCCTATGTTCTAACTCAATGGTCTTCATTTTCTCTTAAATAAAAATTTTAGAAATCTGTATCCCCTCACACATTTTAAAGTTGACATCTGTTTTTTATATTTTAAAACTTTGCAAAGGCTATAGTTTCTGCTCTATTGGTTTATCTCAAATGCTTTCAATACGTCTTCATTAAATTTTTAAAGCTACACATTACCTATGCAATTTATGCCAAATATCCCCCAGTTTAACGTCATTGCAAAACCAGTCCTCATTGGCAAAACCATTCTCTGACTGAAGTAATGAGCTAAGTCAGATTACTTCCTATCAGAAAATGTCTGACTTCATTTTTAAATTTCATAGGTGTTAGCCCAGGCCAACCATGTCACTTCTGAATCCTAATTCTAGGATTGGTAGATACAGAGATTCCCTTATTCATGCCCATAAAATACCTGGAGAGTCTTCATGTAGCCCAGGGTACAAAAACTCCAATTGGAAGGCCACCTCCGAGTAGAGTAGCACAGTTTTAGCCCTGGCAGTGGCACCAGCTTCCTGTCCACAGGGGCTCCTCCTGGACTCCCCTCTCCACCCAACTACCTCTCCGAGCCTGTCTCCTGACACGCCTCTTGCTCTCTGTGCACCAGCCACACAGGTCTTGCTTTGTCCTGGACACACCAGGCTCATTCTTCCCACCCCCACCTTTTACATGACTGATAAGACAGGATGTTCAAATGTCACCTCTCAAGGAGGCTTTCCTGGATCTGTTCACATGGGAAATCACTCCCAAGTTGATCTTACACATTATATTTTACATCAAGATAAATTCTAGATGGAACAAACAGTTAAATATAAAAATGAAAACTTAAAAGTTCCTAAGGGAAATAATGTGAAATTTTATAAAATCTTGGAGTGGAGAGGACTTTTCTTAAATTTTATTTTGTTTTAATGAAAAGTTGTATGGTATACTTTCAAAGTTCTCTTCTGGTTCTTAAAATTTTATGGAGTGAAAAGTATCTTGTGCATAAACTCAGTCACAGTGGATAGGTGCCAGACTGTGGCTTATTTACTGGTACCACATCTGAGAGGCCTGTTTCTAGAGGAATTCATCTACTTTAAATGGGAGACTTATTTTGCTTATTGGTAAGCCAGGTTTTTCAGAACAAACTTTTCATTGAAAACAACTAAATATACTGATTAAAATATGCTTTAGAAATCTTAACTTCTTAAGCACACCTGACAAAATAGTAAGGAACATTCCAACAGCTAAAAGAAAGCACGAACCTTGACAGAGGCAAAGGGGTGAACTGGAGACAACTTATCCTAAAGATATTTGCCAATCCAGGTGAAATTAAGCCTGGGGCAAGAGGCTCATATACTTGGGTGTCTATATTTAAGTTAATCAAGTTAACAAACTAATAAATAAAGTATGTTTTATCTTCTTGACAATTATATCTTCATAAGAACAAAACTGAAAGTCATTAAAATATGAAGGACTATTTATAGCACATATTGAGTTCTGTTGATTGGGCAAGCAATGCTGGGGTAATAAAATAAAAGCATAAATATTTTACAACTTCAAATATTTCATTAAATTTATTTTTTGTCTTGATTTCAGCAAATCATTTGTTATGTAAATAAGGATTTTTTCCTATAATTACATTCTACTAACAGTAACATCAATCTTCCTTATTTTAAGGACATTTTCTCCTCTCTTAGTTCTAGCCACCATTTTAGTGGAGGTTCTGGCCAGGGAAAGTGCATGTGAAAATGAAATAAGTCATTCATATTGGAAGGGAGTAAAACTATCTCTATTTGCAGTTGGCATGATCTTGTATACAGAAAATCCTAAGGAACAGACATACACGCACATTAGTGCTAATAAGCAAGTTCGGAGAAGTTGTAGGATACAAGATGACCATATAAAACCTGTATTTATTTCTGTACACTTGCAATGACCAACTAAAAAATAAAATGAAGAAAACAAATCCACTTCCAATAGCATCAAAAATAATAAAAGTCATACATTTGATAATAAGACTAGCACACTAAAAAATAAATAAAAACATTGTTAAAAAAAAATTAAAGAAGACCTAAATAGAGACATCCCATGTTCATGGATTAGAAATTAAATATTGTGAAAATGGCATTACTATCCCAATTGATCTACAGATTGAATGGAATCCCTAGCAAAATTCCAACTGCCTTTTTTTTTGCAGAAATTGACAAGCTGATCCTAAAATCCATATTGAAATGCAAATGATCCAGAATAGCCAAAACAATCTTGAAAAAGAACAAAACTGGAGGAATCATACTTCCTGACTTGAAAACTTACTACACAGCTACAATAATGAAGACACTGTGGTAGTGTCATAAGGATGGACACATAGATGAATGAAATAAAACTGAGAACCCATACATCTATAGTTAAATGATTTTTGACAAGGATGCCAAGACAATTCAATGGAAAATAAGTCTTTTCAACAAATCATGCTGCAACCAGACCCCTAACCTCATACCTGTTATAAGACCTAAAACTTCACGTGCTGCCTTTACATCTTTGAGCCTCACAGGGCCTTAGAAAGGCCTAATCATGAGTTCCCTTGCTCTCTAGAAACACACCCCACCCAGCTAGCTCTCCTACCCACTGAACCAGCTGCACCCTACCTGGTCCTCAATCTAACAGGTTTCACTTCCTTGCCAACCACAGAATCATCCAAACCAATCACATCCACCACCTCCACCTCTAGTTACTATTGGGGTTGGTCAAAAAATTTGTTTAGGTTTTTCCATAACATCTTATAGAAAAACCCAAACAAACTTTTTGGCCAACCCTACAAAGCCACCTCCTACAGCTCCTGCTTGTTCATTCCACTCACATTGCGGTCTGAGAGCATACTCTGTATGATTTCTATTTTTAAAAATTTGTTAAGGTGTAGCTTATGGCCAAAAATGTGGCCTATCATGCTGAATGTTCTGTAAGTTTGAACTGTATTCTGTTGAAGTAATTTAAAAATGACTATTTGATCCAGTTCAGTTCAACCATGTCCTTACTGAGTTTCCATCTCTCTACTTACATTGCCTGTTCTTGTATGGCATCCACTTTTTCCATTAGAGCCCTTAGCATATTAATCATAGTTGTTTTAGTTGTTTTAAGTCCCCAGTCTAATAATTCCAACACTTCTGCCAACTCTGAATCCAGTTCTAATGCTTGCTGTCTCTTCAAACTGTTCTTTTGCTTTTTGATAGAAGCTGGACATGACGTGCTGGGTAAAAGGAAATGAGGCAAACAGGCCTTTAGTGTGACATTTTAAGTTTATCTGGGTAGCAGTTAGACTGTTTTACCATTTGCTGTAGCGGTAGGTGTCAGAAGCTACAATTTCCTCTGGTGTCCTGGTTTCTGTATCCTATTGTAGTCAGGTTTCCCTGGAGACTTCTTATTAAATAAGGTTTTAGCTTACAGTTGTAATTCATTGTATTCCCCTGTTACACAGAAGCCCTACTGGTGGGTCAGCAAGGTGTGGAGGAGGAAAAGCATTTTGTATACTATGATGAGCTACGATTAGCTCTCAGTCTTGTGAGCCTGTGCCCCTGTGCTATGACCCTTACAAGTGCTTCTCAGTTATCTCCTCCCTCCACCCGCTACACAGACACACAGACACACACACACACACTCTCTCTCTCTCTCTGTCTCTTAGGTGACACAGAAAGACTAGAAGGGGCTGGAATTCGGTGTTTCCCTTCCTCCAGGTTCATTAGGCTCTGGTAAAAGTTTCCCTCTACTCAGCCTGGCTAAAAACAGAATTCTCTGGGCATATTACAAAATGGACACTATTCTCTTCCTCGTGCCAGAAACACAAGAGGATTTCTCTCTGATCTTCACTGTGAAAACCTGGTAGTCCTCCTAAAACTCACAAAAGTATGCCCCATCCCTCAAGTCTGGGCCCCCTGGAGTTTTTAACTCAGAGTCTTGTCCACATTGAGCCTCTAGCGACTTGTCAATTATGATCTAAGTTTCCTTAGCTTGGTTCTGGCTCCTGAAGAGGTTTCTGCTGTTGCTCTGGTGTAATGTGATTCTCTATGTCTGCTCGTCTCTCCAATTTTGGGGGCAGCAGTTTGCCCTCTGACCTCAAGTCTGACGGGTCTAAGAAGGACTATTGATTTTCATTTTGTTCAGCTTTTTTCTTGTTCCAAGGATGGGAGTGATGACTTCCAAGCCCCTAACATGCCCAACTGGAAAACCATAAGATCAAAGGTCCAAACAGACCAGAAGAAAAATTAAGTAAAAGAGATCCCATCTATTCCACACAGAGGAGAAGGCAATTTAATGTACATCACAGCATTAACTTTCCTACACAAACTAGTTAAGGAGCAGTTCTTACTTAGAGTTAGTGTAAAAGTCCTTTATTTAGATGACTCAAGAATCCCCTGATGAGTGTAGCTGGTGTGCTGGTGCACTGCCAGCAGACAGCTGCAGTGTCGCTGCTCCTGGGGTGGCCTCAGCTGGAGAGGTCATGCTTGCCCTAGGGACCCACAAGCAAGGACTGAGGAAGGTGGGGGATAGAAGCCTATTGTCTCAGCCCTGCAGGGCTGGCTTTTCTCTCCAGCCAGTTCATCGCCTTTTCCCTTCCTCCCACTGGGCACTCTGCATCTTGGAGGCTCCTTCCCAAAGAAACCAACTGGTGACACTCTGTGAAGTCTATTCTTCCCCCAATTTAAACTTTGCTAATCTTCCCTTGGAAACTCTTAAAGTCATGAGAGAAGAACAAATACAGTATAAAATCAGTCTAAGGTAACAACAAATTCCAAATACTCATTTTTTAAAATGAAAATATTTACTTTCCTAAATATCCTATAAATAAATGTATCTTCTATCCCAGGTTTAGAAACACTGATAATAAACATAATTCAGTTTATGAAAGAATTATGTTTTGGTATGTTTGATGTGATGATTTTTGCTATGCATAAAGAACTTTACCAAAAGAGCCAGGCCATGATTGTTTGAACCTTGACTCCATCAGGACTGCTTTATGCGAGCATATGCTTCCATCAGTTTCTACAGGGTTTTGACTTAAAGCACCAGATCAAGAAATACTTCTCATATCTTATAGCTGTTAGGTTATACTGCAATGTTTTCTTGAGACCTGGGAGTAACTATTCATCCCTGGCATTTGAAGGCCTCCTCAGTGAATTTCTTCCAAGATTTCAGAGTAAAGCCTGAGACCTGGGCTCATTCCCAGGAGGGCTTATTAGCAAACTTTGCCATCTGCATGCAGGCAATGCTGATGCTGTAAAAACGACTGAGATTGCGCAGGGGCCCCTGGTGCTCAGCTCTGAGGCTATGTGGACTTCCGTAGTTGTTTTTAAAAAATAAGTAGTAAGGGCTTCCCTGGTGGCGCAGAGGTTGAGAGTACGCCTGCCGATGCAGGGGACACGGGCTCGTGCCCCGGTCCGGGAGGATGCCGTGTGCCACGGAGCGACTGGGACCGTGAGCCATGGCCGCTGAGCCTGCGCGTCTGGAGCCTGTGCTCCGCAATGGGAGAGGCCACAACAGTGAGAGGCACGCATACCGAAAAAAAAAAAGTAGTAAATATAGTGCTGAGTCATAAATGCTAGAGACATGCCAAGAAGTATATAAAGAAAATGTAGGAAAACTGAACAGTAAATATAGTTTTAATTAATTGTGGTTAGCTCACAAAAGCCATACAATAGGATGTATCAACAGCTGGCTTTTACAGTTATCGACATTGGTGGAAGCTATTTTCCATTCTGGAACTTCCCAGGCATACAAAAAAACACAGAACTTCTGTGACTAAGCAAAAGGGGAATAAAGTGCTTTAATTTATTTTTAATATTAATAATTACATTTTCAAAAACAAATATTTTATATTTAAAGGTATCAATACCATAAATCTATAGCTTATAGTAGGAAATATAAGTGTAAACAGCCTATACACATTCTGCATTATTGATACAGTTTTATATGCATAACCCAATATACTAACCAATAATCTCCAGAGAAAACACATAAAACCCACTTGTCTAGACAGTAGAGAACAGTTTTAAAAACAAACCAAAATAGACTCCCGTTTCGCAGCTGCATGTGGTGGAAATGTATATGTATGAAGATTGAATCTGAGGCATTTATTACACTGAAGATATTTGCTCCATGCCAGCCATGAGTGACAGTGCTAGAGATTCCACTGTGGGAAGAATAAAAATAGGTTAATAAAATAGGTTTACATGTTTGAAAATGGCTAAATAGGCTCTAATAAATGTCTTGAAAACTATTGAGACATTTTCGATTTTTAATTAAAATACTCATTATTTTTAACATATAATAAAGATGATAATCTTCATTTATTAAATACAATTGAGAAAGTATGATTTATTTCTATTCCAGATCAGTTTAGTTTTGAAAACAAAAAAAACCTGGGCATTACACTGAACAAATCACATTTTTCAAAATGTCATAAAATCTGGCCTCAATTCATAACAAAACGCCATGTTCTGAGCCATGAGTGGAATCCCCTTGCGTGACAGTCACCCAGTGCAAAAACGGACAAGTGTGGGCTTCCCTGGTGGCGCAGTGGTTGAGAGTCCGCCTGCCGATGCAGGGGACACGGGTTCGTGCCCCTATCCCGGAAGATCCCACATGCCGCGCAGCGGCTGGGCCCGCGAGCCATGGCCGCGGAGCCTGTGTGTCCGGAGCCTGTGCTCCGCAACGGGAGAGGCCACAGCAGTGAGAGGCCCGCGTACCGCAAAAAAAAAAAAAAAAAAAAAAAAAAAAAAACGGACAAGTGTATCGATGTTTCCTCTAGCACATTTCTAACACAATGTGGTTTTTTTTTTGGCCAAGAGTAAAAATGGGGGAGGCTGAGAGGTGGCAATAGGGGCTTACAACAGTAATTTGTTTTTAAATACTTGTGTAATAAACAAATGCCTCTTCGTTGCAGAAGAGTCACCGACACAGGAATACAGGGATCTAAGTAAGCACTGTGAGATCAGAACTTTCTCTGTTTTCCTGCCTGGCCGGCCCCCAGCTTCTTCACCACTTACGCAGAGCCGTCGGGGAGGGCTGGGGGTCGGGAGGACTGGCTCTGCGTGCGGTCCTCTCGGATTCCAGTCTGCCACGCCAAGAACGGGTTTCTCTATCTTGGCAAAGATTATGAGCCTCTGGCCGGTCACTGCCCCACCTACCTGAACTGTGGGTGCAGCAGGTCAGCACTGAAGGGCTCATCTCATCCCAGAATTTATTTAGACTTCTTTGCATTCACAACTTTCTGATGATATGTTTTTGTTTGTTTATTCTACGTTCACTCGTTACTCTAACAGTATTTTAAAAAATGTTCAGCTACTTTTAATGAGCATATCACAATTTGAACATACAGAAATAGGGAACAAATTAGTCCTGTATAAAAAGCTCTGCAAGAGATACTACTTAGTCCTTTGTGTCTGTAGATTAAATGACTGTCTTCTCCCTATGACTCACCCCACAGACCTCTGTCTGCTTCACAAACTGTCTGTGTACTGAACCATCAGGCCTGCATTTCCTTGTGTAAGAGGCAGCCTTGGGAATTTTAAAATTGCTCAAAAAACAGGGCTTCCCTGGTGGCGCAGTGGTTGAGAGTCCACCTGCCGATGCAGGGGACACGGGTTCGTGCCCTGGTCCGGGAAGATCCCACATGCCACAGAGCGGCTGGGCCCGTGAGCCACGGCTGCTGAGCCTGCGCACCTGGAGCCTGTGCTCCGCAATGGGAGAGGCCACAACAGTGAGAGGCCTGCGTACCACAAAAACAAACAAACAAAAACTAAATACCCCCAACCCCCGCAGACCCTATCTTTTGAAAAAGAATAGTTACAAAGGCTACACATGACAGTGAAGTGTGACTGAAACCTATTCTGCCATCTGCTTTACTTAACGATGGTTTTAGAAATCCATTGGTGTAACACATGATATACTAGAAAGCAAAATCTTCAGTCTCGATGTTTTACATCTGATTCACTCACCCCACTGTAATTTGGTAAAAACTATTCAACTGCTGAGGGACTTTCCAGGTTCGAAGTGGTGAAAAATTCTAATTCTTCATGAGGTCAGTACCAAAACAATAACAGGTAGACTTAGTTACCAGAAAATATAAAAGCAGTAATATTTTAACATAATACTCACAATGGGGAAAGGATCCTCTACAGACAGCTTTGTTTAAAACGGTTACCAGAAACATATGGCAGTTTTTAAAATCAGACTCCATTTTCTCTATAGATTCCATTCTAGGAAAGATAGTAAATTTCAATTTAGGTAAATGCATAAGGAGTTACTAGGTAGGCTATAAAATACCTTTGGAGTAATTTCAAATGTGTTTCAGTTTAATTATGTAGGATCCTAACTCCAAAGATTCTAAAATAAAATATAAAATTTCCTGCCAAACTTTCAAAGAGTCTGAAGGAAAGTGTCATTAGGATACAAAACTGCTGCTTCAGGATGGTAGTGAGTTCTAGAGTGAGGATAACTGGGGATATTCCCTTTTCTACTGTACAGTTCTATACTTTTACTTTCCACAAGCACACCTTCTTTGAAATAAACAGCACATTAAAGATAGAAAACCTTACATTTTAAACTTATTAAAAAACTTGTTATTACGGGAAATAGCAAACACCCATACCCAGCTTCAGTAGTCACCCCCCTGCAGGCAGTCCCACTTATACCCTTAGCCCCATATCTTTAGAAGCAAAGTTGAGACACCATAGCATTTCAGTCATAAATATTTCAGTGTGTACACACTGAAGATAAATACTCCTTTAAAATCATAGCCACCATACCATTTGCTTAAAAATTTCACCTTGCTTTAAAATTTTTTCACTTTCTGCTTTAAATGTGAATCAAGATCAGTTAATTTCCATAAACTGTGATGGTTAATATGCCTCTTAAGTCCTCCTCACCCCCTTGTTGAAGAAACAGTTCAATTTTAGCCAAGTATATGCAGCAGTGTTATTACCTTCTCCTCCACCTGACAGTGACATGGAGGGAGAAGTCTGCTGCACACACTTGAGACAGCAATAATAAAGTAAGACTTCTGTTTCCATCCCTGCAATGAGGAATTTTATCTACCATCTTTCACCCCTGCAGTGAGGAATTTTATCTACCAATGAGGAATTTTTATCTACCATTTAGAGTATTCGGACACAGCCGTATGTTAAGATTTTAGATTAGTGCTATAATGAACTTCCAGCTCCATACTAATCCCAACTAAGTATAAGCTATTATCCCAACGGCCCAGTCAACCAGACTTGCTCTTTTAAATATATTTCAAGGAAGTAATAATAGCAGCATTACATTAATTTTATAAACAAGACGGAACAAACTATTGAGCTGCACATTCAAGGTAACGGTAGAGGATGGTACTCTGGACAGGAAGAAAGAGCTCCTGGGTCCTCTGACTTTCTATGTGATAGGTGTGGATAATAAACACCCTAAAAGTAAAATATACAATCATTCTTTTAGAGCTCTCTAAAATATAATCTTGGACTAGGATCTAGCATGATGTCCAGAATTTGGTTTAAAGTAATCGAGTGAATGGGAGTGGGCGTGGGCAGTAAACACAAAACAGAACTGACTGTCACTGGCATCTGCTGAGGTGGAGTGATGGACCCCGGGGTCTGCTATGCTCCCCGCCCACTTCTGTGTGTGCTTGAAGGCATCCAGTAACAACAATTTAGCAAACCTATACAATAGGAATGTAATTTAAGGGTATTAGCTTGTTCTAATCAAAAGACTTCAGATTTTTCTTGTTTTACCGCTCAGAAAAGAATTGCATAATTCTTGATGTTGCCTAGTTTAGATGAACAAATTCAATTCTTCAATGCTTTCCATAATTGTAAGTGCATGTGATGTGTTGCCAAGAAGAAAAATAGGCTCCCAGAATGAAGCCAGCTAAAAGTGAAACTGAAATGGTCACAGCACAGAGGCCCCACAAGCTGCGTACTTACTGCCACGCCCCCAGGCCAGCCTGCCAACCGTCTGCAAACATGAGGGCCAAGTTCAACACCTTCATGATGGCTTCCTTCACAAAACTGACCTGGAGAGAAAGCCATGGAAGAACATAGGCTCTGTGACCATGTTTGGACACTGACACCAACACTTTCACCTAATTTAAATGAGTCACAGAAAAAGCTCAGTGCAATCACTGCCTTCTAGGTATAAGGAAGGGTACTAGGCTCTGAACAAAATGCACTTGGAATTGGGCCACACGCCTACTGCACCCACAGTACAGGTATATCAGCAGCAGAGTCTGACCAACAGAGCCAGCAAGCTACCATTTCCTGGGACAGCCATTTGAGTTCACCAGTGAAATGGGGCAAGTTATTCCAATGGCTGTAAGATGACTCAATCCCATATACTCACATCAAGCTGGACACATTTCCCGACCAAAGCACTATTATTCCATAACCGCAGATAAAACTATCCTATTGAATCCAAACACAGTGCTGAGTGCAGACTGTCACAATGAAGTTGTCAGCTGTTTCTCTTATATGTAATTTCCAGTCATAAGGCACAAATTTGTAACCTATTTGATCTGGTCCTTCCTTAAAGAATAGTTTGCAGATCAGAAGCTTAATAAGTATAAAATTCTAAAGCAGAGAGACAACTTCCCTTGGTTGGCTTCATTCCTGCCTCAGAGGCCAAGTTCACAGGTGACACCTCACGTACCTTTTCTCTCAGCAGACATCGATCATGGATGGTTGACAAGTATCTATAGTGAATTTTAATCAATTGATCTAAATCCTTGGCTTCTTCGACTTGATGTTGAAACTCCAGCCCTGTACTGTGAAGAATCTTGAAAGAGAAAGATGACAAATTTAATCAATAGACTTTTTTCTTTGAGAACTAATATGCCACACACAAAACCTTACCAACCTCTTCTACATTCTCTTGCACAGGGAGGGAATGCCTCACTCTGGACTAACAGACTGCTCCTATGTGGAGGGGCGAGTATATGAACTGACAGGATGTGCACTGATTTTTTAAAAAACGTCACCAGGTAAATAGAATTTATATGTTTTAATAAATTCCACTGCTTATGTAATGGTCTTTCTTTAAAAGGAACGTAACTGTACTTCAAGTAGAAAACAAAAAACAAATTAAACAAAAACTTAACTACCATGGTAGAGAGTAAATGGTAAACTACCATTTACTCTCAACAACTAAGGGCTTAAGGTTGGCCCTCTGAAGGCCACTAGTGCACGGGAAACAGAGAGCACCTCTGCCACGTGTATCGTGCCTAAAACACAGGCTTCAAAGGCTCACCTCATCCAAATGAAAGTGGGTTCTCAGAACCTATCTACCAGAACGACTACAGGTTTTTTTTAGCAAAACCATTAGAATCCCAAGGAGCACCGTCCTTGAATATCACTGCTACTGTTCAAACTTCTGAACTCCTCCTCAGAAGTACTTCTAGAACTGGTTTTAGTATGTGTAAGAAAAGCAGTTTCATTTACTTCTTATATTTAAGAAATACTTAAGAAATACTTAAAGAAATACTTCTTATATTTAAGAGTTGCTTCTTATATTTAAGAAAAAAGTATATAATCTGGCTGCATTTTCCTCCTTACACCCCATACGAGCCTGACAGATTTGTTTTTAGGCTTCCATTACAGAAAACTGAAGCCATTTTCCAGGGACAGCCCTGTTCCCACTGGTGACATTTAAAGGACTACGTGGCAAGTTCTGACGGCAGGTCCAAAAGAGGAGCTCTGGGTGTGTCATCCCAAGGGGTCGCTAGACAGGAGAGACACAGTGTCTGGATACATGTGCTCTGGCATGTTTTAAAAAACACGTCCCCCTGCTGCCATGTTATTTTATGATCAAGTTTTTAGTATGTGCTATCTTCCCATTTACAGCCTGTAAGTATTTTGTGGGCTTGTTTGTATTTATAAATATATTACAAGTAAATTCTCCATGAACAGATGTATACACGGTGACAGAACTGAGTGGATGGACAGACACGAACCCTGGTCATGATGTAGTTGTGTAGGCTGTTCACAAAGTGCATGAGCTTCACTCTTAAGAGGAACATACGATGAATCTGCTGTCTTACTGGTTCCTTCTGTGGTCCAAAATTAGCCGCTGTGTCTTGTCCACTGAAAAGTCCTTCAACTTGTGGTTTTTCAGAATGACTAGCTAGTTCTGTAAAGGAACGAAGAGGAGAGGGGCTGGGAAGAGCATCCACTCAGACCCCACCTGCACCACCGCACAAAGCAGGACTTGTAATGGGGTGGTCGTCAGCCCTGTAAAGGGCACTCGGCTGGATGCACAGCAGGGACCCCATCCTCCCTATCTGGAAGGTGAAGCAGTTAAAGCTGCTGTATCACCCTGATTATCACTGTCATCAAAAATATAAAAACAAAGCCCCATTAACTTGTCATTAAAACTTTTTCACATAACCTAAGAATTTTTATTCTGGCTAAATTCCTAATTTAGTTCTTGTATTTCAGATTAACTGTACTCATTCAGGGAAGTTAATTCTGATGTCTGTAAAGCTATTGCCATAAATACATATCATTTTGGCACTTGTGTATACATAATAAATGACCTAAGACTACCAACCTTTTTTTCAGTGCTAAAATTAAATTATAATTTATCTGTTGAAAACATATCTTACCACCAAATAGTAAAACATCCAGACTATATTTTGCCCATTTTATTTGCAATAAGAGAAGAAACACCTGATTATAAATTTTTTGACATTCCAAACTTATAACAATGTCCACAGGCCACGGGACCTATGAAAACAAAAACAGAAAATTAGAATAGAAGGTAACCTATTACTCATATGTCTCAATTTGTTTTTTTTTTTGGCTGTGCCGCACAGTCTGTGGGATCTTAGTTCCCCGATCAAGGATCGAACCCGCGCCCCCTACATTGGAAGTGCGGAGTCTCAACCACTGGACCACCGGGGAAGTCCCCTGTATGCCTTAATTTCAATAGAAAATGTTCTCACAGAGTATCAGCACATACCTTATAGCTCAGGGTCAGACCATCTAAGATATGAACAGGGAGTTTCTTCTTAGCTGTGTCAACATTTTCAAAAGATATAGATAGACTAGATAAAGAAATATAAGTTTTAGTTATCTAGCACTTTGTGAGTTATTTAATTTATATATTCCAAAAAGACATTTCATAAAAGCAATGCAGATATTCCATATTTTTCTAAGCATATATTCCAGAATAGAAATCAGGTTTTAGAAATAAAGAAGGGGGGCAAAATTTTAAAATAATGGGTTTAGCTATAAAAAAGAAGATACTTATAGTAAGTTACTTAGGAAAAAAGACAAAGTCAGGGAAGGTTAACTGTATTTGGCAGGTGCCTAGTCCTGGTAGAGTTCAGCGAGAGGCTCAGGAGACGGACCCTCTATTGGGGGTGGCAGGAGAGAGGGTGGGGAGAGAGGGAGAGAGGGAGAGAGGGAGAGAGGGAGAGAGAGAGAGAGAGAGAGAGAGAGAGAGAGAGAGAGAGGGAGGGAGGGAGAGGGAGTGTGTGTGTCTGGTGGCGGGAGAGGCTGTTCTCACCCTGGAGAGCAGGCATATGCAAGTGTGTGGGCAAGAATGGGGTCTGAAAGTGAGAAAGCGGCATGGACATATATACACGACCAAGTGTGAAACCGACAGCTGGTGGGAGGCAGCCGCATAGCACAGGGAGATCAGCTCGGTGCTTTGTGACTACCTAGAGGGGTGGGATAGGGAGGGTGGGAGGGAGGGAGGGTAGGAGGGAAGAGATATGGGGATATATGTATGTGTGTGGCTGATCCGCTTTGTTATGGGGCAGAAACTAACACACCATTGTAAAGCAATTATACTCCAATAAAGATGTTAAAAAAAAAAAAGAACGGGGTCTGCTTCTAAAGCAAAGGTGTCACACATGGCTTCATCCACTCTTTCCCAACTAGTTTGAGCGTGACTCTCAATAGATTGCAGCTACCGTAGGGCATGGAAACATTCCTGAGCCAGGCACTTATTTCCTTCACTCCTCAGAGCAGTTCTGTCACTGGGCTGAGAAAGGACGTGACTCTCCCAGGATACAGAGGCACCTGTGACGATGCCTGGATGCAGCCCACGGAAGGTTAACTGTAAGGCCGAGGCAGGAGTTAGCCTTACAACCAGAGATGTAAGGGGCGGTGTGTGATTTACGAGTTTAGCCAATTCATTCCGTGTCACAGACTAGTCAGAATTTTTTTAGCTCGTACGTCTGTTACACGTGCATCTACTAAGTACTTAGTAGGCACCTACTGAATACCCTGTCAAGTGCTGCACTAAGCAGGTGATAAAAAGCCAATCCCTCCCCCGCTCCAGGGGCTCATAGCCCAGAGCAAACAAAACGTGCAGTCACCCTCCAGTCAGCAAGCCGGCGGGGGGGGGGGGGGCAGAGCTTCGCAGGAGTGCAGACAACTGCTGGCCACGCCCGTGGGAGAGCAGCTACCTCAGGTAACTGGAGGGTGCAGACACGTGAAGGCTCCTGGGGGAGAGAGTACAGCTCTCGGGGAAGCCAGAAATGTCCCAGATCCCTGAAGTGGGAAGTATGGTGGAGAGAGAAGGCGACGTGTCGGTCTCTGTGCACAAGAAGCGAGCTGGGGAGCCAGACACTGAAAAGCTCGCTCAGGAGCAGCTCGGCCCATCTGCTCCGAGGCGCCAAGCAGCCCGAGCGTGCGTGGGGGTGGGGCGGCTAGTGTGCCGTGTGGCCCTGGAGAGACGCCGCCGAGACAGCTGGTTAGCAGGCGGCAGGGAGGTGCTCTCCAGCGAGCGCTGAAGGGCATGGGGAACGTCATCCCGGAGGCAGAACCGAGGGACCAGGGTATGTGGGGGCCGGCAGAGAAGAAGGAGTCTAAGGTGAGCTACGCTGGGCGCTGGGATGAACAGTGGTCCCATCCAGAAGAAACAAAGGGCTGAGAAAACGATGAAGCTCAGTTTTGGACACATGGCATCTGAGGAGAGTCATGAGGCGCTGGTGGTGCAGACACCTGGGCTAAAGGTACTGACCTGCAGGTCACTAGCGGTCGCTGAAGCCAACGACATGGAATGAAGGTGCCCCAGGCAGGAGAGCGAGAAGCTATGCTAAGGGTGGGCGGAGGGCAAGGGGCTCACAGGGAGGATGCAGAATGCACACCAGTGACAAGGGAGGGGTATGGGCAGGGCAGGGGAGCCTGGAACCGAGGAGGAGACTTGTGGGTGCAGACTCAGGGAGCCTGAGAGCACAGACAGGCGCCTAGAACACATGGAAGCCACAGGAGAGGGGGTCCCAATGGGGTGGCTCATTTGTCCTGAGTTAATCTATGAGTGGGAATCTCAATAAAAATATCACCAATGTTTTTGTTTTTGTTTTGGTGGATGGAGCTAGACAAGATGATAAAAAGTACATTTGTTAAAATAAATAAGCAAGAATAGTCAGGAAAACCCTATTAATAAAACAATGTTATTGGCATATGAATAAATGGAACAGTGAAATAGGATGGAAAATTCAGAGAGAGACCCAATGCATATAACTCAAGTGCATATGAAAATTTAATGATAAAGGGGTATCACATAAATGGGGAAAGGTGGATTTTTATTTTAAAGAAATAAGTGATGGCAACCAATTAGTCATTTGGAAAAAAGATAAAACTGGATCTATTTCTCATGTTTTTTAGCTGAATAAATTCCAAATGGATCAACACCTAAATGTAAAAAAATCCATTCAAGAGTTAAAAGAAAACATGGGTGAATTTCTTCATACACTTGGATACAGTAAAACTTTCTTAACTATCACTTAAAATTCAGAAGTAATAAGAAAAAAATAGATACATTATAAAACTAAAAAATATCTTCATGACAAAACAAGAAACTGTTATACCATAAGCAGAACAAAAAGACAAATGCCAAACTGGGAAACCTATAAAAAGATCTTCTAGGGAATTCCCTGGTAGTCCAGTGGTCAGGACTCCGCACTTCCACTGCAGGGGGCATGGGTTTGATCCCTGGTTGGGGAACTAAGATCCCACAAGCCGTGTGGCACAGCCAAAAAAAAAAAAGAGCTTCTAAAAGACCAACAACTTGATACTGACAGAAATAGTGGCAAAAGATACAGAGAGTTCACTTTAAAACAAATGCAAAAATAAGCATATGAAAAGATAACTACCTCACATGGAAAAATGTAAATTAAAACTACATTGAGACATCATTTTGCACCATCAGACTGGCAAAAATCCGTAAGTCTGACAACATATTCTGTTGGTGAGGCTGTGGAGAAACCCTCATTGCTGGTGGGAATTAGAAAAAATATGGCTTTTATGAAGAGGAATTTGGTAACAGCTAGCAGAGTTACACAGGTGTTTACCCTTTTACCTGGCAATCCCATTCTAGAAAAATACTCCAAAGTTACACTGGCAAAAATAAGTGAAATGCACAAGACCAGTCACTGCACACATACATCGCAGAACAGAATCCACGTGTCCACCAGCAGGACACCTGGTTGAATGAACACAATCAGCTGTAAAGTAGTGAGGACAAGCTCTCTAGCCTGCAATGCAGTGGGTGTGGGATGTATTATCTACTTAAGAAAAGTTAAGCAGGTGTTACAGAGGGCACACTGTTTCCTTTTCTGTAACATGTGAGGAGAAAAAGGAATATGTACACATATGGTTTTGGTTCCAAAAAATAAACGCTGGAAGGATAAAATAAAATCTAATAAAAAAGGTTATGAGGAAAGGGAGAAAATGGACAGGAATAGGAACAGAAGCCAGAGCTCCCTAAAAGTAATTTTGTATCAATGATTTTAACTTAAGAAATATATAGCTGCTTTATACAATTAAAAAACAAAATGGAATCAAGAAAAATAAAAATGAGCTGATTCCTAAAAGTAGAAAATAAAACAAATGAACCCAGCCCTATATTAGTGGTATAATCACATTGAGAATTGTTCCAGGTGACCTTGAAATACAGGATTCTGATGACTTGAACGTACAGGAAGAGAATATAGTCACAAGCATGTTTTAAACTCTCAGTGGGGTTGTTGCTACTTTGGAACTATTAAGATTTATTATAGAATAAATATAGTAAATATTTATGTTCATGTGTTAGTAAACACTCAAGGGAACATACAAAAGAAAATCAAACAAGTGAAATCCTGTAGTCTTTAATACATCCTGGAAATATCACTATGAGCTTATGATTCATCCTCCTCTTTCTACATATCTCCCAGCTCCATCCACTGAGAGAGCCCAGAAGTACCGATAATCCAGTACAGACGAACACTCTGGGACACAGACCAAGGGCTTTTAAAGCCACAGGACAGGACCAGTGCCCCTGGAAGAGGTGCAGAGCCTGGGGCAGGAAGTGCACAGGATGAGCCCGGACATCCAGTCCTAAAAGCAAAGATGCTCTCCAAGATTACTAGAGTCAAGTGAAGGAGCTCCGTCTGGGTAAAGATGGGACAGTCGGAGCAAGAAAAAAAGAATAACTGTAATAGATTGAAACATACTAAAAATAACAAAATTCATGAGTTTCTATTGATAGTGAAAGATATAACCTTAACCTCCCCTGGCCCCCCCCTGGGGATTGCTAGGCACTAATCCCTTACTACAAAAAGAATCTAGTGGTTACCCTGCTTTTACTAATCATATAATTGATGAAAATTCTGCTTTTATGGAATCATCAAAGGTAACACATGACATAAATAAAAGGAATTATTTTATCTACTACTAAGTAGTAGACGGTCAGTAACCTGGCATGGCTGTGAGGAAAACAATGTCCTAAGTGGCATGTAATAGATGTTATTATCATTATTGCTTTTCAAGGGCCACCCACTGAGGGAGCCAAGAAAGGTAGCCAAGCAAGGACACGGAACAGGAAAAAGGACCAACAAGCAGGGTGGAAAATGAGCCTCTGTTATACGAAGATTTAACGGCACCAACCCACAGACCTGGCCCAGCTGCTCAGCAGGCACACTGACGGGGGGAGGAGGGACAGGGAGTTCCCTAGCTGGGGATAAACCAGTACAGCAGCCTGGGAACAGGCAACCCTGTCTGTGAAAAGTGGTGGAGCCTATTTCCCCTCTAAGTGGGCTGGCCTGACTTGGCCCGTGGTGGAGGTAAGGCTCTGTGAGGTGAGGCCTGCAGCTCAGGCCTTGGCCAGGGCCGAGGGCTCGGCCGTCCCTCTCTCAGAACACCGCCTGTGACACCACAGTGAAGGCCGGTGCAGCCGGCTGGAGCGCAAGGCGTGGGGCGGGAAGGCGGCCCGTATGGACTCCAGCCACGAGAGCACGGCCATGAGACCCTGGAGGCCGCACGGTGCCGTCTCGCGTCTCCTCTCTGTCCGTGGGCAAGTCGCTGCTGTCTCAGCGTTTTGTTTTCCTCAAAATACTTATGTGGCTGTGTCGGGTCTTAGTCGTAGCACGTGGGATCTTTGCTGTGGCACGTGGGATCTTTTTCGTGACGGCATATGAACTCTTAGTTGCGGCATGTGGGATCTAGTTCCCTGACCAGGGATTGAACCCGGGCTCCCTGCACTGGGAGCCCCGGAGTCTTACCCACTGGACCACCAGGGAAGTCTCTGCCTCCGTTTTCTAATGTGTAAAGTAACAGTAAAACTCATAGGGGTTGGTGTGAGGATTAAATAAGACAACATATAAAAGAGAAGAGTTCGTGACACATGGATTATCTTATAATATTTAAAATAAAAGGTCCTCCCGTATCTTACCGTGAACTGTCTTCAGGATAACGCTGTCCTACTGCTTCCTGAAGCTGAACATTAAGAAAAGACACATTCTGCCACGTTTCCTTTTCTCTTATTTTATCAAAAATTGACGTGTAGAAGTCATACATGGTATCTCCCCCTTCCATTAAGAAGAAATTCCTCATGGCCTGCAAGTACTCAACCAACCTGAATGAAGACAAAATAAGTGACAGAAAGATCTTAGGCTCATAAGATAGGATTCTAGATCAGGATCAGGTATTGTACACCATCATTTTTCATGAAACGGGTTTACACTGTACATTTACTAAAATTAGTAATACTAATACATCTTAAAGATTTTCAAAAATAATAAAAACAGCATATGGTTTACTTTTAATAATCAGAAAGAAGTTATTTTTATATAACATTGAAGAAAATTTGGCAAAGTCACAAAAGCGTAATAAAAAAATTTAATCCAAATCTACTATTCATGATGAATTTCCACTGTTAATATTTAGGGTATTTCTTCCCAGTCTTTTTTTCCATGCATTAAAAAAAATAGTTCCTACCATATTATATATCCTATTTTTTAAGATTTAAGAAACTTTACATTATTTAAAACTCTGTATAAACATAATTTGTATGAACTTTACAAAGTTCATACATGGAAATGAATATATTTTAATATGGATATGAGTATTTATGGATATGCCACAATTTAAAGAACTAGTCATCCATTACTAAGTAATATCATGTTTTTTTTCTGAAAGCAAACTTCGTGACAAGCATTTTTGTGTAACAAGCTTTTTCTGTATTTCACTTGGGATAAATTCTCAGAAACAAATTTCACAATAAAGTTAAGAAAACACTGATGGTCTACTGATCCTCTCGAAAGAAAATTGTTTATTGCAGATCCATTCCCTAGTCTAATAAAAATTAGCTTGAAATCTAGGTTTAAAAATAACTTCAGCTACTCTTTTTTTTTTTTTTTTTTTTGCTGTACGCGGGCCTCTCACTGCTGTGGCCTCTCCCGTTGCGGAGCACAGGCTCCGGACACACAGGCTCCGCAGCCATGGCTCGCGGGCCCAGCCGCTCCGCGGCATGTGGGATCCTCTCGGACCGGGGCACGAACCCGTGTCCCCTGCATCGGCAGGCGGATTCTCAACCACTGCGCCACCAGGGAAGCCCCAGCTACTCTTAAAGTACAATAAACTGACTACCTCCCAAATGAAACCACTCCTCATACCTGTAATCTTTTTTTAGAGTTCGCATGAGGTTTCCACAGCAATCTAGGTACTGCTTGTCAATATGAGGATAGAGGCAAGATCTCAGCGTTAATTCAAAAGTCTGGCAAGTCACAGATTCTGACGATCTATCCACACATATGTCTCCACCAGCAAACTTCTCGTGAAAGTCACTCTGTTCCAAATACAACCTTTAATATAAACATATGAATAAGAGTTGCTGTCAACTGAATTCTCTTTTTAAAAAAAGACATCAATTCTTTTTTCTCTTTTAATGGAGGTACAGTTGATTCACAGTATTATATAAGATTCAGGTGTGCAACATAGTGATTCACAATTTTTAAAGGTTATACTCTATAGTTATTATAAAATATTGGCATATTCCCTGTGCTGTACAATATATCCTTGTAGCTTATTTATTTTGTACATAGTAATTTGTACCTCTTAATTCCTCACCCCATCCTGCCCCTCTCCCTTCCCTCTCCCCACTGGTAAACCAATATTTTGTTCTTTATATCTGTTAGTCTGTTTCTTTTTTGTCATATTCACCAGTTTGTTGTATTTTTTATTTTTAAAATAAATGAATTTATTTATTTTTTGGCTGCGTTGGGTCTTCGTTGCTGCGCGCGGGCTTTCTCTAGTTGTGGCAAGCGGGCACCATTCTTCATTGCGGTGCACAGGCTTCTCATTGTGGTGGCTTCTCTTGTTGCGGAGCATGGGCTCTAGGCACGTGGGCTTCAGTAGCTATGGCACGTGGGCTCAGTAGTTGTGGTTCACAGGCTCTAGAGTGCAGGCTCAGTAGTTGTGGCACACAGGGGCTTAGCTGCTCCACAGCATGTGGGATCTTCCTGGACCAGGGATTGAACCCATGTCCCCTGCATTGGCAGGCGGATTCTTAACCACTGACCCACCCGGGAAGCCCTGTATTTTTTAGATTCTAAGAAGAACTTCATTCTTTTTAATGACTGAGTAGTATTCCACTGTATACATATACGCCACATGTTCTTTATTAATTCATCTCAACAGAATTCTCTTAAATCAAAACTCTGGAGTCCCATATTTACCTTTAGTCGTAAAATTACCAACTATTATAGAAATAGAAATCTTTTTCCTCAAAGTATTCTTTGTGTGAAGCAGTCCTTCACAGAGTTGCTTCTGCCTATAAGATTAAGTACTGAGGAGGTCTTTCTAGCCATCAGGGTTGCAAGTAGTGACTGACGGCCATCAGACAATGAACAGGGTATTGTGTGGGTATTAATAACTTATTTCATTGGGGCAATTACCTAAAAGCCCCTAAGGGCCAAGATACATCGGGAGGGTCTGACTCAACATGTCCCAGGACCCCCAACTTCCATGAGCGTCTTCTGCATGAGGGACAGCACTGCCCATGGGCCTAGGGCACATGACAATCTGTGGACTTTCACAAATAATAAGGAGGCTAAATTATGTACCTGAAATAAGTGAACACAATATATTCTTATATTTCATTCATTAGAAAGGAGAGGCTACAAAGGTTTCTATTTTTAAGGCTGGAAAGCCCTACCTGGCAGAGATAAACAGTTACTAAATATTGCAGCACGGATTCTGCCATTTCAAACACTGAAAATCCTGCAGGTGTGTATCACCTTGCAAAATTAATTGCCAGCAGCGGATCATGAACATCATCCAGTTCAAGATGCCTCTCGGCAATGGACTGCATCTTAATGAGGGTCTCTCTGGTGGCCTGCTGCTCAGTGAGGGCCTGTGCAGTGGAGTCTTCTCCGTGTCGAAGACGAGACTGCACAGACTCCAGAAACAGCGTATACAGACTTTTTCTTTCTGCATCTGAAACATAAAGAAATGTGTAAGGTGACTTATGTTCTAGTAAATAACTAACATTAAGAAATATTAAGAAAAAAAAAGAAATATTAAGTAAACTTATCTAAATATATTATAGCCTGGTATTTTTCCTTTGGCCTATGAAGGTCTATCCCTGTTTTGTTACCCTTACAGTATAGTACCCTTAGTACAACTAAACATTTTTATACCCTCTGTTAGACAATTGCAAAGTTCATGGTTAAACATTCAAAGTATAAGCTAGTTTTTTTCTGAACAGAGTAACAGCTTAAGCAGGATGCCTGAAAGTAAAGTTACCATTATACTAGATAGCACTATGATAACACTAATAGGAATCATAATTACACTGGGAAAAATACTTTCAACAGTGGCCCTGGAAAGTTCTTTATGTTTTATTATTCAGTTAAAAAGGAAACATTCCACAAAGTGAAAATATTACTTAAGGTAGATATGATAATTTAAACGAATTAACATAACATTAAGATGATTCACAAACGAAACAACTAAGGTCACATCTATACCTCTCAAAGCCTTTTTAGTCAGTTGATAAAACCTTAAGTATACTGCTTAAATTACATCCCAAAAGACCAGAAATTATATCAAGATTTTCTCAAAATCTATGATCAAGTCTGAACCGCTCACCAACAAATTCCTATCTGCCAGAGTTCATGTCCTCAGGTGCCAAATGCTGCTCTGCATTAAGAAATACCAGAGAATTATTGTTAAAGGACCAGTGCTAAGGCATCAAGAATAAGTAAAATGTATGTGGAACGTATTATCACTGCCTTTCAAACACTGTGATAAAAGTTTCCAACGAGGACAATCTTTTTTCAGTCAGGAGCAGCATGATCTATCAATCTGATCATGGTGGTCACTTCCATGAAAATAAAAGGCTTTGATAATTTTCAAACTGCAAAATAATGACGTATCTCAGAACGGCAAGCGTGAAGATGGAGCAGCTGCTCGACCACTAAGGGGTTACCTCTGGCTGTGGCTTGGCACGTGGTGCTCTCCATGCATTGCAGGTTCTTCAGCAGCTGCATTGACTTGCCAGCCATTATGATCTGCTTGAGGACGGGTTTCAGGAAGGACACCATGGTGTGCTGCCTGCTAGAGGGCCCTTGATCACTGCCAGAACTCGCACTAGCGTTATCACTCATTTTTTCTTCGTTTTCTGTCTTTTCCGATACACTGTATAGCGTGTAAGTTGCATACCAAAAGTCTCTGTGATTTACCGGAACATTCTTGTTTCTATAGGGATTCAAAAGAATTTTAAACTTTAACTTCTCTTCCTTAAAAACAACAGTATATCTATTCTAGCTTAGGCATGTTGTCCAAACATTCCAAAACACAGTAATATCAATTATTAGTAAAACAATGCAACCTTTAGGTAAAATGGGACAGATGTTTTACCTGACTTCAGCTTAACACAGAAAAGTGGACAAATACTCTGAATGGCATAGGTAAAATCTAACTATGCAGAAAGTTGCCTGTAATTTTATTAATTTGGTTCCCTTTAAAGGTAGACTAAAAGTTTACCCATTCCTCTGAAAGTAAACTCCAGAATTCCACATCTTTTTTCCCACAATTATTTCCACTGGACTATTTTAACAATGAAACAAGGTGTACTCATCACCCCCTAAGGATAGTCAGAATCCCGTTTTTACAAAAATCCTCATGTGCAACAGAAGAAACAAGACATAATGAGACCCAAAATTCAGCTAAAGAAAGGCCAGTTCTTTATATGAGCACTGTGTAAACAGGGTTACCTTTCTGTAGCTCTAAGAAGGTTACTCTCCCTGATGAGTTAAACAGATAGCTATCAATAAAAGCATGTATCTAGGGACTTCGCTGGTGGCGCAGTGGTTAAGAATCTGCCTGCCAATGCAGGGGACACGGGTTCGAGCCCTGGTCTGGGAAGATCCCACATGCTCTGGAGCAACTAAGCCCATGCACCACAACTACTGAGCCTGTGCTCTAGAGCCCGCAAGCCACAACTACTGAAGCCCGAATGCCTAGAGCCCGTGCTCTGCAACAAGAGAAGCCGACGCAATGAGAAGTCCGCGCACTGCAACGAAGAGTAGGCCCCGCTCGTCACAACTAGAGAAAGCTCGCACGCAGCAACAAAGACCCAACGCAGCCAAAAATTAAATAAATAAATAAATAAATAAATAAATAAATAAATAAATAAATAAATACAAACAAAAAACATGTATCTGTACAGAGTGCAGAACTTAAGACTGAGTTAAGAGAGTGCAAATAGTTCTACATTGCAGTTTCGATGATTCTGTTTGGAAAAATCCATTAAGTGAAGGGGAATCATCATGAATCGATTTTATGATGATCAAGATTTTCCTTAATTGTTTTATTAAATATTATACTAAAAAGGCAAAAAGAGCAGCTAATTAGGAGAAATAAAATATGTCAGAGGCATATTCTGTAATATTTTCACACCTTTTGTCTCATAGATAATTTATTCCCATTGGTTCCCATTAATGAAGCCATCTGACATCACCTAAGTCATTTTAAGGGACTCAGGATGCCTTTCACCATACCAGCCAGCCATAAACACACCATCACTCAAAAATATAATTTGCTAATAAGCAAAGCTGTGATTGACATAAAACTTGGAAAAATATTTTTGCACTGGTACCTGATGCCTTCTATAAAAATGCAAGAGAACTTGCCTATGGATCAGGTGAAGCTAACAGAAGTGTACGATCTCCACATGGGAGAAGAGAGGTAAAGCCAGCTCCTGGTGTGCCTCCCTCACCTCTGGATGATGAACTCCCGGGCACAGTCGCACAGGTGCCCATGCACGATCCACTCATCCACAGTCTGCAGGTAGGGCCGCACGGTCTCCACCCAGAGCGAGAACAGCAAGGAGACCTGAGGAGACAGCGCAGCTCGCACAGCCATTCTCAGAACTCCCTCGTCTCTGGATAAAGTGAGGTTCGAGAGTTTCTGAAGCACCTTTTAAAAAGTGATCCAATTTCTATGTCTTTTGAAACAAAGTAAGACATTAAAAATCCAAACCATATGCTATAAAATCCTTATGAAAAACCTCACCTAAATATGAGAAGACCATATTGTCCATAGCAGGACCCTCTTAGGAGTGAACGTTACCCAGGGACAACAGGTCTAAATTGGACAGTCCAAACTGGGATATGGTTATCCTATCCAAATAGTGCTATTAGCAAAATGTCCATTAACAACAAGGAAGTGATTCTCTTCTACTATAGTTCCTAATAAAAAGAAATTACAGAGCTGAAAGAAATCAACTTTTTTTTTTTTTTTTTTTTTTTCCGGTACGCAGGCCTCTCACTGTTGTGGCCTTTCCCGTCGCGGAGCACAGGCTCCGGACGCACAGGCTCAGCGGCCATGGCCCACGGGCCCAGCCGCTCCGTGGCATGTGGGATCCTCCCGGACCGGGGCACGAACCCGTGTCCCCCGCATCGGCGGCAGACTCACAACCACTGCGCCACCAGGGAAGCCCAGAAATCAACTTTTTATTGAAATGCAGTATCAAAATGGTGAGGAAAAAGAGTCACACCAACAAACTAGGCAAAACACCTAAATTATGTACCCAAAGAAACATGCAGCTTTCTAGATTAAAGTCTAGATTTGTATTTTTAAAAATTATGGTAGGGCTTCCCTGGTGGCACAGTGGTTGAGAGTCCGCCTGCCAATGCAGGGGACACGGGTTCGTGCCCCGGTCCGGGAAGATCCCACATGCCGCGGAGCAGCTGGGCCCGTGAGCTATGGCCACTGAGCCTGCGTGTCCAGAGCCTGTGCTCCGCAACGGGAGAGGCCACAACAGTGAGAGGCCCGCGTACCGCAAAAAAAAAAAAAAAAAAAAAAAAAAAAAAAAATTATGGTAAAAAAATACATAATATAAACTATACTGTCTTTACCATTTTAAAGTGTACAGTTTGGTAGTGTTAAATGTATTCATACTGTTATGAAAACAGACCTCCTAAACCTTTTTCAGGCTACAACACTGAAACTCTGTACCCATTAACTATCCCATTTTCTCCTCTCCCCCGGTCCCTGGTCACCACCATTCTCTTCTCTGTTTCTATGAATTTGACTACTCTAGATACCTCATATAGTAGAACTTTATTTTTATTTCAGAGTTATTACAAATACCTATAACAATCAGCAATAGGTATTTCCCACATCTTGCTTTTCTGTCTTGTTTTATTCTCGCCACGTCCGTCTGGGGACCTTGGCAATGACAGAGGAGAAGCTAGCGCCCTGCAGCCTCCAACGCAGAACCTAATTTGAAAACTCACAACAACTGTCTGACACACTGTGTTTACAGATACCTATGACAGGCTATCGACCACTCCTATGGCTGAGCAGAATGAGTCACACACGGTGAACCAGACAAGAATCCCCACATACAGTTTGCTCAGAGGCTTCTCCAACATTGTCATATTCAAGGATGGCTTTGTACAGGGTGTTGAGCAGGTGAGATGCTCGAACGACATTTCGGGTGTCAGGTGGAACTTCTGCTACTCCAGTACTAAAGACTTTGTGCAGAACCTTGAGTTGAGCCAATCGAGGTGACAAGTTGTCCACCACTCTTGCAAGAGTTATTGTAGTATCTGCAAATGTCAAGAAATCAAACTCATTAAGCAAGGAAAAATACCTGCATTCAAAATGTGATATAAATGCTAACCTACTTATGGAAAGGCATGGCAAACCGGAGGATGGCAGGTTTTAATCCCATGTTACAAGGAACTGATTTCCCCCAAAAAAAGCACCCCCTAAAGAAGGAAAAGACAACTCAGCAGAAAAATAATGAATAAAGGAAGTGACAATTCATGGAAAAGGAAATTCAAGCAGTTCTTAAACATACAGAGGGATACTCAACCTCACTTATGGAAAAAGAATGCAGAACACAACTACTCTGGGCGAATACAAAACAGACTACAAGGGGCTCCTGTTTTAGTGAGGAGAGGCGGAGAGGGTGACTACGAAAGGCAACAAGAGCACGTCCCTTCGTCAGGATGGCACAGCTCTGAACCCTAAATATGGAGGCGGTCATACAGGTCTACACATGTGATAAAATGTAAAAGAACGGCAGAAAGATACTGCTTACCTCCTCGCAAAAAAACAAGGCCCTGCAAAACTGGTTAAACCCATGTCAGACCTGCAGACTAGTTAATGTACTGTGCCAGTGTCAATTTCCTAGTTTTGATAACGTACTACAGGTGTCAACACTGGAGGACGCCGGGTGATGGGAACACGGGACCTCAATGTACTATTTTTTGCATTAGTTGTAAATAAAAGTTAAGGGGGAAAACCTGCACTGGGTTACCATTTTCACCTGTCATACTGGTGAAGACCCAAAAGTTTGATAACACACGGCTGGCAAGACTGGGAACAAACGGGTACTCGTATATATTGCTGGCAAGGGTGTAAAGTTATTTATCTGTACCTCCGTGGAGAACAATGTGGCAGTATCTACTAAAATCACATATGCCATCACATACCCTTTGACTTAGCAATTCCACTCTTAAGAATTTGTGCTATAGGTAACTTGGTGCACATACGTACAATTACTTATATGTAAGTGGTTATCCCTGCAGCACTGTTGCCAACAGGAAAAGATCAGGTACAGCCCAAATGTCCATCAAAAGGGGACTGGTCTATGATACATCCATAAAATAAAATGCTCAATATGTAAAAAAGAATGAGGAGGCTCTTTAAATACTTGCCCCATATAATCCTCAAAATTTAAATTAGAAAGCAATTTGAAGAGAGCAGTTAAAAGACTACCAGGCATGTGTATATGAATATATGTTGCTTGCATATGTCTAAATTATTTCTGGAAGGATGCACAAGAAATAGATCAGATGGTTTTCTCTGGGCTGGGGAACTAATGCAGGAGGAAAAAATTTCACTGTAAATCTTTTTATACTGTTTGGATTTTTAGAGATATGAATGGCTTAAAAATACAAATTTAAAATAATTTTAAAAATTGAGTGTATTCAGGAGAATTACTTATTTGCCATGTAATTTTCAAATCTTATATCTTTCTATACTGTTTGGATTTTTAGAGATACGAATGGCTTAAAAATATAAATTTAAAATAATTTTTAAAAATGAGTGTATTCCGGAGAATTATTTATTTGCCATGTAATTTTCAAATCTTATATCAATTATTAACCTAAATGGCATTCAAAATATGAGTTATGTGTGTTATGAGCAAAAGGGAAGAATATTTAAATACCATTATTGATGATGCACTTCTCAATTTCTGTAAGTTCCTCTTTGAAACTAATGAAGTATTTGTACAGGGCCCACATGAAAGCCTGGTATGTTCTAAAAGGCGCTTCTGTCGACTTCTTAGGAACGGAACCATTTCCAGGTAACATGCTTTCAGAGCTGTGCCCCATGATTTCATCAATAAACTCCTGGAGTCGAAACACAACCTGGCCATATGCTGCTATTTGTTCTAGCACTGATCGTAAACAGCTCTACAACAGAAGCAAACCAGAATGATTTACAGTCAGTCTTCTGTAGGCATTCTAATTCATATCCCCCTCACTGTAAAATATTTCTTTTGTGACTTTTTTAAACAGTATGCTTAGTAAAAGACAAAGTAATAAAATGAGTATTTAGTTTTACATTCAGAGGAAACAGTGTAAGCATTAATTTTTATAAACTATAGAACTGTGGCTTACACTTTTTAAAAACACATAAATATAAGGTAAATGTACTGTAGGCAGAAAAATTACAGTAGACAGCTTTCCCAATAAAGAATGACAGAAAATACAAATCAAAGCTAAATATAAACACCACAAACAATATAAAAGAATTCTCTCAGCACTATAAAAATACAAACTTAATTTTGCCTTTTGGACTTAAATATATTTAATGGTTAATTTTAATATTGCAAAATGTTCTAAAGTTACATAACCATGATTTACATAAATCTTATTATTTAATTTTAATGACAATAAATACAAATCACTTACATGTGTCAAATGAGTTACTATGATGTTGTTCCTCACAGTTACCTTTCCATCTATCAGCTGAAATATAAAGAGCTTTTTTACCCCTGAAAGTAACCTGAAATAAAAAGATGAATGTACTTTAAGTTTAGAAAAATATTCACTACAGTAATGCCTAAGAAATTTAAATAAAAGAGTCAGAAGGGGAGGGTAAGGGAGGACAAAGAGGTCAGATCATAAGAAAATAGAAGACATCAGTCTTTTTATCTGATGACTTTAAGATTGATTATTTCTTTTAAAAAGTACAAAACAGTATTGTCAAAACATTTCCTCACATACATGACGGTCCAAACAGATCTTCCCACTTTTAAGCATGTCAGTATTATATTTTATGGCAGAGAGAACCAGAAACTGTAAATCTCAGTAGTAACAGCACTACATGTTACGTTCTTCATCTTCATTTTTGTGTGAACACAATCTAGATTCTTAGATTCCTGGTTCCTAGGTACAGGGCACAAGTAACTATCACTGATGTGCTCTGCCTAAAAAGCAGTAAGCAGAAAATGAGAAACCTTAACTTGAATTCAGATATTTAAAAAGTGATAGTCTAAACTTGGTTAAATCATATATGACATTATTTAAAATGGAAAAGAGGTAAATATACCAAAATCTCCACGGTCGACTCTAAAGTTTGGGCTTCCTGAGTCTGCCAATCCAAATTTAGGTGTCCACAGGGACCTGATTTGGGTTCATCCTAATGCCCTATTTCTAATATGCACGTGAAAAACCCTCAAACACCTTTCTTCAAAAAACCAAAATTCTGCTTCTCATTAATAAAGTCTTTAGACCATGAATTAGGTTAACAGGTCTTACCATAGGGTTTCCCGAATAACCTGCGTTTCAGTAACCAAAACTCTGTCATCTGGAACATATAATGGGTCACTGCTGTACAAGTGTTGGTCCCTATGAGATAACAAACATTAAATGTCAACGAAAAGAGTTCTCATTAAGTAGAAGTAGAAGTCTCACAGAATATGTGTAATTTAGTGGTAATTTACCCAGGAATAGATCAGCAAATACACATAATACATACTTTAAATCCCCTCCCATATTCATTTTCAACTGAAATACTCTCACAGAAGCACTTGCAGAGCAATTCTATTTGCTATGTTGATTGCTGACTTAGGCAAATATTTAAACCTAGGTATTGTTGTTTGGGAAAAATAGTAACTATTTCTGCAGTAAGTACACTAAAACAAATCAAATAGATGGCGTAATATAAACCAATCCATTCACTTTGAAAAGAACAAATCAAAAGATAGATTATAGTTAAATAATTTCACTTTAAAAATAATAATTAAATAACAAAACTGCTTAATTGGAATTGTTAAAAATTTCAAGGAAAAGCAGGTTTGAGATTTGTTTTCCCTTCTCACTTGGCTGCCTTGAGAATAAACCCTTTCTGCTGCAAACCTTGGAGTTTCAGCATTTGGCTTGCTGCTCATCAGGCAAATGGAGCTAGTTCGATGAGGAACTGACCACAGGTTAAGTGGCAAGTGCAAAGTGTTATGAAGAATAAGTGACTGAGGAGAGTGGCCAAGATGGCAGAGTAGAAGGACCCTAAGCTCACATCCTCTCACGAGCACAGAGAAATTACAACTAACTGTGGAAAGAAAAACTGATGAGAAACACTGAAACATACCAGAAAATATTAAAGAAGGAACCACAACAAGACAGGGAGGAGAGGCAGACTCGCGATGTAATCAAATCCGATACTCCCCAGGTGGGTGACCCACAAACCGGAGAATAATTATATCATAGAGGTTCTCCCACACGTGAGGCATGCCCCAGTCTGGGGGGTCTGCCACCGGGAAGAGAGCCCCCAGAGCATTTGGCTTTGAAGGCCAGTGGGGCTTGACTGCAGGAGCTCCACAGGATGGAGGGAAATAGAGACTCCACTCTTAAGGGCACAAACAAAATCTCATGAGCACTGAGACTGAGGGCAAAGGCAGCAATATGATAGGAGCCCGGGCCAGACCTACCTGCTGGTCTTGGAGGGTCTCCTGGGGAGGTGGGGGATGGCTGGTGGCTCATCCTGGGGACAAAGACACTGGTGGTGGCTATATCAGGGAGCATTCACCTGCGTGAGCTCTCATGGAAGCTGACCTCTTGGCACCAAGACCTGGTCCCACCCAGTAGGCTGTAGGCTCCAGTGTGGGGACGCCACAGGCGAAACAAACTGGGCAGGGACACAGCCCCTCCCCTCAGCAGACAGGCTGCCTAGACTTCCTGAGCCCACAGCCGCCTCTACACACACCCGCAGATACAACCCTGTGCACAAGAGGGACAAGACCCAGCTTCACACATCAGTGGGCAGGCACCAGTACCTCCTGCAGGAAGCCTGAATAAGCCCCTGGACCAGTCTTACCCACCAAGGGGGCAGACACCAGAAGCCAGAAAACCACAGTCTGCAACAGCTCACTGATGAAATCAAAGAGGAAATAAAAAAATACCTGGAAACAAATGAAAGTGGAAACACAATGACCAAATCTACTGGACACAGCAAAAGCAGTTCTAAGAGGGATGTTTATAGTAATACAAACCTAACTCAGGAAAAAAGAAAAATCTCAAATAAACAACCTAACCAAACACCTAAAGGAACTAGAAAAAGAAGAACAAATAAAACCCAAAGTTAATAAAAGGAAAAATCATAAAGCTCCACAGTGGAAGTAAATGAAATAGAGACAAAACCATAATAGAAAAGATCAATGAGGGCTTCCCTGGTGGTGCAGTGGTTGAGAGTCCGCCTGCCGATGCAGGGGACACGGGTTCGTGCCCCGGTCTGGGAAGATCCCACATGCCGCGGAGCAGCTGGGCCCGTGAGCCATGGCTGTTGAGCCTGTGCGTCCGGAGCCTGTGCTCCGCAACGGGAGAGGCCACAACAGTGAGAGGCCCATGTAACGCAAAAAAAAAAAAAAAAAAAAAAAAAGATCAATGAAACTAAGAGCTAGTTCCTTGAAAAGATAAACAAATTTGGTAATTTGTTTATCAGACTCATCAAAAAAAAAAAAAAGAAAAAAAAAGAGAGAGAAGGCCCAAATCAATAAAATCAGAAATGAATAAGTTACAACTGACACCACAGAAATACAAAGGGTCACAAGAGACTACTATGAGCAACTGTACGCCTAATAAAATGAACAACCTAGAAGAAATGGACAAATTCCTGGGAATGTACAATCTCCCAAGACTGAATCGGGAAGAAACAGAAAATATGAACAGATCAATTTCCAGTAATTAAATTGGATCAGTAATCAAAAAAAGTTCCAACGAACAAAAGTCCAGGACCAGATGGCTTCACAGGTGAAGTCTACCATACATTTAGACAAGAGTTAACACATATCCTTCTGAAACTATTCTAAAACACTGCAGAGGAAGGAACACTTCCGACCTCATTCTACGAGGCCACCATCACCCTGATACCAAAACCAGACAAAGATATCACACACACACACAAAATTACAGGCCAATATCACTGATGAACACAGATGCAAAAGTCCTCAGCAAAATACTAGCAAACTGACTTGAACAATACATTAAAAGGATCATATACCATGATCAAGTGGGGTTTATCCCAGGGATGCAAGGATGATTCAACATCTGCAAATCAATGTGATAACACATTAATAAATTGAAGAATAAAAATTACATGACCATCTCAATAGATGCAGAAAAAGCTTTTGACAAAATTCAACATCCATTTATGATAAAAACTCTCAAAAAAATGGGTATGGAGGGAACATACCTCAACATAATAAAGGCCATATACGATAAACCCAGCTAACATCATACTCAAAGGCGAAAGCACTTCCTCTAACATTAGACACAAGACAAGGATGCCCACTCTTGCCACTTTTATTCAACATAATTTTGGAAGTCCTAGCCACAGCAATCAGAGAAGAAAAAGAAATAAAAGGAATCCAAATTGGAAAAGAAGTAAAACTGTCACTGTTTGCAGATGACATGATAATATATATAAGAAAATCCTAAAGATGCTACCAGAAAACTACTAGAGCTTATCAATGAATTCAGTAAAGTTGCTGGATACAAAACTAATATATAGAAATCTGTTGTATTTCTATACACTAACAATGAAATATCAGAAAGAGAAATTAAAGAAACAATCCCATTTACCACTGCATCAAAGAGAATAAAATACCTAGGAATAAACCTACCTAAGGAGGCAAAAGACCTGTACTCCAAAAACTGTAAGACACTGATGAAAGAAACTGAAGAGGATACAAACAGCTGGAAAGATATACCGTATTCTTGGATTGGAAGAGTCAATATTGTTAAAATGACCATACTACCTAAGGCAATCTACAGATTCAATGCAATCCCTATCAAATTACCAATGGCATTTTTCACAGAACCAGAACAAGAAAATTTTAAATGTGTATGGAGACACAAAAGACCTTGAATAGCCAAAACAATCTTGAGAAAGAAAAATGAAGGTGGAGGAATCAGGCTCCCTGACTTCGGACTATATTACAAAATTACAGTAATTAATACAGTATGGTACTGGCACAAAAACAGACACATAGATCAATGGAACAGGATAGAAAGCCCAGAAATAAACCCACACATTCACGGTTAATTAATCTATGACAAAGGAGGCAAGAATATGCAATGGAGAAAAACAGTCTCTTCAATAAGTGGTGCTGGGAAAACTGGACAGCTACATGTAAAAGAATGAAATTAGAACAGTCTCTAACACCATATACACAAATAAACTCAAAATGGATTAAAGACCTAAATATAAAACTGGACACTATAAAACTCCTAGAGGTAAACATAGGAAGAAAACTCTTTGACATAAATAGCAGCAAATTTTTTTGGATCCGTCTCCTAGAGTAATGGAAATAAAGAGAAAAATAAACAAATAGGACCTAATTAAATTCAAAAGTTTTTGTACAGTAAAGGAAACCATAAGCAAAACAAAAAGACAAACTACTGACAGGGAGAAAATATTTGCAAATGATGCAAATGACAACGGATTAATTTCCAAAATATATAAACAGCTCATACAGCTTAATATGAAAAAACAAACAACCCAACCAAAAATGGGTAGAAAACCTAAAGACATTTCTCCAAAGACATACAAGTGGCCAACAGGCACATGAAAAACAGCTCAATACACTAATTATTAGAGAAATGCAAATCAAAACTACAATGAGGTATCACCTCATACCAGTCAGAATAGCCATCATTAAAAAGTCTACAAATAGGGTTTCCCTGGTGGCGCAGTGGTTGGGGGTCCGCCTGCCAATGCAGGGGACACGGGTTCGTGCCCCGGTCTGGGAAGATCCCACGTGCCGCGGAGCGGCTGGGCCCGTGGGCCATGGCCGCTGAGCCTGCGCGTCCGGAGCCTGTGCTCCGCAACGGGAGAGGCCACAACAGTGAGAGGCCCACATACCGCAAAAAAAAAAAAAGGCTACAAATAATAAATGCTGGAGAGGATCTGGAGAAAAAGGAACCCTCCTCCCCTGTTGGTGGGAATGTAAAGTGGTGCAGCCACTATGGAGAACAGTACAGAGGTTCCTTAAAAAACTAAAAATAGAGCCCCAATGTCCATAGCAGCACTATTTACAGTAGATAAGACATGGAATCAACCTACATGTCCATCAAAAGACGGACAGATGAATGGATAAAGAAGATGTGATACACACACACACACATACACACAATGGAATATTACTCAGCCATAAAAAGAATGAAACACTGCCATTTGCAGCAACATGGATGGACCTAGAGATTATCATACTAAGTGAAGTAAGTCAGACAGTGAAAGGCAAATATCACATGATACCACTTATATGTAGAATCTAAAAAAATGATAGAAATGAACTTATTTATAAGATATAAATGCACTCATAGTCATAGAATAGAAACTTACTGCTACCAAAGGGGATAGGAGACGGGGCGAGAGATAAATTAGGAGTTTGGAATTAACATATACACCCTACTACATATAAAACAGGTAAACAACAAGGACCTACTGTATAGGATAAGGAACTATATTAAACATCTTGTAATAACTCATAATGGAAAAGAATCTGAAAAAGGATTATATATACACACACACATATATAAATGTATGTATGTATAACAATCACTTTGCTGTACACCTGAAACTAACACAACATTGTAAATTCAATACTTCAATTTTGAAAACTGTTAAAAAAAGTTCAAGAAAGCATTTGATTTAAGTCAAACTCAAAACCAAATATTAAAACACCCAAGTTTCCTCTATCAACACACGAAATGGAAAATAGCTTCTTACCAGACAGCAGCTAGATTGGAGTGCAAATGTAAACTATGAGGAAACCTCGAGGACCTGACTGTCCAGTACTGACGGACCACATGTTGTTCCAGCCAGCTTCGGGCATCTGACTCATCTAGTGGAAGGGAATTTATTTACATTTAAGTTATAAGAGTTAACAACAAAATACTTGATCAGCTTTGCTACAATATCTGGACTTATGATTCCATTCAAATATTCAATTGACAAAGGGTCTTTAAAGTAACAGCTACCCAACAACATTTATATATATAATCATTTACTTAAAACCATATATATATATACACACACACATACAAAGAGAGACATACAAAATTTAATTGTCACTGATAGAAAGTAAAAAAAAAAAAAAAAAAACTACTCGATTTTAAAATGACCCATGAATAAAAAGACACAATCAGTATACCTGAATAATTCAATAATCATAAAAGAAATTGAAATGGTAACCTAAGATGTTCCCAAGCACCCTCAAAGCCTCAGGACTAGTAGTAGGGTTTGAAGGATTAGCTATCTCATACAGATTGTTGTAGAAAACAGAAAAAGGGAGAGCTGTCTAACATTTTATGAGGCCAATATAACCTTGCTTCTAAAACCAGATAAAGACATGATAGAAAAAGTAATTCATCGAAGAATACAGATTAAAAATTCCCAATTAAAAAAGGCTAACCCAATCCAATACTATAGTAAAAAAATAACAGAATGATCAAGGAAGTTTAGCTCAGGAATTCAAGAATGATTCACTATCAAAAAAATCTATCAGTAAAGTACTAGAGTAAAAGTGATGAATTACAGAATTATCTCACAGATAAAGAACAGCACTTGATAAAGTTCAATACTTATTTATAATTAAAGACTCCTAGAAAAACAGGAATAAAGGTCTTAATTTTACAAAGGACATATCCAGAACCTATGCCAAAAACTATCACACTTAATTAAGGAATTTCAGGGGCAACCCTCTTGGGATAAAAACCACTCCAGGAAACCCACGCTTATTGCCACTGCTTCCTCTACAGACTAGAGGGCTGGCCAGAAAAGAGACAGGGTTAACATGTCATTAATAAGATATAAGGTATAAGAACTGGCAGGAGGGGCTTCCCTGGTGGCACAGTAGTTGAGAATCTGCCTGCCAATGCAGGGGACACGGGTTTGAGCCCCGGTCTGGGAAGATCCTACATGCCACAGAGCAACTAAGCCCGTGCACCACAACTACCGAGCCTGTACTCTAGAGCCCGAGCGCCACAACTACTGAGCCCACGCGCCACAACTACTGAAGCCCACGCGCCTAGAGCCCGTGCTCTGCAACAAGAGAAGCCACCGCAATGAGAAGCCTGTGCACCACAACAAAGAGTAGCCCCCACTCGTCGCAACTAGAGAAAGCCCGCATGCAGCAACGAGGACCCAACACAGCCAAAAATAAATAAATAAGTAAATAAAATTTATTTAAAAAAAAAAAGAACTGGCAGGAGATAAAACTGTCAATATTTGCAAACAATACTGATTGTCTACACAAAAAATGTAATGGAATCAACAATATATAAGCAGTATGAGAGTTTAGCAAGAGCACTGGATATAAAAACAATTTATAAAAAACAAGTGTTCCCCTACCTACTCCAGCAATAAATAAAACAAAAAAAGACACTATTCACAATAAGAACTATTAACATACATAGAAATTAACAAAGACTTAAGGTTTTTACAAAGAAAATTTCCAAAATCTGGAAAGACGTTAAAAAATTAGAATAAACGCAGATATTTTCATAGTAAAGATGTCAGATCTCCTCAAGCTATATCTATAAATTCAATGCAATCCCAATAAAAATTCCAGCTGGATTTTTAAAAAGGAACTTATCATACTGTTCCTAAAATGTCTTTAGAAGAATAAAAGCCCACAAATAGCTAAGCCTATTTTGAAAAACAGTAAAGGAGGTGAGGGGGAAACTTGCCTTCCATGTGTTGAAACATAGTACAAAGCCATATAAATAAAAAGTCTGTTCCTCCACAACTCACACTCAGGGAAGAGAACTGAATGTTCAGAAATAACTAAGTGTATCGATACATAACAATGTTAGAACCACAAAGCAATGTGGAAAGAATGGACTGTTGGGAAATCTGCTCATGACATGGGAGAAAAATAAGCTGGACCTTTTAACCTCACTGCACACATTAAAGAGGATCTGGTGGTCACTAAAGAGCTAAACACAAGCTCTAAAAAAGCAAACAGAAGGAAAATACAACAGGGGCATGTTCTTTTAGAGAAAAATATCAAGGCCCCCCCCCCAAAAAAATATCAAGGCCCCAATTCTAAGCATACCATGAAAAATTCAGATTTGAGTCCAATAAGATATTTTTAAAAATCACAGATTCTGTTTGAAGGATACCATGAACATACAGGTGACTGACTAGAGGAAGAAAACGGCAATGTCTAAAACCTAGGAATTACTATCTAGATACACAAAGAACTCTGAAGTGTGGGGATGGGCAAGAACGACATGGAACTCTAAAGAAAAGCGAGCAAAGGATGTCAGTGGATACATCGTAGAAGGGGCAAGACGGATCCCAAGTACTTATCCTGAGTAGTCAGACACATACAAATGACAACAGCAGACAAATCAGAGGGGGGGTCCTAATCAAGTAGGGACGAGATTGTGGACCAGGTCCATAACATTAGGGAGAACGGGTGAAGGCAGCTCAGGCCTGTCCACGAGAGAAGCAATTACAGACATGAGGGACTGCAAACTGCAACCTCCTACTCAGCCATGAGGAGCAACAGGAGAGATATTCATAGAGTGACATGGACAGATTAAAACAGTTAAATGAAAAGAAGAACAGAACAGAGTTTACACAGAGCACAATACCAGTATGTAATTTTTTTTTTTTTTTTTTTTTTTTTTTTTTTTTTTTTTTTTTTTTTTGCGGTAGGCGGGCCTCTCACTGCTGTGGCCTCTCCCGTTGCGGAGCACAGGCTCCGGACGCGCGGGCCCAGCGGCCGTGGCTCACGGGCCAAGCCGCTCCGCGGCATGTGGGATCCTCCCGGACCGGGGCACGAACCCGCGTCCCCCGCATTGGCAGGCGGACTCTCAACCACTGCGCCACCAGGGAAGCCCCCAGTATGTAATTTTAAAAAAGGAATACAACCAACCGAAACAATGTACTTTACAAGAACTCAACATGTTTGAGAACAGATATCAAATACATTAGAACAGGAGCCTGTCACCGGGCTGGCAGAGAAAAGGAGAGGGGAATGAGAATCAGAAAGGGCAGAAGAGAAGAAATAAACTAAACCAAAAGGCCCTGCACCGGCTGCTGCTGCTGCTCACATGCTCTGAGCTGATTAATCCACACTCTACCCTAAAGGTCCAATTCAAGAATGAAAAAGAAAGGGAAGAGAAAAGAAAACAGAAAATCGTTAGCATGCTAAATCAGCTTTAACTACTTTATGTGCATTTGGCAAGGTTCAGGTACAATGAACAGGGCTAGGTCACAGACCCCAGCTTCTGGGGTTAGCTTCACGGCTGTGACCGTGGGAAAAACACTGTAACCACGCCTTTGTTTTTTACCTACAAAATGAGAAGTAGGATTAGGTGTTCTAATCTCTAAGGTTGTTTCCAGCTCTTTCTACATTCTACCAATTCATATTTTTTTTACTAAAAACTGAAAAAGCAGACATTCAAATTTAAAATTAAATTGCAAGGATCTTTTCTTTTTATTTAGTCACTAACTTTAGCAAAGCCAATCTTCTCAAAAAAAAAACAAAAAAAGAAAAGAAAAGAAAAGAAACAACCATTTAGGACTAACAAAGTTCTCAGAACTATATATTTAAAAAAAAGACCAAAATATCACTGTAAATGCCTTTTCAACATTAATTCTATAGAGCTACTTCTTAGGCACTACAGAAGAAAGATCTACTAATGGTTTAAAAAGGTTTGTTTTTAAGGACGGCAGAGCTTACCAATATTTTAAACCACATAGAACTGATTGTCAAAGCTTGCCTTTCCTTCTAGAGAATTCTTCTGTTAGAAAATGATGCCAGTATCTAAGAACACACACTACCTCTCCAGCTGACTTGAGGTCCCGGTTTTTTGTTTTGATCTTGTTCTTCTAATGGTGTCCTGTCCACCTGAATCCCAGAGTCCTCTCTGCTTAAAGGCTGTTGATCATCTTCATCCTCACTTTCTTCAGACCAATTCTGATTAAAAGAAGGAAATACACCTTGCCCTTAGAGCACCTAACAACTGGAGCTATTTAGACTAAAAGATCAAGAAAATTTCAGAAGAAAAGCAAAAACTTTATCAAATGAAACTTTTTTCTACATGTCTTGAAAGTTACTATTACAGGATGGAATTAGTTTTGGTGGCAAAATCCCAAGATTTACAGCTCCTTAAGGGATACATATATTTTCTGATCAACTTTGTAGTACTGATGTTTGGGTGCAAAATCTTAATAAAACTTCCATAATAAACCACTCTGATTTAGTAAAGAGTGTTCCTGTTTTAGATAAGTTGCTGTAGGGCACAGGACCCATAAAAATCATCTAAATAACTTGGCATGTATTTATGTTTTCAGTAGCAAAACCACTGCTACTTACTGGTGTGTCTACATTTGGGCCAAGGTCAATTTCTTCACCTTCCATCAAGTATTTTCCCCAGTCGAAATCATCTTTCTTTTCTAAAATATAGCAGAAGAATTTCATCAGCTTGATCAAAAATATGTGGGAAAAAAACCCTAAATTACAGTAAAAAGTCTAACAAAACTCAGAATAACTTGGGAAATGAAAGTTCAAAAATATTGAAACACTCAATAAGTTGACATTCTAATACATTTTAAATTTTAATTTCTTTATCTTCAAAAGTGATTTTTCTCTTTATATAACTGAAGGTTTAACTTACAGAGTCAGAACTCATATTTTAAAAGAAAATTTACAACTACAATTGCATTTAAGACAACTGAAATATTTTAGTTTCAGATTGCTTTTTACAACTTTTGATAAAATCTCAAAGTCTGGTAATTAAGTCATAAAACCAATTTCTCTTTTATTTGTTATATATGAAAAGCATTTGGTAACGTACCCACTTCTTTATCTCTTGGTGTTTCCACATAATTGCTGTTTGAAGGAGAATCAGACAGACATAGAAGAAGTGACAATATGGAATAATGTGCATCTGTCTTTAAAACAAGAAATGAAAAATATGAATCACTGAGGTTGGTAAGAGCTTTCTAAACTAGTTTGAGTAAAGAAAAGATAACCCCATGACAGTTATGTCCTCAACTTTTTTTCCTGGTTTAAGAAAACACAAATCATACCTAAATAATCTCAAACTCTAAACTTGTTTTTACAGTTCAAATGTGTACAGATAAGGAACCTGTCAAATAATGCACTACCTGAATCATAATGAGGAATCTCAGACAAACCTAAACTGAGGGACAAGCTACCAAATAATTAGCCTGCTCTCTTCAATAATGTCACGGTCAAAAAAAGAAAGGGTGAGGAATGTTCCAGATCAAAGGACACCAATTGGTGAACCCAAGCAAAAAGTACACAGGAGTTCCTTTTAGTATTCTTCAACTTCTAAGTTTTTTAAAACTTAAATTGTATTTTAAAAATCACATTTAAAAAGCTGCCAAAAATGAAAAATACTCCAAATATGCAAATAGTCATAAACTATGCATGGAAAGGAGAGAGGAGGTGAATTAAAATCAAGGAAGGTAAAGGAAGTCTCAGGTTACCTCTCCCTATTAAATGTTCTATAGTACTTTATGCATAGCTTCATAGTGTTTATCATAATTATAATTAAATAGCTATTCACAACTACTTGGGTAGTGATGATCATGTCTTGTTTATTCCGTACTCCTACCACCCAGTGATGACAGGGACACAGTAGACACTTGGTAAACTTTCCTGGGAACGATAAGGCACTATATCACGAATTCTCTGCTTAGAAATGCGTTAAATTCCTTTAACAACAACAACAAAAAATTTTCATTCCATAGAGAAGAGTAGTCTAAAATGTAAATATTTGAAGAAAATAACTCCCAATATATAAATCTATTATTTAGTAATAATTGCTAACATCAGATTGTTTATTTTGGAAGGACTTTGTACACCTGAAACAGGTGAATGTTACCAGTGAAAGAGGAGAGAACTATGTACAGTAAAAGCAAGAGCACACACAGTGCCCTTGCAGACCTCCCTACTTTGCCAAGGACCAGAACTACCGCCCTGTAGCTACATGGTGATGCACAAAAGCAGCACATGGTCCTGGGAAGAGGACCTGGATGAGGCCATTCCCCTACCCTTTGTTCATTTTTTTGCTAACATCTATAAGGGAGCTTGACACCTAGAAGACTCATTAATTGAGGTAATCACTGAACTAAAAAATTAGCATTAATGGCTAAAACATAACCTATCAATCAGCTAATATCACGTTTTAACTGAAGTCACTAATAGCATTAAAGAAAAAAGAAGACTGCTGCTAAAAGTTAGGGCCCTGGAACTTAACATTTAGATGATAGAGGAGACTGTCCAAGATGGCAGCTTGGGAAGACCTGCGCTCACCTCCTCCTACGGGTACCCCAAAATTACAACTATTTACAGAGCAACTATCAGTGAGAATGCTCTGCAGACTAGCAGAACAGATCTTCTGCAGCTAAAGATATGAAGAAGGAACCACAATGAGATGGTTAAGAGGGGTGGAGACATGGTATAGTCAAGACCCATACTCCCAGGTCAGTGACCCACAAATAGGAGGATAATTATAACTGGAAAAGTTCTTCCCAAGGAGTGTGGGGTCTGAGCCCCCTGTTGAGCTCTCCTGCCTGGGGGTCCTGCATTGGGAAGACAAGCCCCCAGAATGTTTGGCTTTGAAGGCTAGTAGGACTTATATTCAGGTGACGCAGAAGGCTGTGGGAAATACAGACTCCACTCTTAAGTGGCACACACAAAATCTCACATGCTCTGGGACCCAGGGCAGAAGCACTAATTTGAAAGGAGCCTGGGTCAAACCCACCTGCTGATCTTGGAGAACCTCCCAGAGAGGCAGGAGGTAACTGGGTCTCATCCTGGGGACACAGATGCTGCTGGCAGCCATCTTGGGGAGCATGTTCTACCACAAGGACATTAGTGTGGGCAAGCACCATTTTGGAGTCCTCCTCTAGCCTATTAGCACAGGGGGCTTACCTACCCACCAGCCAGTCTGTAACAATCCCAGGGCCCCCAGGCCAGCTGCCAGCCATGTGAAGACCCAGCCTCGTCCACCAGTGTGCCCACAACCCACCCCACCCACCAGTGGGCCAGCACCAGCCCCAGGACCTGCTGGGTCCTGCAGCCAGCTGTGCCAGGACCCGGCATTGCCCACCAGCATCTGGGCAGACCTAACTGAGGCCGAGTCTGGCAGCCAACTGTGCTGAGGACCGTCCTGTGTACCACTGCGCCCACAGCAGTCAGCCCACCACAACAGAAGGGTCCATGCAGCCCACAGAGGGGGCACCCATAGAACAAATAGCTCTGGTGACCAGAGGGCAGTGCTCTGCTGGGCCCCGTAGGGCATCTCTTATATAAGGCCACTCGTTCAAGTTTGGGAAACGTAAGCATTCCCCCTAATGAACAGAAGTGAAAAGAGAGAATTAGGCAAAACGAGGTGACAGAGAAACATGTCACAATGATAGAAACACAGTAAAAGGCCAGAAGAAAGAAGCAAAGTGGAGGTAAGTGGTCTACCTGGTAACGTTTCCAAGGCAATGACCGTGAAGATGCTCAACACACTTGGGAGAAGAATGAACACAATGAGAAGCATAACAAAAAGTTAAAAAAGAAAAAGAAAAACCAAACATAGGTGAGGAATACAAGAACTGAGATAAGAAATATTCTAGAAGGAATTCACAGTAGATTAGACGATACAGAGGAATGGATCCGTGAACTGACACTGGAAATCATGCAAACTGACCCAAAAATTTAAAAAGAAGGGCTGTTTAAGAGACTTCTGGGACAATACCAAGAGCACTAATATTCACATGATAGGGGCCCCAGAAGAAGGAGGAAGGGGCAGAGAACTTATCTGAAGGGATAAGAGCTGAAAAATTCTTCAACCTGGGAAAGGAAACAGACATCCAGGTCCCGAAAGCACAGAGAGTTCTAAACAAGATCAACCCAAAGAGATCCACACCAAGACACACTGTAATTAAAATGCAAAAATTAAAGTTAAAGACAGATGTACTTCCCTGGTGGCGCAGTGGTTAACAAACTGCCTGCCAATGCAGGGGACATGGGTTCAATCCCTCGTCCGGGAAGATCCCACATGCCGTGGAGCAACTAAGCCTGTTCGCCACAACTATTGAGCCTGCGCTCTAGAGCCCACGAGCCACAACTACTGAGGCCCATGTGCCTACAGCCTGTGCATCGCAACAAGAGAAGCCACCACAATGAGAAGCCTGCGCACCGCAATGAAGAGTAGCCCCCGCTCGCCACAACTAGAGAAAGCCTGTGCACAGCAATGAAGACCCAATGCAGCCAAAAGTAAAAAAAAAAAAAAAAAAAGTTAAAGAGAGAATCTTAAAGGCAGCAAGGAAAAAACAAGTTACTTACAAAGGAATTCCCATAAGGCTATCATTTGACTTTTCTGCAGAAACTTTGCAGGCCAGAAGGAAGTGGCATGATGCATTTAAAGTGATGGAAGGAAAAAACCTACAACCAAGAATACTCTACCCAGCAAGGCTATCATTCAGATTTGAAGGAGAGAGCAGAAGTTTTACAGACAAGCAAAAGCTTAAAGAGTTCAGTACCATCAAACCAGCTTTTCAAGAATTGTTAAAGAGACTTCTTTAACTGGAAAAGAAAAGGTCACAACTAGAAATAAGAAAATTACAAAAGTAAAAGCCTCAGTGGTAAAGGCAAATATACAGTAAAGGTAGTAGATCAACCACTTATAAAGCTAGCAGGAAGGTTAAAAGATAAAAGTAGTAAAATGATCTATATCCACAGTAAGTAAATTAAGATATACACAAAACAAAAAGATATAACATATGATGTCAAAAACATTAAATGTGGGCTTCCCTGGTGGCGCAGTGGTTGAGAGTCCGCCTGCCGATGCAGGGGACACGGGTTCGTGCCCCTATCCCGGAAGATCCCACATGCCGCGGAGCGGCTGGGCCCGCGAGCCATGGCCGCAGAGCCTGTGTGTCCGGAGCCTGTGCTCCGCAACGGGAGAGGCCACAGCAGTGAGAGGCCCGCGTACAGCAAAAAAAAAAAAAAAAAAAAAACATTAAATGTTATGGGGAGAGGAAAAATGCAGGGTTGTGAAAATGTGTTCAAACTTAAGAAATCAGCAATTTAAAATAATCACATATATATATTAGCTTGCTATATACAAACCTCATGGTAATCACACACCAAAAACCTATAATAGATACACACACACAAAAAGAGAAAGGAATCCAAATGTAACACTAAAGATAGTCATCAAATCATAAGAGAACAAAAGAAGAAGGAACAAAAAAGAAATTTAAAAAAAATCCCAAAACAATGAACAAAATGGCAATGAGAACATACCTATCAATAATTACTTTAAATGTAAGTGGACTAAATGTTCCAATCTAAGGATACAGAGTGGCTGAAGGGATACAAAAATACCCATATATATGCCGCTCCTAACAGTCTCACTTCAGATCCAAAGACACAGGCAGACTGAAAGTGAAGAAATGGAAAAAGGTTTTCCATGCAAATGTAAATGAAAGCTGGGGTAGCAATACTTAACTCAGACAAAAAAGACTGTAAAAGGAGTCAAGGGACATTACATAATGATCAAGGAATCAACCCAAGAAGAATATACAATACCTGTAAATATATATGCACTCAACATAGGAGCACCTAAATACAGAAAGCAAATAATAACAAACATAGAGGGAGAAACTGACAATAACATGATAATTGTAGTGGACATTAACAGCCCACTTACATAAATGGACAGATCATCCAGACAGCAATCAATCAGGAAACACTGGCATAAATGATACATTAGATCAGATGGACTAAATAGACATATGTAGGACATTCCATCCAAAAAAGCAGAATACACATTCTTTTCAAGTGCACATAGAACACTCTCCAGGATAGATCACATACTAGGCCACAAAACAAGTCTCAGTAAAATTAAGAGGACTAAAATCATATCAAGTATCTTTTCCGACCACGCTGCTAGGAGACTAGAAATCAACCACAAGAAAAAAATTGCAAAAACCACAACCACGTGAAGGCTAAACAACATGCCACTAAAGAAGCAATGGGTCACTGTGAAATCAAAGAGGAAATTAAAAAATACTTGGAGACAAATGAAAGTGGAAACACAATGACCAAATCTATTGGACACAGCAAAAGCAGTTCTAAGAGGGATGTTTATAGTAATACAAACCTAACTCAGGAAAAAAGAAAAATCTCAAATAAACAACCTAACCTCACACCTAAAGGAACTAGAAAAAGAAGAACAAATAAAACCCAAAGTTAATAAAAGGAAAAATCATAAAGCTCCACAGTGGAAGTAAATGAAATAGAGACAAAAACATAATAGAAAAGATCAATGAAACTAAGAGCTGGTTCCTTGAAAAGATAAACAAATTTGGTAATTTGTTTATCAGACTCATCAAAAAAAAAAAAAAAAAAGAGAGAAGGCCCAAATCAATAAAATCAGAAATGAATAAGAAGTTACAACTGACACCACAGAAATACAAAGGGTCACAAGAGACTACTACGAGCAACTGTACGCCTAATAAAATGAACAACCTAGAAGAAATGGACAAATTCCTGGGAATGTACAATCTCCCAAGACTGAATCGGGAAGAAACAGAAAATATGAACAGATCAATTTCCAGTAATTAAATTGGGTCAGTAATCAAAAAAAGTCCCAACGAATGAAAGTTCAGGACCAGATGGCTTCACAGGTGAAGTCTACCAAACATTTAGACAAGAGTTAACACATATCCTTCTGAAACTATTCCAAAAAATTGCAGAGAAAGGAACACTTCCGACCTCATTCTACGAGGCCACCATCACCCTGATACCAAAACCAGACAAAGATATCACACACACACACAAAATTACAGGCCAGTATCACTGATGAACACAGATGCAAAAGTCCTCAGCAAAATACTAGCAAACTGACTTGAACAATACATTAAAAGGATCATATACCATGATCAAGTGGGGTTTATCCTAGGGATGCGAGGATGATTCAACACCTGCAAATCAATGTGATACATCACATTAATTGATTGAAGAATAAAAATTACATGACCATCTCAATAGATGCAGAAAAAGCTTCTGACAAAATTCAACATCCATCTATGATAAAAACTCTCGAAATACTGGGTATAGAGGGAACATACCTCAACATAATAAAGGCCATATATGATATGCCCAGCTAACATCATACTCAAAGGCGAAAGCAGGGGAGGAACCAAGATGGCGGAGTAGAAGGACGTGCTCTCACTCCCTCTTGTGAGAACACCAGAATCACAACTAGCTGCTGGACAATCATCGACAGGAAGACACTGGAACTCACCAAAAAAGATACCCCACATCCAAAGACAAAGGAGAAGCCACAATGAGATGGTAGGAGGGGCACAATCACAGTAAAATCAAATCCCATAACTGGTGGGTGGGTGACTCACAAACCAGAGAACACTTATACCACAGAAGTCCACCCACTGGAGTGAAGGTTCTGAGCCCCACGTCAGGCTTCCCAATGTGGGGGTCCAGCAACGGGAGGAGGAATTCCCAGAGAATCAGAATTTGAAGGCTCATGGGATTTGACTGCAGGACTTCGACAGGACTGGGGGAAACAGAGACTCCACTCTTGGAGGGCACACACAAAGTAGTGTGCACATCGGGACACAGGGGAAGGAGCAGTGATCCTGAGGAGACTGAACCAGACCTACCTGCTAGTGTTGGAGGATCTCCTGCAGAGGCGGGGGGTGGCTGTGCTCACCATTGGGACAAGGAGACTGGCAGCAGAAGTTCTGGGAAGTACTCCTTGGCGTGAGCCCTCCCAGAGTCTGTCATTAGCCCCACCAAAGAGCCCCAGTAGGCTCCAGTGTTGGGTCGCCTCAGGCCAAACAACCAACAGGGAGGGAACCCAGCCCCACCCACCAACAGTCAAGCAGATTAAAGTTTTACTGAGCTCTGCCCACCAGAGCAACAGTCACCTCTACCCACCACCAGTCCCCCCCATCAGGAAACTTGCACAAGCCTCTTAAGAGAACCTCAACCACCAGAGGGCAGACAGCGGAAGCAAGAAGAACTACAATCCTGCAGCCTATGGAACAAAAAGCACATTCACAGAAAGACAAACAAGATGAAAAGGCAGGGCTATGTACCAGATGAAGGAACAAAACCCCAGAAAAACAACTAACTGAAGTGGAGGTAGGCAACCTTCCAGAAAAAGAATTCAGAATAACGATAGTGAAGATGACCCAGGACCTCGGAAAACGAATGGAAGCAAAGATCGAGAAGATGCAAGAAATGTTTAACAAAGACCTAGAAGAATTAAAGAACAAACAAACAGATATGAACAATACAATAACTGAAATGAAAAACACACTAGAAGGAATCAAGAGCAGAATAACTGAGGCAGAAGAACGGATAAGTGACCTGGAAGACAGAATGGTGGAATTCACTGCTGGGGAACAGGATAAAGAAAAAAGAATGAAAAGAAATGAAGACAGCCTAAGAGACCTCTGTCGTTAAACCCAACATCATTCGCATTATAGGGGTCCCAGAAGGAGAAGAGAGAGAGAGAAAGGACCTGAGAAAATATTTGAAGAGATTATAGTTGAAAACTTCCCTAACATGGGGAAGGAAATAGCCACCCGAGTCCAGGAAGCGCAGCAAGTCCCAACAGGATAAACTCAAGGAGAAACACGCCGAGACACATAGTAAACAAATTGGCAAAAATTAAAGACAAAGAAAAATTATTGAAAGCAGCAAGGGAAAAACGACAAGTTACATACATGGGAACTCCCATATGGTTAACAGCTGATTTCTCAGCAGAAACTCTACAAACCAGAAGGGAGTGGCATGATATACTTAAAGTGATGAAAGGGAAGAACCTACAACCAAGACTACTCTACCCAACAAGGATCTCATTCAGATTCAACAGAGAAATCAAAAGCTTTACAGACAAGCAAAAGCTAAGAGAATTCAACACCACCAAACCAGCTCTACAACAAATTCTAAGGAACTTCTCTAAGTGGGAAACACAAGAAGAGAAAAGGACCTACAAAAACAAACCCAAAACAATTAAGAAAATGGTAATACAAACATACATATCGATAACTGCCTTAAATGTGAATGGATTAAGTGCTCCCACCAAAAGACACAGACCAGCTGAATGGATACAAAAACAAGACCCATATATATGCTGTCTACAAGAGACCCACTTCAGACCTAGGGACACATACAGACTGAAAGTGAGGGGATGGAAAGAAATATTCCATGCAAGTGGAAATCAAAAGAGTAGCTATACTCATATCAGATAAAATAGACTTTAAAATAAAGAATGTTACAAGAGACAAGGAAGGACACTACATAATAATCAAGGGATCAATCCAAGAAGATATAACAATTACAAATACATAGGCACCCAACAGAGGAGCACCTCAATACATAAGGCAACTGCGAACAACTATAAAAGAGGAAACTGACAGTAACACAATAATAGTGAGGGACTTTAATACCTCACTTACACCAACGGACAGAACACCCAAAATGAAAATAAATAAGAAAACAGAAGCTTTAAATGACACAATAGACCAGATAGATTTAATTGATATTTATAGGACATTCCATCCAAAACCAGCAGATTACACTTTCTTCTCAAGTGCATATGGAATATTCTCCAGGATACATCACATCTTGGGTCACAAATCAAGCCTCAGTAAATTTAAGAAAATTGAAGTCATATCAAGCATCTTTTCTGACCACAACGCTATGAGATTAGAAGTGAATTACAGGGAAAAAAATGTAAAAAACACAAACACATGGAGGCTAAACAATATGTTACTAAATAACCAAGAGATCACTGAAGAAATCAAAGAGGAAATCAAAAATATTTGTATGGAAATATGTTAATATAAATGTTTCAGACATTACATGAAATTCCTAAAAATCTTATATATTCTGGTATAATGTTATAAGTCATGATTCTAGTTATTACTTTAAAATGTATATCTCAGAAATAACTAAGTTTCCTTGTCAATTGTATTATTATGAACTTTCATCAAATCTTTAACCGTGGTCATTTTTAAGTGTTCTGTCATTTACAGACAGTTCTGCGTGTACTCTGATGCTTTTGCAAAAATGTTCCTATAAAAGGGTTTCATCTTCAAGGAATTCATGGAAAAGACTCTGACAAGTACAGGTTTCTGGCAACTGACTATACTGCTGAACTGAATAAGCATTTTCAGAACTCTAATGGAAAACTGATGAATTCATAAAAGTGCTAACAAAAGATCAAGATGAAAAAAAAATTAATTCCATGGGACTGAGTGAACTGATGAGGATGATTATAATTTTTGTGACTTTGTTTGAATAAAAAAAAAAAGTTAAAAAAAAGGCAAAAGCATTTCCTCTAACATCAGACACAAGACAAGGATGCCCACTTTTGTCACTTTCATACAATGTAGTCCTAGCCACAGCAATCAGAGAAGGAAAAGAAATAAAAGGAATCTAAATTGGAAAGGAAGAAGTAAAACTGTCACTGTTTGCAGATGACATGATAATATATATAAGAAAATCCTAAAGATGCCACCAAAACACTGTTAAAACTATTTCATGCAATCACTAAAGTTGCAGGATACAAAATTAATATACAGAAATCTGTTGCATTTCTATACACTAACAATGAACTAATGAAGGAAAATTTAGGAACTCAATCCCATTTATAATCGCATCAAGAAGAATAAAATACTTAGGAATGAATCTAACTAAGAAGGTAAAAGACCTATACTTGGAAAACTATAACACACTGGTGAACGAAACTGAAGATGACACAAAGAAATGCAAAGATCTACAGTGGTCATGTACTGGAAGAATCAAAACTGTTAAAATGACCACACTACCCAGCAATCTGCAGATTCAATGTAATCCCTATCAAAACACCAATGGCACTTTTCACAGAACTAGCACAAATAATTCTGAAATTTGTACAGCAACACAACAGACTCTAAATAGCCAAAACAATCTTGAAAAAGAAAAACCAAGCTTGAGGTATCACACGCCCTGATTTCAAACTATATTACAAAGTGATAGTAATCAAAACAGTATGGTACTGGCACAAAAAGAGACACACAGATCAATGGAACAGAACAGAGAGCCCAGAAATAAACCCACATTTATATGGGCTATTATTCTATGACAAAGAAAACAAGAATATACAATGGGGAAAGACAGTCTCTTCAATAAATGGTGTTGGGAAAACTGGACAGCTACATGCAAAAGAATCAAAGTGGACAACTTGCTTACATCATGAACAAAAATAAATTCAAAATGGATTAAAGACTAAATATAAGACTTGAAACCATAAAACCCCTAAAAAAAAATAGGTAGTACACTCTTTGACATCAGTCTTAGCAATATTTTTTGGATATGTTTCCTCAGGCAAGGGAAACAAAAGCAAAAATAAACAAATGGGACTGCACAAAATAAAAAGCTTTTATACAATGAAGGATAATATCAACAAAATGAAAGGCCACCTACTGAATATAAGAAGATATTTACAAACCATATACCCGAAATGGGTTTATATCCAAAATACACAAAGAACTCATACAGCCAATATAAAAAAAACCAATCAGATTAAAAAATGGGCAGAGGATCTGAATACACATTTTCTGGCTAATCATACAAATAGCCAGACACAGGAAAACATGCTCAGCGTCAGTCATCACCAGGGAAATACAAATTAAAACCACAAGATATCACCTCACACTTGTCAGACTGGCTATTAGGAAAAAGAAAACAAATAAGACGTGTTGGCGAGGATGTGGAAAAAGAATTCTTGTATACTGGTGTTGGGAATGTAAATTGGTGTAGTCACTATGGAAAACAGCATGAAGCTTCCTCAAAAAATAGAAAATAGGGAGTTCCCTGGTGGTCTGATGGTTAGGATTCTGGGCTTTCACTGCCATGGACCAGGTTCAATCCCTGGTCGGGGAACTGAGACCCTGCAAGCTGCGCAGCACAACCAGAAAAGAAAAAAACAAAAAAAGCCCACCATAAGATCCAGCAATTCCACTAAACAGAAACACTAAATTGAAAGAATATATGCACCCCTATGTTCACTGCAGCATTATTTACAATAGCCAAGATATGGAAGAAATTTAAGCGTTCACTGATAGATGAATGGATACAAAAGATGTGGTATATACATACAATGGACTATTACTCAGCCATTAAAAAGAATGAAATCTTGCCTTTTTCGACAACAGGGATGGATCCAGAGGATACTACGCTTAAGCGAAATAAGTCAGACAGAGAAAGACAAAGACTGTATGATTTCACTTATTTGTGGAATCAAAAAGCAAAACAAATGAAAACCAAAACAAACATACAAAACGGAAACTGAGTCACAGATACAGAGAACAACAGGTGGTCACCAGAGGGAAAAGGGATGGGGAATAAGTGACACAGGTGAGGGAGATCAAGAGGTACCAACTTCCAGTTACAAAATAAATGAGCCACGGGGAAGAAATGTACACTATTGGGAACATAGGAATAATATTGTAATAGCTTTGTATGGTGACATACGGTACCTGGAAATATCAAACCACTGTATTGTGCCCATGGACCTAACGTAGTGCTGTAGGTCAATTATACTTCAGTGAACCTTTAAAACACGGGTTAATTTGCTCTTTTATGCTACCTGTTTGCAAAGAGCTGAAAGTAAAGAGTTAGAGCTCCATCTCTCCGTCAGCCACGTGTCCCTTCACAGTCTGTCTTATGAAGACCTGCACAATCCCTGCTACTCTATGGAAAGTCAAAAGATACAGTGAAAGAGCCATGCCACGCGCTGTACATTCATTATGTCAGAGGCGGCCTTGCATCCCAAAGTTAGAAATAAGTTTCCACTTCCACATCCGTTGAAGTCCAAAGCTACAAAGAGCCAGAATTCCTAGTTCCAGTGCGGTTTTACAGATATGCCAACGTCTTTGCTTATTTCTTCTAGAGTAACAAATGACCCCAAATTCTCCTTTGCCAAACATCGTTTCAAGCCTGGAGGTAAAGTGTCATTTACTGAGTAACTCTTATGGAAACTATGTCTATCTATTTGTAAATCTAAGTAAAGTGGGGTTAGAGATTCGCTTCTGGCATGATGGAGGAAGATGGCCTTCAAATCTTCTCCCCAAAAAGTAACTGTAAGTCTGGACAAGACTGCCAAAGACAACCATTTCAGTGCTCCAGATCAAGCACAGGCATACAAATGCAGTGTTTATCCATGAAAATAACCTCAGGTAAGAACAGTGTGAGTTTGAGGCATGCACGCCTAAAGCTATCTCCCTTCTCCCACCAGCTCCATCAGAGTGGTACTTCAACCAGGGCTGGACAGCAAGTGAACACGAGCAGCTTTGCTGCCATTGTCTTAGTGGTGATTGCAGTGGCAAGTGAGTGGGGAAACCAGTAGTTGCAGGCCTGAGTGTCGGGCAAGCAGTGGACCAGCAGAACAGTTGAGGGTTTATCAGGGAGCTCCTGGCTGCAAGACAAGGAAAGGGGGCTTGCTAAGCTCTCCACATGTCTTGGGTTGACTAGAGGCTGTGATGTGCACAGCAGAGACTGGAGTGGACCCAAGCCACCCACATCTTTGGCCAATGGAGACTGAGTTCATGTGCAGAGATGAGAGAGCCCACACACCAAGTATAAACCAGGACAGTCTTGAAAAGAGCTTAAATAGGAATGTACTTCTCAGTCCCCACACAAGTAAATCAGATTAACAACTAAAAATCATTTAATGTAATACACCATATCTTATGAACTGAATTATGTCCCCCTCAAATTTATATGTTGAAAATCTAACTCCTATTGTGATGGTATTTGGAGATGGAGCCTTTGGGAGGTAATCAGGTCGTGACGGTGGACACTGGTCCAATGGGATAAGACCAGAGAGCTCTCTCTCTCTCCACCATGTGAGGTCACAGGGAGAAGGCAGCCACCTACAAGCCAGGAACAGTCCTTACCAGCAACCAAATTGGCCAGCACCTTGACCTTAGGCTCCCAGTCTCCAGAAGTGTGAGAAAATAAATTTCTGTTTTTTTAAGCCACCAAAATACCTGAGTTGACTAAGACACATGAATAGAATTCAAGGCAAAAAAAGATATGATATCTCAAAGACACAGAAAAAAATTTGACAAAATCCAACACTCATTCATGATAAAAACTTTCATCAAACTAGGAATACAAAGGAACATCCTCCTTCAGATAAAGGGCATCTGTGAAAATCCTAAAACTAACATCATAATAAATGGTTGAAACTAAAGCTTTCCCTTTAAGACTGAGAACAAGGCAAAGATGTGCACTTTGGCTTCTGTTCAGCATTGTATTGATACCAGTGCAATAAGACAAAAAACAAAAAGACACCTCCCATTGGAATGGAGGAAGTCAAACTGTCTTTATTCAGAGATGACACAATCCTAAGTATAGAAAATACTAAGGAAATGCAGAAGAAAATTACTAGAATAAATGAGTTTAGCAAGGCTAGGTATAAAAAAAAATCAATATAAAAATGAGTTCTATTTTTTACATGCTAGCAATAAGCAAACCGCAAATGAAATTAAGACAATTCCATTCATAATGGCACCAAACAGAATAAAATATTTAGGAATAAATGTAAAAGAAATGAGGTAATTGGTGAAAAAACTAAAAATGATCTAAGTAAATGGAGAGTTCATATTTGTGGATTAAAAGATTTAATACTGGGGGCTTCCCTGGTGGCGCAGTGGTTGAGAATCTGCTTGCTAATGCAAGGGACATGGGTTCGAGCCCTGGTCTGGGAAGATCCCACATGCTGCAAAGCAACTAGGCCCGTGAGCCACAACTACTGAGCCTGCGCTCCACAACAACAGAGGCCAGGATAGTGAGAGGCCCGCGCACCGTGATGAAGAGTGGCTCCCGCTTGCCGCAACTAGAGAAAGCCCTCGCACAGAAGACCCAACACAGCCATAAATGAATGAATGAATGAATGAATGAATAAATAAATAAATAAATACACTGCGTTATTAAAAAAAAAGATTTAATATTGTTAAGATTGTGTGTTCGTTTCCTAAGGTTTCCCAAAATACTACAAACCATGTGATTTAAAACAAAAGGAATTTATTCTCTCTCAGTTCTGGAGGCTAGAAGTCTGAAATCAAGGTGCTGGCAGTCTATGCTTCCTCTGAAGGCTCAAGGGAAGAATTCTTCCTTGACTCTTCCTAGCTTCTCATGGTTGCTGTCAATCTTTTGCGTTCCTTGGCTCATAGCTGCATTGTTCCAATCTCTGCCTCTTTCACTGCATGGTGTTGCCCCATGTATGTCTCTGTATTCAAATTTCTATTTTTCTTATAAGGACACCAATCAATGAATTAATCCAGTTTGACTTCATTTTAACTTGCTTACATGGTCAAAGACCCTATAATAAGGTCACATGCACAGATTATCAGGGGATAGGATTTGAACATATCTATCTGGGGGACACAATTCAACCTAACAAATGGCAATACTTCCCAAACTGATTTATGGATTCAATGCAATCCCTGCCAAAACCCCAGCTGGCTTTTGCAGAAGTTTAGTTGACCCTAAAATGTGTATGGAAATTCAAAGGGTCTAGAACAGACAAAACAGTTTTGAAAAAGAAACAAGTTGGAGGACTTATATCACCCAATTCCAAAACTTACTATAAAGCTACAGTAATAAAGACAGTGTAGTATGTAGTATTTGTGTAAGGACAGGCATACAAGATTAATGAAACAACTGAAAGCCCATAAATCCTTATATGGTAAATTTGTTTTTGACAAAGTTGCCACGACAATTCAATAGGAAAAGAATAATCTTTTCAACAAATGGTGATAGGACAGAAGAATATCTTCGTAGGCAAAAACAAAAAAACAAACTCAGATCCTTCCCTCACAACATATACAACAATTTACTCAAAGTGGGTCATGAATCTAAGTGCAAGTACTAAAAGTGCTAGAAGAAAACAGAGGAGAAAAGTATATCTTTGGGTTAGGCAAAGAGTTCTTAGATATGACATCAAAAGCATGAGTCATGAAAGAAACAAACAGCTAAAACGGACTTCATTAAAATGAAAAAATTTTTTGAGTTTCAAAAAAACATCACTCAGAAAATGAAAAGATAAGGTAGGGTCTAGAGGGAAATATTTATAAATCATTTTTCTGATGAAGAAGTTGCATGAGAAATACACAAACAACTCTGAGGATTTAATAAGAAGACAAACAATCCAATTTAAAAATGGTTAAAAGACTTGAATGAATATCACAGAGGCATACAAATGGCTAAAAAAAAGCACATGAAAAAATGCTCAACATCGTTAGTCACTCAGGAAATGTAAATCAAACCATAGGAGACATTACTACCTACTCTCTGGGATGTCTACAATCAAAAAGACAAACAATAACAAGTGTTGGAAAGGATGTGGAGAAACTGGAACACTTAAACACTGTTAGTGGGAATATAAAAGGATACAGCCACTTCGGGAAATAATTTTGCAGTTTTTTTAAAGGTTAAACCTAAGCCTACCATTTAAACCAGCCCTTCCACTCCTAGAAATCTACCAAGAAGCGTGAAGAAAGCTCATATGAGAATATTCACAGCAGTTCATTATTCATACTAACCAAAAAATGGCAACAATCCAAATGTCATCCACTGGTGATTAAGCAAAATGTGGCCATATCCATACAATGGAATACTATTCAGTAATTAAAAGGAATAGAACATGGACACATGCTACACATGGATGAACCTCAAAAACATCATGAAAGAAAAGCAGACACAAAAACTGGATATTGGGCTTCCCTGGTGGCGCAGTGGTTGAGAGTCCGCCTGCTGATGCAGGGGACATGGGTTTGTGCCCCGGTGCAGGAAGATCCCACATGCTGCAGAGCGGCTGGGCCCGTGAGCCATGGCCGCTGAGCCTGCGCGCCCGGAGCCTGTGCTCCGCAATGGGAGAGGCCACAACAGTGAGAGGCCCGCGTACCGCAAAAACGAACAAACAAACAAAAAAAAAAAAAACAAAACTGGGGCTTCCCTGGTGGTGCAGTGGTTGAGAATCTGCGTGCCAGTGCAGGGGACACGGGTTCGTGCCCCGGTCTGGGAAGATCCCACATGCCGCGGAGCAACTAGGCCCGTGAGCCACAGCTACTGAGCCTGCACGACCAGAGCCTGTGCTCTGTAACAAGAGAGGCCGCGATAGTGAGAGGCCCGCACACCACGATGAAGAGTGGCCCCCGCTCGAAGCAGCTAGAGAAAGCACTCGCACAGAAATGAAGACCCAACACAGCCAAAAATAAATAAATAAATTTATAAAAAAAAAAAAAAAAAAAAAAAAAAAAAAACAAAACTGGATATTGTATAACCTCATTTATATGAAATGTCCAGAAGGGCAAATTTATACATACAGTAAGTAGATCAGTAGTTGTGTGGGGTTGGGGTGAGAGCAGGCATTGACTGCAAAAAAACTGGGCTTGAGGAGAACTTCTGGGGTGACGGAAATGTTTTAAAGCTGGACTGTGGTTGCATCACTACGTATCTACTAAAAATCAGTGAACTGTACATTCAGAATGGAGGAATTTTATGGTAAGTTATATATCAATAAAGCTGAAAAAATGTGACGTTATTGCTGCACTACAAGAGATGTGTCAAAGACGCCACAGCAAAGGAGAAAAGGGCAACCAACCAACTTTGCCTGTGTAAGTGGGGAAGAAGCCAAGGACAGAGAGGGACAGCAAGGCAGAAAGGAATACACAGATTTATTTCTTCAACAAATATCTATGGTCTACTCTGTTCTAGGTGCCTGAGAACACATCAGAAGCAAAGCCTACACCTGTAAAACTCCTATGTTAATGGGAAGATAGGAAACAAACAATAATATAATAAACAAGTTAAAAGTACGTATAGACACACTACCAAACGTAAGGTAGATAGCTAGTGGGAAGCAGCCGCATAGCACATGGAGATCAGCTCGGTGCTTTGTGACCGCCTGGAGGGGTGGGATAGGGAGGGTGGGAGGGAGATGCAAAAGGGAGGGGATATGGGAACATATGTATATGTATAACTGATTAAATTTGTTATAAAGCAAAAAAAAAAAAAAAAAAGTACGTATAGACAGTATTTGAATTTAACATTAAATGATGAGATTCCTCAGGCACGAGGAGAAGGGCAGGTACAGGATGTGCCACCAAAGAACTAGGGAGTGTGGTTCCACTGTGTTCAGTGAGCCCTGTGACTGGGGGTGTACAGAAAACTAACCAAAGATGGCAACAAAAAGGTCAAAGGAGGAATCAGAAGTGACACTCACTGTTTCATTTAATTATTCTGCACCACGTAGGTATTTTCACTGGTACAGATGAAACTGAGATTAGGGCATTTGCCTGGCAAAATCATAGTAACAGTATGTACTGAAGATGGTCTTTATTGGACTAACAGTGCCTGGCACGTAGTAAATGCCCTAAAAGTGCTTGCCTTTATGTTTATTATTAATATTATGGTGTCATCGTGCCTAAATTATTAAGTTCTATAGTCTACCCAGAAAGCTATACAAAATGAGTCAAGAAGAGATATAAAAAAAGATGTGCCTCCTTCTCTTTCAAAATGATCCTTGCGGGAACAATACACAGAAGCGTATTTCTAATCCTTAGGGCATGGGTTCACAGCAATGCAGTTCTCTCCTCCAGAAATACCTTTATAGCCCTTCCTTAAACTTATGGACAGTTTAAAAAATTATCTAAAGCTTTCTTTCTTAGGCCACCAACTCAGTGCAGACAAAGGGAAAGCCTATCAATAACAGAATACTCCACAGAGGTTATTGTGAAGATTGAGTTAATATATGTATGCACTAAACTCAGGAGGCCTGGGTTGCCCAAACCCTGAACATCTCAAAGATCTTCAGGACTGGCCCTTGACTGGCTCCTGAGATATCCTCTGAGCACTTGGAATATCCTGCTAGTTCAGTATTATTTGTATGCCATTCTTTGGGCCACACTGTATCAGCCTGACCAGACAGTTTATGCTAACAATGTGACTTATGGTGAATGATTTTGTAGGCCTGAAGTCGTTGGTTTGACCTCTGGGAGTGCTGGAGATTGAATAGCTAAGGTCAGCCACATGGGCACTGCATATCCATGTGACTGACCCCCAAGAAAATCCTGGACACCAAGACTCAGGAGAGTTTCCCTAGTTTGCAGTATTTTGTCACTGGGAGAGTTAAGTGCAGCCCCATGCAAGTTCACTGGGAAGGGACATCTGGGAGCTTGTGCCTGGTTTCTCCTGGACTTCATGCCATGCCTTTTCCCTCTGCTCATTTTAAATCTGTATCCTTTCACTGTAATAAACCATAACAAACAGGAGAGTAATTTTTTTTTGGGGGGGGGGGCTCTATGAATCCTCCCAGTGAATCACTGAGCCTAAAGGTGGTCTTGGGGACCCATGACAGAATATGGAAGTCCTCAGAAAAGCACCTGGCATCTAGTGAGCAATATATGGATAATTATTATTGCCAAGTGCAGAGAAGTCATTTAAAAGTTGAAGGATAGCCAGAGAGTGCTATTATTTCTGCCAATCTCTGCTCTCAATTTCCACAGTAGGTTGGAGCTAAGATGATTAAACAAGAACATACTTCTTTCATCACAAGCTTGAGACACACTGGATTTGATGGCAACACCTAAGTCAATTTCCAGGAGATTCTGGTTCTAGTCAGTGGACAATACTAAAACAGAATGAATGTTTAAATGTTAACAGAAACAGGCTGACAATAATCAGATTAGAAACAGTAAAATACAACAGAGATCTCACAATATAGCATACCTTGATTTCCTTTATGCTTGGAAGTGATGCATTAAGAAATTCCTCAGTTAATCTCTTCCAACTAGCAGCTTTGCTGAGATCAGAATGAATGATGAATTTTTCATAAATCCTAAAACGTTAAAAAAAATCAACCGATAACTATAAAGCTATATAAACAAAAACGTCTATAAGAAAATTCATATATATATGAACATGCACATATATACACACACATATAAACTTACCCTTCTATTGTCTTTTCTACTTTGTGGCTGTTGACATCTAAGAAACGATGAAATCTAAAAGAGAAAATGTAATTCTCATAACAATCTTGTCATATAGCTAAGCAGATTAGTCTCACAGCCCTGCACATCTCCCCGACACCCTATACTCAGCTATATGTTTCCAGTGAGTGCACCTCTCTCCCTGTATCACCTCTATCATTCATGCAAACAACCACTGAATCTGAGAGACTGCTCAAGCATTCTTTCCACAGGACACAGGCTGTCCTAAGCTACCCAACCCTGTCCTCTGGCTCCTCTGTCTTTTCATAATGCCCTGTGTCTAAGTCCAGCACAACACATTCTATAGCAGGGGTTCCTAATCTTTTTATGCCAGTGAAGCCCAGTGAATCCTAGGGACCCCTTCTCAGGATAATGCTTTTAATCATAAAATGAAATACAAAAGAAGCCAAGCATACTGAAATACAGTTGTGAAATATTTTTTTAGTTTGTGATACAGTAAGAAACATATATCTTTGTTACAGCATTAAATAACAAAATCTAGCAGTGGGTTCATAACTATGTAACAGTAAATGACACTTAAAAGTATCTGCAATGGGCTTCCCTGGTGGCGCAGTGGTTGAGAGTCCGCCTGCCGATGCAGGGGACACGGGTTCGTGCCCCTATCCCGGAAGATCCCACATGCCGCGGAGCGGCTGGGCCCGCGAGCCATGGCCGCGGAGCCTGTGTGTCCGGAGCCTGTGCTCCGCAACGGGAGAGGCCACAGCAGTGAGAGGCCCGCGTACAGCAAAAAAAAAAAAAAAAAAAAAAAAAAAAAAGTATCTGCAATAACTACAATATGGCAGTGAAATATGTGATTTCTGCTGGTGACACAGTCATACAATAAGTAACTGCTTGTTGCTTTCATTCATAGTTGAAGGAAATGCTACTTTTTAGTTAGAGATTAGTGTAATTTTTTTCTTGTCCAAATCCGTAACACATGAATTCTATCTTCAGGCCCTCAGGTTAAGAAGCCCCATTCTACATCATATGTAATTAATTTTTGTCTGTCTTACTGAAGGACAGAAGCTTTATTTCGCCTATCTATGAATTTCTAAGGCCTAGTATGTGGTCACAGTTTTTTAAAAAACAAACATGAATTGTTCATTTTTCTGATGGATTAAAGCATCATGAAATTATAGTATAGCTCACTCATCTCTTGTTTTTCATCTTTTAGTTATCAAAGCCACACAATCTGTACTTAAAAGAAGTAAATTATACTACTAAATAACTTATCTAGTTCTAACCCAGTAAATGGCTGAGTGGAATACCACTTTACTTATAATAATTTAGTTTCTCAGTGTGCAAAAGTAGATAATAACTGCCAAGGTCTCTCCCAATTCTAAAATGATGTCCACTTACCTACTGTCATTTAGAAATATTAATAGAAAAAATTATTTGAGATACAGCATTTAAATTTCTCTATTTATATCACCTATTCAGGCATTGTTATATTTATAAGTTACATTTAAGAACTGAGTATTTTATTTCAGAAACTTGGGGGGGCTGTTAGACTCATCTATTCTTATTATAAACCAAGTAGGCACTTTATGATCATTAAGGTTGATAATCAAGATTATACAGATTTTGCAAAACTGTTTACTATTCAAGAAGATTTCTATTGAAATTAAACAGATAGAATATTAACAATGACTAACATTCTTCTAATAATAGTATTTTTTTAATAATAATTTAATTACAGGTAATGATCAAAACAGTATCGTCTAATTTACATGTTCCATAAAGAAAAATGGGAGCTCTGACTTCACCTAAGTACCTAAACTGAATAAATCTTTAAAAATTAATTACATGAAAAACTGTATTAGAAGTTGCATTAGGTGGCCTGGTGTGCTCTATGCCAAGAACTGTTCTAGGTGCTGGAATAAGAAATGAACAAAACAGACGAAGATCCCTACCCTGGTGGAAGCTGTATTCTGCATGAAGGTAGGGGAGGAGACGGCAAACAGTAACAACAGGTAAGTTATCCCATGTGTCACGCTACGCGTTTTGGAAAAAGAAAGAGCAGGGTAAAAGAGATCTGGAGTGGCCCGAGCAGGGAGGGAGAGTCAGCGAGAATACAGTTTTAAATTGGGTATGGCCATTATTTTGCTCTAAAACTTTACTCACCCATCCATTCAAAAAATTGTTTGATGGGCAGTGGCCCGCACTAAGCGCAGTGGGCGGGGCAGGGAACTGGACAGACAAAACCCTTCCCTAGGGGCTCACTTCTAAGACTGGAGGACGACCCCCAGCAACACACAACCTACTGTTTGAGCTTGCGTGTGTCACCGCGTCGGGGACCCAGAAGGCGCGAGGTCACCAAGCAGCTGGAGCGGCAAGGCGCGCTGGGGCTCTGCCGGTCGCGCCACGCGCCCCACACCTCGCCAGACCCCTTCCCGTCCCCGGCTCCGGTGCCGAGTCCCTACCTGAAGTTGGACCAAGCGAACTGCAAGGCGAGCTGGAAGTTGGGGTCCTCCTCGTCCTGGACGCCCGCCACAAGGCGGACGAGCTCGCGCACGTCGCGTTCTTGCCGTCGGTCCAGCCAGCTCCAGGACGGCGCCGGAGACGCCATACCTCCGGCGCTCCCACAGTCCTTCGCGCGGTCGCGCCCGCTCTCGCGAGTGTTCGCGCTATCGCCTAGTTGAGCGAGGCTGCGGCCTCTCTCGCGAGAGTTCGCGCTGCAGTCGCGTTGAGCCTTGGCTCTGATTTTTGTTGGTGGTTTGGGGGTGTGTTCTCCAGTCTCACCTGGTTAAGTTTAGGAACGTCTTAAAAGGGGTAGCCGTTATTAGTAGTTTTATTAATAATAGTCTCTGGCTAACCTTGGTTGATGGTTTAATTCCTAATGTTTTGAGAGCAGCCACTTCTCATTCGGTGTATCTGTTTGCACCTGCACTTTCAGGTGCCATGATCCGTTAGTTGCCCACTCTTCTCTAAGCTTCAGTTTCTCCTAGAGGTGATCTCCAGTGATCTTTCGGTTCCCCTCTGCCTACAAGGGCCACAGCACATGGACCACGCTCCAGCAGGTGTAAGGATAGTGCGTTGTCACGCAGGCTGAGCGCTACACCTCCTGCGCTTGCCAGTGACTCCCAGTGGCCCAAGGAGAACTTGGTAAACCCCGTTGGCCAGAGGTAGAGTAATGTCTTTGCTGTTGTTCGTAATTAAAACTGTACTTTAAAACTGTTTCCGTTAAGTATTGCTCGTAACCATTCCAAGACTTGTTACATAGAACTATTTATTATTATTTTTCTTTTAGGGATCTACTGGGTTTTCATGTGGTTTATTACATTGCATTACCATAGTAAAAGATAGCTGATACACCACTGTCTCAGTCTGTTTGGGCCGCTGTAATAAAGTACCACATACTGGGTGGCTTATAAACAACAGAAACTTATTTCTCATAGTTCTGGAGGCTGGATTTTGAGATCAGGGTGCCAGCATGATTGGGTGAGGGCCCGCTTGCTGGAAGCAGACTTCTGGTCGTGTCCTCACATGGTGAGAGGGGTAAGGGAGCTCACTGGGGCCTCTTTTATAAGGGCACTCATTCCATTCTTGGGGGCTCCACCCTCCTTTTCTAATCACCTCCCAAATAACAGCATATTGGGCATTAGGATTTCAAATTATGAATTTTGAGGGGACACAAACAACTACCTAAAACATAGGCTGCACACAACTGCGCAAATCCCACAAGAAGGGGAAAATCACAGCAGTAGAAATGATTCTGTGAAATGGAATTTATACTCTCTCTCTAGGCAGTCTTTTCTACTCCAGTCTCAACTCTTGTCTGTGTGTTTATAACTCTCAAATTTGTGTATGCAGCTCACATTTTCCTTAGCACTCCAAATCTATAATTGCTTATTGTACATCTCCAAAATCAAAGTATACATACACCTTTACATGTGTCTTTCCTGCCTCCCTATCTAGCTGGTTGGTCTTGACCTCTGGAGGGATACTTAGGAAACTTTCCACAGGGTGCTCCCAATGACTTGGACCCAGTAGGGACTGAGCTACTCTCCCAGGCCTCCCTGGCTGGCCTGGGCCAATGTTCCCATTCTGGAAGGGGAATTGGAAATTTTTTCTAGAGGTGCCTCTGATGACTGAGCCCCATTTAAAGTACAGTTGGGCCTCAGGTATCCTCTGTGGCCCTCAAAGGCTGGTCACCCACTCTGCAGGGGATACGGAAACACTTTTGGAAAGAACATACAAAGACAGGATAGCAAACAGGCTGTGTGCACTGCCATGTGTCCCTTGCTGGCCTAGGCCAGTGCACACCTCCAGAATGGCCCCTGGATAAATTTTCTGGAGGTGCATGCAAAGAATAGGCCCCAGGCACCACTGCAGCCTGGCTAAGGGTGCCATCCCCATCCTCCTGTCCAGCCTGTCCCAATGTCCCCTTTGGAGGGACTTAGAGATATTTAAGGGGTGTTTCTGTTGAATGTGCCATATATGGGACTGTGCCAGTCTAGGGATGCCTACCACAGATCTACATGCCTAGCCAAGTTGGGCTGGCTTTTAGAGGGAACTTACAAAAATTTGGGGGAGGTGCAATGCCCTTCCCTTCATCCATGGCCAGCCTGAGGTGATGCCCACCTCTGGAGGGGAAATAGGAAATGTTTGGGGGAGATATAGCCAGTGACCAGGACTGGTACAGGATTGTGGTGAGAGTGCCCTCCCCAGGCCTGTTTGTACTAATGGGGCTGGTCCTGGCCTTGAAAGGGGAACTAGAAACTTTGGGGGTGGGGATCCCAATACCAGGACCTATCCAGGCTCCTTCTCCAGGCCTCCCTAGCCTGCCCAGGCCTTTCCACACCAGAGAGAGGCTTAGAAATGTTTTGAGGTGTCTCCAAGGACCAGTCACCAGGCAGGAGCACAGCCAGGGCCAAGGTGCCTCTGCAGCCTCCAGGCTTGTCTTGGTGATGACCCCCTCAAGAGGGAGACATCAATATCTTCAGAATGTGCACCCACCTTTTAGTCTCCAAGTGGGACCATGGCCAGAACTGGGGTGCCCCCTGGGGCCTCCCTGTTGACCTGGGCTGGTACCTGACTCTGAATGAAAAGGGTGCCTCCCCAAAACGTTTCTCAGTCCCCCTCCAGTGGCTGAGATGTGAACGGCCTGCCAGGGAGGCCTGGGGAGGGCTCTGGGCTCTGCCACAGTCCCACAAAGGCCCGGCTGTCAGCAGCAGCCACCTGAGTGTTCCTAGTCCCTGTTGCAGTTGTTCAGTCAGGGACGAAAATGAGTCCAACACACGAGATGTATGCGTTAAAGCACAGTGGTAGGGGGCTGTTGCTCGCTCAGGCAAAACAGCAAAGCCCTCAGTCCACTATGGCGTATTTATTTAGGCTTTATCTTACATCTATTATACTTTTTGTAATTAAAAGCACATTTCAGGAGCTAGATGTACTTTACTTATAACTTTTTTTTTTTTTTTTTTTTGCGGTATGCGGGCCTCTCACTGTTGTGGCCTCTCCCATTGCGGAGCACAGGCTCCGGATGCGCAGGCTCAGCGGCCATGGTTCATGGACTCAGCCGCTCCCCGGCATGTGGGATCTTCCCGGACCGGGGCACGAACCCGTGTCCCCTGCATCGGCAGGTGGACTCTCAACCACTGTGCCACCAGGGAGGCCCATACTTATAACTTTATCTAATACAAAGAGTTCTATTTAGCGCAGGCTGTGCCTTCCTTGAACATCTAATCAATGCACCTCCTTATGCTCCTGATTATACCGAGGACATGCGTGGGTCAGTGCCCAGAACAATCAGTACTGCTTGCAGTCCTGAAACATTCGCACGCACCCAGCTTGCTAGGTGAGCCGACTCTTGGGTCACGTCTCTTCCCATGTCCTCAGTTACCCTTCTACAGTCCCACGCTGGCTGAGACTGGCCCAAGCCAGATGGGAAGCAGGGGAGGGCAGCGTGGACACAGCTATGGTCCTGCATGGGCGCAAGTCATTAGTGTGCCTCCAAAAACATTTCCAAGTTCCCCTCAAAGGGTGGGTGTGTGCCACCATGAGCCTGCCACGGAGGTCTGAGAGGGCACTAAGGGTCAGGCCCTGGTCCTGTGTGGGTCTGGTCATTGGATGGCCTCTGGATGTTCACCTCTGAAGGATGTGGGCACTGGCTCAGGTCAGCAAGGGCTGCCCAGGGAGAGTAATGTGTGAGGTCCAGTTTTTGATGTGCCCCCGGAAACTTTTATGTCCCACTTTGGTGGTGAACACCAGCCTGGGACCGACATGGAGGCTCCAAGAGGGAGTCTTCATCTCAGCTGTTGTTTCTGTATCCCCCTTACAAATGGGGATTGGTCTGAGCTGGCCAGAGAGGCCCCTGGAAGGGTGCCTTATGGGGCCCAGTCGTAGAAGGCACTCCTAAAACATTCCCAAGACCCGTTCCAATGATGGGGAGCCAGTGAGAATCAAGAAGGGCGTGGCCAGGCCTGGTGGTGTGCCATGTGGGCCTGGTCATTTCGTGCAGCCCCCCAATGTTTTCATGTCCCAACCAGAGAAGGGGGCACTGCAGGCAGGTCAGATGCACCCTGAGGGCCCGCTGAGACTCCCTAAGGTCCTCTGTAGGGCAGGTCACTGGAGGCGGCACCCAACCACTTTCCTAAGCTCTCATCAGTGGTGGAGACTGGCCTGGGATGGCCAGGGAGCCCCATAGAGTGTCCTGACCATGGTCAGGCATGGGCCCTGGTCCACTGTGGAAAATGTCTCCAAGTCTTCTCTGTGCGTAGCACTGGGTAGGGATGCCACGGAGTGGTACTGGGGCCTAGACACAGTCCTGCGTGGGGCCTGGTCACCACGTGTGTCTGTTGAAATTTTTTTGAAGTCCCTTTTGGAGTCAGAGACTGATCTGGGATGGACAGGGAGGCCCAGTGATAGCACTGTCCTGGCCACAGTCCTAGGTGTGGCTCGGTGGTCAGATGTGCCTCCAGAGACACACAGAGATGTGTGTCTCTGGAGTGGCCAGCCAGAGATGCCTGTGGAGGGGCAGGTGGTCCAGCCACAGTCCCACATGGGCCCCTGTCATCACACACCCCTTTAGAAAATGTTTCCATGTCCACTTCTGGGCCTAGGGAGGCTTGGAGAGGATGTCTGGGACCGGCTTCCCCAGCATTGGGAGCACCTCACACAATGTTTTGTACAGTTCTGGAATGATTCAGCCAGAGAGGGGCGACTGTGGAAGCTGTCCATGCACACCCACACCGCTGCATGGGGCCCACCCCCTGAGGCCCAGAGAGTAAGAACTGCAAGAACTCATGGCACAGAACAACTCCATCCAAACCCTTCCACTAAAAGACTTGACCAAACTGTGGCTTGGCTTTTGGCAGCATGTGTCTCTAGGATGACCCCAGGTCCCACCCCAAACAAAATACCTGCTTGGGAACGCCCAGCGCTGACATGAAGAGTACTATTTGTTCCAGCCGACACCTGACAATTGGCCCCTGCCCTCCCTTTCTTAGAGGACTTACTGAAAGGGGTCTGTAACTGTACGTAGCTCTTGCAACTCAGAAGCATCTCTCTCAAGGACCTGAGAGCCGTTCCTTGGAAATGTAATCACTGAGGATAAGCCCTCTGTCTCCCAGTCTCTGTCCTAACTTCCATAACTGCTGGTGAACAAACACAGATGAGCACATTGCATCTGCACTGAGCAACGCTGTGTACTTCCTCCGCTCGCTGACTGTGCCCAGCCGTCACACGCCCCTCCATCATCCTCCACTAAAATGCCCAAATCAGCTCTGCACTCATTGCAACAGAGCTCAGCTCTATCCCCTACTGTCAGAAGTTACTGAGTAAAACCTCTTTTCTGGCTTTAACGAATGTCTCGCTGTGTTTATCTTTGACAGAGGGGACCCGGGCCTGGCTGACTCTGCTTGGTCAGTGCGTCTCCCAATGTTTTCTGTCCCCTTCTGGTGGTGGGGACATCCCAGGATGGACAGGCAGGCCCTGGGGGCACCAAGTTTGGTCACAGTCCACGCTGGTGGGCAGTAAGCGGGGGGGACTGGGCACGGTTACACCTGGGCCCTGGTGAGCGTATGAATCTCCCTTACCATTTCCAGGCCACCCCCTGGAGTGGGGACAGCGGTCTGGGTTGGCCAGGGGGCCTAGAGGTTGCACACCTGGTCATGCCTCAGTCCTGTGGGGTCTCAGTAATGAGCAGCCTCCACCAAAAAAAATGTCCAAATGGCGGGGGTGGGGGGCCAGGACTGTTCAGTTTGTACAGTCAGGCCAAGGAGGTGCCCCAGTCCCACCACAACCCTTCACAGGGTGCAAGTGGTTGCACACCATGAAGATGTCTCTGTCTCCCTCTGGAGGGGGGCCAGGACGTTCTGGGGAGGGTGCTAGGGACTCCACCAAAGTCAGCTTGTGTCGGTTGTAGGAGGGTGTGGGACCCTGTTGCAGGATGCACCTCCAGAAGGTTTTCTGTGTTGCTTCAGAGGGGAGATGAAGCCAGCCAAGACGGGCCGAGAAGTGTCCACGTGGCCCTTTTTATTGAACCACCTTCAGAAGATGTTTCCAACTCACCTGCGGAAGTGGACAGCGGCTGGACCAGCTCTTGATGCCCTAGGAAGGTCCCCAGGCCCTGCCGAAGTTTTTATGGGGCTGGTCGCCCTACACGCTTCCCAGAACACTTCTGAAGTATTCCTTTGGGGAAATACTGGTCCAGACCTCTGGAGAAGGACTTTAAAACATTTTTCAACATGTTCATCTAGGACCAGGCAGGTTCTATCCTCCAGAGAGGACTTAGAAAACATTTTCAGGAGGTGCTTCCATGACTGGGCCTCATGAGAGACCTCATCCAGCTGGACCAGATTAGCCCGGGCTGACCCCACCCACCAGAGGTGGCAGAAAGGTTTTGGTGAGCGTGTGCAATGGCCAGGCCAACCTAAGGCATCTTCCTGAAGACTCTCCAGCCCGGTGGTCACTGCCTCCAGGGGGACACTTAGTTTCTCAGGAGGTACGTCCTGTGACTGACCTGCCTCTCCCCAACCCACAACCTCTCTCCCCCTTCTCCTGGCCCTGCCACTGGAGGGGGACGTAAGAGTGTTTTCAGGTGGCCACTAGGACCCATGACGATGGCACTCCTTGCACAGCCGCTGTACTCCGTCCAGCTTTTGTCTGACATGCCCCCTCTGTGCTGTTTACCTGGCAGCTGCTGCACAACCAGGCTGTTCTCTCCATTTCCACACTTTGCACACAGCCTGTGCCATTCAATTACAACTCCTCGTAGAGAAACAATAGTTCCTTGCTCACCCATTCTACATCCTCCTAACATGAGTCCTTGCTCATCTAGGTGTTCCATGCACCTAAAAGTCTGCACACCGACCAAGTCATCTGGCTTACGTGCCTTGCACACCCCCTGTGAGCCTCCTCATATCCAGCTGTTATACACTGTTTTTCAGCTCTTTGAACATCCAGTTCCACTCCTTGGACACCCACTCTCACTTTCAGCACCTGTGAGCAGCTGTGCTGATTCAAAACCACTGCTGGAGCACCATTGTGCCCCAACCTAAGTCTGCATCTTGCCCACCTGCTCTGTCTTTCAGATATCACGCTTGCACACCCACTCTGTGTGACTCAGTAGCCACCTCTTGCTCATCCATCTGTACCATGCAATGTACACTCCATGCACACCCACATGGGTGCCATTCAACCTTCTCTCCTTGTAAACTGTGGACTTGAAGAAAAACACACAACATAAGAGTTGTAAGTTTCAGTATCATTCAGGGTCTTACTGAGGACTATAGCCTGGGAGACAGCCTCTCAGATAGCTCTGGGGAACTGTTCCAAAGAGATAGGGAAGGAGCCCGTATATGTATGAGGTTTTGGCTAGGGAATACATGTATTCAAGCATACATCTTGGTTAAAAGATTACTGCTGGTCACAAAGAACAGATATCTCAAGGTAAAGATTTTGGTGCTTTTCTATGTATGGGAAGATGCAAGAATCTGGGCTTGTTGAAATTCTTTCTGAGATATGCATCTAACTATCTAGGAGCTGGTTTATCCAAAGCACAGAGTGCCGCATCCTGTGTTTTTTCATCCTGAATTTCCCACGGGGTGCACTGTCAGTGGGTGACTGCAGTGGGTTGTGACTTAACCTTTTATATAATGAGATGATGAATGACACTCTATTCTTTAAGTTTACAGCACCTACTGTGTCTCTGCAGTTACCCTTTGCTGGCTTCCTCTATGATATTCACGTTAACATCCAGCCAGGCTGTGCCATCAGCTTCCAATCTCTGCTCACCAACAGTTTCCCAACCACATACCGCGCGTCCCTTGAACTTGCTGGCTGTGAATCAACCCCTCTGCAGAACCACTCTGAGTTATTAAACCATCCCTCCTTGCAGGCTCAGCAGGTGCTGTTCCACCTAATTCCTCACAGCCAGTGGGCTCCATTCTTTCTCTGTGCTATTCAACTTATATCTATTGTACAGCAAAGCTATACTATAAAATCATACCAATAACATACATGTACAATTGTACATCCAGACAATGGGTCTCTAATTATAGCCATTGCACAGCAGTGAGATGTGTGTATAGTGGAGGATGTGAGACTCTGTTGTCATGTGAGTGTGTGCCTGTGAAATACTTTGCCATGTGTGAGACAGTGTTTTGATTTGTGGTGTGATACTATGTTTAGCTGTGTGTGTCTGTGAGAGAGACAATCTGTGTTTAGTAGTGTTTTGCTTATTTGTGAGACACTGTTTCTTGGGGTTTGTGTGAGACAATCTGCTGAATGGTGTGAGTTTGTGAAACATTGTTAGAGACACATGTATATGAAACTGTATTTAGTGTTGTGTGTTTGTGGCAGACACCGTGTTGGGTGGGTTTGTGTGTGAGACACTGTGAGTATATGAGGGCATGAAGCTTATTGGAGTGGGGGGTGTGTGTGAGAAAGAGAGAGACACTGTGTTGAGTGCTTTGTGTATTTGTGATCACTGTGTTTTGACCCCAGGAGGGCTCTTCTGGCTGTCTCCACCCTGCTTTGGGTGGTGAGCCGGCTGGCCATAGTTTGCTCCTTGCTCTTAAGTAAGAGGGTGATTGTTTTCAAGTATCCTTGGTCACTTCTCTGGGTGATGGGTGGACAAAGGGATCCCCCAACTGCTCAGCTGCACAAACCAGGAAGTTAGCTTCTTTACTTGGAGTTGCAGGGGATGAGAAATGCTGATTCTCCCAGTGAAACGCTGGTCAGTGGGGGGCTGAGGGGAGAGGAGACCTGCCTTCTTTGCCACCACCTGGAGAGAAGCTTTCAGCACACTAAGAAGGCTGGGGAGGAAGAGAGCTGGTTGTGCCTCAAACACTGTAGACTGTCATTGTTTTTATTGAGTGTTATTTGATTTAAAAAATAAATGTTGGGAATTTCCTGGCGGTGGTTAGGACTCTGAGCTTTTACTGCCAAGGGCATAGGTTCGATCCCTGGTCAGGGAACTAAGATCCTGCAAGCCACACGGCACAGCCAAAAACTGAAAAACAAAAGTTTCTTCATTTGCTGTACAGTATGTCCTTAGGACTATTTTCAGATATTTTAAATGTTTTCACAGCTCTGCTTGTTCTGATGACCCACAGAGCCTCTCATGCCAGCATCACATAAGTGGAACCCTTGCCCATCTTTCTTTCTGATTTATCTACTTGTCTGTGTGTCTGAATGCTTATTTATTTTCTATTTATCTGCATCTATAGTCTGTTTCTCTGTCCATCCATTTACACATCTATTTGTCTATATCCCTTCAATGTGTCTGTCTTCTGTCTGTCTAGATGTCTTAATCTCTGTTCACCTATCTGACCGTCTGTTTACTCTGTTGGTTTTCTGTCTGCCTATTTTTCTGTTTCTCTATTTCTAAGTCTCTCTCTGCTCTCTGTCTATCTATATAGCTGTCAGTATGTCTCTCTGTCCATCTGTCAATATGTCTGTTTATCCATTTCATCATCTATCACTCTATCATAATATTGATCTGTCCTTCTGGCTCTTTTTTTCCTGATTTTTTTCTGTTTCTGTATCTTTCTGTGTGTCTGCCTCTCTGTCATTCTGTTTGTCTTACTACTATTAGTAGAATAATTGTATATCTAATTCTCTAATTGTCCATGTGTCTGTCTTCATGCCAGTCTGTTTTTCTGTCTTTCTATTTTCTGTCCATCTTCCTGTCTATATACGCATATATTTATATGTGCTTATGTCTATCTTTCTATGTTTTTTAGTGTCCATTAGTCTATATTTCTGTCTGTCTTTGCACTATCAGTAGATGTGTCATTCTGTCTGTCAATCCTAGTAACTGTCTATCTGCAGGTCTCTGTATGTCTGTCATTTTGGCTTTCTACCTATCTTTTTGTCTATATTTATGCCTACTTTCTAACATCTCTGTTTTTGTTTCTTTCTTCCTAATTACCTACCTGTCTGTCTGTGTGAATGCTTGTATGTCGATCTATCTATCCCCCTATCTAGCCATCTGCCTGTCTCTCTATCTATCTAACTCCCTATGCAAGTATATAGGTAACTACCCACCATTTATCTATCTACCTATCACCTATCTTTCTTTCTGTATGTGTTTCTATGTGGCCATTTGTCCATCTGTCATTGTCTACCTTTACACTATTTGTTTATCTGACTGTCTATCCATCTTTCTACTATCTTTCTGCTCATCTGTCAGTTTTCAACCTACTTTTGTATTCATAGGTTCATCTGCCATTCTGTTTTTTTAAACAGTTATAGTAAGATATTAACTCATCTACATATACTTCACCCATTTAAACCATATGATTCAATGGCTGTTTTAGTATACTCACAGAGTTGTGCATCCTCACCACAAACAGTTTTAGAAAATTTAATTTTCTAAAGGAAATCCTGGATCTCTTAGCTATTATCTCGCAACCTCCATTCCCTCCAGCTGTAGGCAGCCACCAATCTACTTTTTTGTTTTTATAGGTTTGCTTATTCTGGACACTTCCTATAAATGCATTCATGCAAAAATTGTCCTTCATGACTGGCTTTTTTCACTTGGCATAATGTGTTTAGGTTTATCCATGTAGCATATATTAACTATCAATACTTAATTTCTTTTTTTCCAAATAATTTTATGATACCACTTTTTATTTACCCATTCATCAGTTGATAAACATTTGAGTTGTTTCCACTTACTGGCTATTATGAATAATCTTGCTATGCATAATTGTGTACAAGTTTTTGTGTGGCTATATGTTTTTATTTCTCTTGGGTATACGCCTAGGAGTGGAATTTCTGGATTATTGAGGGAAAGTACAGAAAGCGTACCCCATCTCTCCTCACCCCCACACAGTTTCCCTCTTATTGACATTTTGCATTAGTGTGGCACATTTGTTACAATAGAAGAAATGATATTTATATATTATTATTAACTAAAGTCCATCATTAACATTAGGGTTCATTTTTTGCATTAAATAGTTTATGGACTCTGACAAATGTGTAATGTCACTTGTCCACCATTATAGTATCTTACAGAATAGTTTCACTGCCCTAAAAATCCCCTGTGCTCCAACTATTCACCCCTCCCTTCCCGGAAACCTTTGGCAAGCACTGATACTTTTATTGTCTTTATAGTTTTGTCTTTTCATGAATATCATATAGTTGGAATCACACAGTATGTAGCCTTTTCAGATTGGTTCCTTTCACTTAGTAATATGCATTCAAGTTTCCCCCATGTCTTTTCATGGCTTAATAGTTCATTTCTTTTTATTGCTGAATAATACCCCATTGTATGTATGTATAATAGTTTTTTTAATCCATTCACCTAGGACATTCACCTGTTTCCATTTTTGGCAGTTATCATGTTGAGCATCTTTTCACGTGCTTATTTGCCATCTATATATTTTCTTTGGTGAGGTTCTATTCAGATCTTTTGCCCATTTTTATTGAGTTTTTGTTTTCTTATTGTTGAGTTTTAAGAGTTCTTTGTATCTGGTTTCTCACCATTAAGTATGGTGTTAGCTGTAGGTTTTTTTGTAGATGTTTACTATCAAGTTAAGGAATTCCCCTCTATTCTTATTTTACTGAGAGGTTTTTTTTTTTTTTTTTCAGTACACAGGCCTCTCACTGTTGTGGCCTCTCCTGTTGCGGAGCACAGGCTCCGGATGCACAGGCTCAGCGGCCATGGGTCACGGGTCCAGCTGCTCTGCGGCATGTGGGATCTTTCTGGACCGGGGCACGAACCCAAGTCCCCTTCATCGGCAGGCGGACTCTCAACCACTGCGCCACCAGGGAAGCCCTACTGAGAGTTTTTAATATGAATTGGTGTTAGGGAATTCCCTGGTGGTCCAGTGGTTAAGACTCTGCACTTTCACTGCCGAGAGCCCGGGTTCAATCCCTGGTCACAGAACTAAGATCCCACAGGCCACACAGCATGGCCAAAAAAAAAGAGAGAGAGAAAAAAAAAGAATTGGTGTTGGATTTTGTCAAATGCTTTTTCTGCATCTATTGATATAATCATATGATTTTATCTTTCACCTGTTGATGTGATGAATTACATTGATATTTCAAATATCACTTACTTGTTGAATTAGACCTGCATACCTGTGTTTAAAAGACATGTATAGGTAGAAAGTGAAAGGATAGAAAAGGTATTCTGTGCAAACAGTAATCAAAAGAGAGCAGAGGTGGCTATCTAATATCAGACAAAATAGACTTTAAGTCAAAAACTGTTGTTTGAGATAAAAAAAGGACATAATATATTGATAAAAGGGTCCAATCACCAAGAAGATATTAACAGTTATAAATATATGTGCACCAAACATCAGAGCTCCTAAATACGTGAAGCAAACATTAACAGAATTGAAAGGAGAAATAGTTCTACAGCAGTAGTTGGATACTGCAATACCCTACTTTCAATAATAGTTAGAACATAACAGGTATAATACAGAACACTCTGCCCAGGAAAAGCAGAATACACATTCTTCTCAGGTGCACGTGAAACACTCTCCAGGATAGACCATATGTTAGGATACACAAATCTTAAAAATTAAAAAACTTGAAACCATACAAAGTATATTTTCTGATTGCAGTGGAATGAAACTAGAAATCAATAGCAAAAGGAAAACTGAAAATTTCACAATATGTGGAAATTGAACAACATACTCCAAACAACCCATGAGACAAAGAAAAAATCACAGGGAAATTAGAAAATACCTTGAGACAAAATAAAACAAAAACAGAGCATACAAAACCTTATGGAAGGGGCTTCCCTGGTGGCACAGTGGTTAAGAATCTGCCTGCCAAGGCAGGGGACATGGGCCCTGGTCCGGGAAGATCCCACATGTCGTGGAGCAACTAAACCCATGTGCTACAACTACTGAAGCCCACGTGCCTAGAGCCCATGCTCTACAACAAGAGAAGCCACTGCAGTGAGAAGCCCGTGCACCACAACAAAGAGTAGCCCCTCCTCACTGCTACTAGAGAAAGCCCGCACGTAGCAACGAAGACCCAATGCAGCCAAAAATAAATAAATAAATAAATAAATAAATAAATAAATAAATAAATAAATAAATAAATTTTATATTTAAAAAAACCTTATGGAATGCAGCAAAAACAGTGCTCAGTGGGAAATTCATAGCTGTAAATGCTTACATTAAAAAAGAAGGAAGATCTCAAATCAACAACTTAACTTCACCCATTAAGGAACTAGAAAATGAAGAACAAACTAAACTCAAAGATAGTAGAGGGAAGGAAATAATAAAAATTAGTGCAGAGATAAATGAAATAGAAAATAGGAAAACAGTAGAGAGATCAATACAACCAAAAGTTAGTTATTTGAACAGATCAACAAAAGTGATAAACATTTTTTAGCTAGATTAAGAAAAAAGAAGACTCAGATAACAAAAATTCAAATAACTGAAATGAAAGTGGGGATATTAATATGGATTTTACAGAAATGAAAAGGGTTATTAGAGAGGTACACAACTGTACCATGGACAGTTGTATGCCCAAAATTGGATAACCTAGACGAAATGGACAAATTTCTAGAAAAACAATCTACCAAAACTGAATCATGAAGAAATGGAAAATCTGAATAGACCTATTACTAGCAAGGAGAGAAACAGTAATCAAAAACTTCCCAACAAGACGCAAGAGGGAAGGGATATGGGAACAGATGTATATGTATAACTGATTCACTTTGTTATAAAGCAGAAACTAATACACCATTGTGAAGCAATTATACTCCAATAAAGTTGTAAAAAAAAATTAAAAAACAAAAAACAAACAAAAAAACCTTCCCAACAAAGAATGTATTTTACCACAATTTTTTAAACAATCACCAAAACCTCCCAACAAAGAAAAGGCCTGGACCAGATAACTTCACTGGCAGAATTCTACCCAACATTTTTTTTTTTTTTTTTTTTGCGGGACGTGGGCCTCTCACTGCTGTGGCCTCTCCCGTTGCGGAGCACAGGCTCTGGACACGCAGGCTCAGCGGCCATGGCTCACGGGCCCAGCCGCTCCACGGCATGTGGGATCTTCCCGGACCGGGGCACGAACCCGTGTCCCCTACATCGGCAGGCGGGCTCTCAACCACTGCACCACCAGGGAAGCCCTCTACCCAACATTTAAAGAAGAATAAACACCAATCCTTCTCAAACTCTTTAAAAAATTGAAGAGGTGGGGATACTTCCAAACTCATCCTGAAGCCAGAATTTCTTTTATACTAACACTGGACAAAGAAACTGTAAGAAAAGAAAACTACAGACCAATATTCCTTATGACTATTGATGCAAAGACTCTCCACAAAATGTGCTGGAGGAAGTCATTGAGAAGACATCACTGCTGGTTGACCCGTGAGCTAGACCCAGGCAATCTGAGGCTCCTCACCTTCTACCCAGTCCTTGGATTGTTTATTCACTTGCCTTCCTCATACTAGAAGTTGCCACAGGGACACAGCTTTCAGATAATAAAGTGCTGTTGAGACCATCTGGATGGCATACATCTGATGGAACTCAGTTAAGACATCTATATAAACTTTTAAGATTCTGGTGGGTGAGTATGGAGGTCTACTTGTGGCTGCCCAAGACAAGCCTTGTATGCAAGTTCCCTTCCTTATTTATTTATTTATTTTTTTTTTGCAGTACGCGGGCCTCTCACTGTTGTGGCCTCTCCCATTGCAGAGCACAGGTTCCGGACACGCAGGCTCAGCGGCCATGGTTCACGGGCCCAGCCGCTCCGTGGCATGTGGGATCTTCCCGGACCGGGGCACGAACCAGTGTCCCCTGCATCGGCAGGCAGACTCTTAACCACTGTGCCACCAGGGAAGCCCTCCCTTCCTTATTAAACCTGCTACCTACCAATTTAGAGTGTCTGCCTCTTTCTTTAGTCTCTCCGTACCATCTGTATATGGGGGCCACTTCAGATTTCACCCAGGAAACTCCTGAGTGTGTGAACTAACAATTGGTGAGCCAGCCAGGCGACCTAAGAAATGGGCCTTGGGAAAGAGGCATGCTTAGGGGAAATCCTGAGTTGGCCATCAGTCTCTATGTGGGGAGGGTGGTCCGTATGTTAGGTGCTTGTGGACTGCCACGTGAATATGGGGATGCACCAAATGCTGGCTAGTCTAATTCACTTGTTTGGGGAACTGTGCAGAGCTCACTGTGGCAGAGAAATGGAATGCATGGCTGCACAGTGGGCTGGCCACCAATGCCCAACTAGAAGCTGAAGGTCGAGTTAGAATGTTGGAAGAAGAGCTGAGGTTAGAGAATGACTTGTGGTGTCCACTGCTCTTCTGGCTTCAGGGTTAGCAGACTAGGTGGGAAAGCAGGATAATAAGTTGCAGACCTTAGTGTGTTGTTTTGCAAAGCTAGGAGGGTGCAAGTTGCTACGGATGAAAATCGAAGCATTTGTGATAAATCCTGATTTGGACACTAAGAAGTGAAATCTCTGGGAAAGTGAGGACGATGAATTGTTATATTAACAGTGAAATGGTTGGAGCGCCCTGTGCCCTAATACAAAGGAAAAATTTAAATAGTAATTGCCCTAGACTTCTGATAGTAGAGGAGTATACTCCAAAATTCTTGGGAGAAAACATCATTGCTTCTCTGTCCTTTGCAGTTGTGAATCTTATCATGTCTTTGAAATGTAAACATGCCAGGAGATAACTAAAACACTGCCCACAGATTCTCAGGGGAAAAGCGGGTAAAGAGACTTTTTAAAATAGAGAAGCTTTCTCATCCCAGATTTAGTCCATAGCCTCCATAAGATTATTTGTCATGAGCAAATACAAATATTAAGTCTTCTCCATAACTATTAGTAAAATCTTTAGCTGTATGAATGGGTAACCTTAACTCATTCTGCCTGCTAAGGACACAATTTGGATTCAACTGTTATTTATAAACTAGTGAGTTGTGTGTTGTTATGTCTGATGTATGGCTAAGGTTTTGGAATGAATGCTATGGGGTCTCTGTGTCTGTCTCTACGTTTATGTATGTCTATGGATATATGTTATGTATATGTGATTTTTTTTAACCTTCAGAGGGTATTGCCAAAATTAATTTGTAAAAGGTCTCTAATTGGTTTAAAGGAAAAATAAGCTTTGATATCAATAGTGCACTTACGTAAAACTAAGAAGTTAATTTTCTTTCATCTGCTAGAAGCACAAACTTTTATTGGACTATTGGTCTGTTCTTCATGGGATTTGGAATGGCTTTTTTTCTACCTTTTAAGTAATTTGCCTAAAAACAAAGATTCTGTGTTCTAGTAAAATAATTTCCTGTGCTTCATGTTGTCTTTATCAGGTTTTTGATTACTTAAGAAAACTTTTAAAAGAGTTACCTTTTTTTTACAACTATGTAACTTTCTATATTTGCCTAGTTAAATGCATAACTAAGTATTGTTTCACAGTGAACTATGATCCTATTTTTTTTTTTTTTTTTTTTTGCTGTACTCGGGCCTCTCACTGTTGTGGCCTCTCCCGTTGCGGAGCGCAGGCTCCGGACGTGCAGGCCCAGTGGCCATGGCTCACGGGCCCAGCTGCTCTGCGGCATGTGGGATCCTCCCGGACCAGGGCATGAACCCGTGTCCCCTGCATCGGCAGGTGGACTCTCAACCACTGCGCCACCAGGATAGCCCTATGATCCTATTCAATCAAGTGTTTTAAAACTTTTTGATATCTTTGACAAGTTTCCCCAAAATCAAATTCTAAATGAGGTCTTGTTGACCTTGAACTAACCTTGGGATTTTCCAGAGGTCCCCTGAAATATCTCAAAAGATATGTTCTTTTTCCTTATAAAAGAGAGATATTAAACTAATTGGGCTTATTTTATATGTTAAATTACTTAGGAAGCAGATGCTAAACTTTCTTTAGGGTATATTTGTATGAAATTCCTAAAAATCTGATATATCCTGGTATGATGTTATCATTCATAATTTTTAATTTTATGTCACAGAGATAACGAAGTTTCCTTGTCAACTGCATTATAATGAACTCTCATCAGATCTTTTACCATGGCTATTTTAAAGTCTTTTCTCATTTATAGACAGTTATTGTTTATTTTTGCTGCTTTTGCAAAAGTTCCTGCAAAAGTGCTTCATCTTCAAGGAGATTCATGGAAAAGACTCTGACAAATACAGGTTTCTGTAACTCAGATCAATTTGCCTTCATGTGAGAGGGACAATAGTGGGCCTTTCAAGTGGTTCCCCAAGGCTGCCTGCACAGCCCCACCATATGTCATGGATGGTAGCCTGAGACCTGCCCCTATTCTCCTTCCCACATCAGTAAAACAGGCCCCTTACATTGATGATATAATGTTGAATGTGAAGACTTGCCTCTGCTGCAAGACACTCTGCAGACTTTGCTAACATCAGCAAGGGAGAAGATGGGTGGTGAACCCACAGAAAATTCAAGGCCCAGGCGACACGGTAAAGTTTTGGGGAGTTGTTTTGTTGGATAAGATGCACATTGTCTCAGAAGCTGTGATTGGTAAGGTACAAACCTATCCAATCCCTAAGAATGTAAAAGAGGTGCAAACTTTTGTAGGAATTTTGGGGTTTGGAGGACTTTCATTCCCCATCTGGCACAATGCCTCCACCTCTCACCATCTGGTAAAGAAAGGCACATATAGGACTGGGTATCAGAGCAACAAGCTACCTTTGACAAGGGAAAGATGCTAGTGAAGCAGATTAAAGCTCTAAGCACCTCCCAGTCAGGGGTACTACTTGAATTAGATGTATCTGTGACTCTGGAAGGTAATGTGTTGGGCACTGGGGCAGACACAACCAAAGGAGAGAGTATCCCTAAGGCCTCCACAGAGGTCTCAGCTCTGGAAGGGGGCAGAAACACAATATATCCCCATAGAGCAATACCTCCTAGCACAATGCTTTTCCAGGTAGAGCCTCTCACAAAGAAACAGTCTCATAAGAACTTTCCTTCGAGACTTCCCTGGTGGCACAGTGGTTAAAAGTCTGCCTATCAGGGCTTCCCTGGTGGTGCAGTGGTTGAGAGTCCGCCTGCCGATGCAGGGGAAACAGGTTCGTGCCCCGGTCTGGGAAGATCCCACATGCCGCGGAGTGGCTGGGCCCGTGAGCCATGGCCGCTGGGCCTGTGCGTGCGGAGCCTGTGCTCCGCAACGGGAGAGGCCACAACAGTGAAAGGCCCACATACCGCAAAAAAAAAAAAAAAAAAGTCTGCCTGTCAATGCAGGGGACATGGGTTTGATCCCTGGTCCGGGAAGATCCCACGTGCCACGGAGCAACTAAGCCCGTGCGCCACAACTACTGAGCCCATGAGCCACAACTACTGAAGCCCATGTACCTAGAGCCCATACTCCGCAACAAGAGAAGCCACTGCAGTGAGAAGCCCACACACTGCAACGAAGAGTAGCCCCTGCTCACACCAACTAGAGAAAGCCCGCGCGCAGCAACGAAGACCCAACTCAGCCAAAAATAAATAAATAAAATAAATAAATTTGTTAAAAAATAAAAAAATAAACCAAAACTTTGAAGTTTTTAATTTTTATGGGGTCCAATTTGTCTATTTTTTCCTTTTGTTGCCTATGCTCTTGGTGTCATATTCAATGCCATGAGGTTTTTCCCCTGTGTTTTCTCCTGAGTTTTATACATTTAGCTCTATGTTGAGTTCTTTGACCCATTTTGAGTTGATTTTTATATGTAGTGTAAGGTAAGATTTCAGCCTCATTCTTTTACATGCATATATCCGGTTTTCCCAACACCATTATATAATCCTTTTAATAGTCTGTTAAATTATGTTTGCTAGCATTTCGTTGGTTCACACACTCAGGGGCTTCCTGGGTAAAATCTGAAACCTGCCCCCTTGCATGCAGGGCAGGGAGAAACTGAAGAAGGAGGCAGACCACTCCAGACTGGTAAGTGACAGGTTTCATAAGCAAGGGAACTTACATACCAGGCTTGTCTTGGAGCCCATAAGACAAGTGTAGATCTCTGCCTGCCAGAATCTTAAAAGTTTGTAAAGAGGCTTTTCTTTTTTCTTTCTTCTTTTCAGGCATTTCACATAACAAAGAATATAGTCTTTACAAATATAGTTTAGAAAAGTCACTAAGCAAACACCCTACAGTAAGTAAAAACAACGAACTCTGGAGAGGAGGGAATATCTGATTTCTAGATTTGCCACATTATAATATTCAAAATGTACAGTTTTTAAGAAAAAAATTGTGAAGTATTTAAAGAAACAAGAAAGTATGGTCTGTTAATAGGAAAAAAGAAATTAACAGAAACTGTCCCCAAGGAAGCTCAAACATTGGACATAATAGACAAAGACTTTAAATCAACTGTCTTATATATGCTCAAAGAATGAAAGGAAACCATCCACAAAGAAATGAAGGAAACCAGGAGAAACATTTCTCACCAAATAGAGAATATCAGTAAAGAGATAAAAATCATAAAGGAACCGAAGAGAATGCTACAACATGGATGAACCTCGAACATTAAAAAGAACAAATATTGTATGATTCCACTTATATGAAGCATCTAAGATAGGTGAATTCGTAGAGCCAGAAGTATTGTAGAATAGGGGTTAACTGTGGGGGGGGGTTGTAGTGAAGCGAGGAGGGTTATTGTTTAATGGGTGCAGAGTTACTGTTTAGGATGATTAAAACGTCCTGGAAAAAGATGGTGGTGATGGTTACACGACATTGTGAATATACTCAATGCCACTTGTAATAAACTGTTCCCCCCACCCCCGGTATGCAGGCCTCTCACTATTGTGGCCTCTCCCGTTGCGGAGCACAGGCTCTGGACGTGCAGGCTCAGCGGCCATGGCTCACGGGCCCAGCCGCTCCGCGGCATGTGGGATCCTCCCGGACCGAGACACGAACCCGTGTCCCCTGCATCAGCAGGGGGACTCCCAACCACTGCGCCACCAGGGAAGCCCATAATAAAATTTTTATAAATGCATTCTTGACCTAGTTTTGAGGCCCTGGCTAGAGGCTGGTCGGTTTCCCTTCTTGAGCAGCCAATGAAGTCCACACCCCCAACTACCTACCTTATCTGACTCTCACACTCTGACTCACTATCATGCCCTAATCACCCAGGGGGAGGTACCAGATAACCAGGGACAGCCCCTATGCCCCGGAGCTGGTGAAAGTATTCAAAGTAGCTCATGAGCCTGCTTATTCTGCCCTGCCTGTTCCTTCCTGTGGAAACCACAGTAAAGTGCCCACAGTTCCCCTATCTCCCTCTGCCTCCCGACTGAACCCGATACCTCCCCTGAATGGGCCTGTGTGGCATGCACGTTCTCTCAGGGGACTCTGAGTATAACAAACTGTAAAATTCCTCCCATTTTCCCTCCCTTGATCTGCCCCTGACCTTACCACACCTCCCCCAAGGTATTATGGTGAAAACAATCAGTGCAGTGAGCAGGGTGGTTTATCCCCAGAGACAGATGACACCTGATTGCTCTGGCCTTACTAACAGGATTTGCTGAACTGCTGAACGGTGGAGGCAGCCTGGAAGGCTCACTCCCCGCTGAAGTGCTCGTGCTTTGACCACTGCCACCGTTTGCTATTTGTCTGAGGTTTTGCCATGACCTGCACCCTAACTGTAGCACTTGTAAGCTGACTTTTCCCTGAGTTTCCACTGTTGTAAACACAGCAAAGGAACTGCTGGCCTCAACAACATTGTTTTCTTTCCCAAGGTGCCCTATCAAATCCCAGGGAAAAGGTGCCCCTGTGGACCACTCAGGGCTTCCAGACACTCTGTGGGCAGTCTTCCAGTGCTCCATCAGAACAGGCAACAGGAAGCTAGAATTTGACTCAGGTATGCCCAGCTGCTTGCTGGTGGCTCAGTGAGCTGATCAAGCCCTTCAGTGGCATGAAGTGGGCAGCCCCACTCTGCTCCCTGTGACAATGGGGTGCTCATCATGGGCCCCTAATCTCTGAGTGCTTGGGTACCAGTTGCTAGGTGAGTTCCCATTACCTGTGCTTAGGTAGTGCAGTGTTGTCGAGGTCAGGGGCTCCATGGTGCCAGCCTTGGGCCTGTTGCTTCTGTCCCGGACCAGATGGGCTCTTGAGGCCCACACTGGGGTGATTGTTGAGTTGTGATTTGTACGAACTGTTTTTTTTTTTTTTTTTGATGAAACACCATTTTTACTCAGAAGAACAACGATGATAAAGTATTATAATAGGGAAGAACATTTTGTTTTCTATTACAAGTTATTCACCACGGGGATGTTGCCTATAAGCTTAAATAATACATAATGGCCCATCTCTGGGAGCCCTGCTTCCCAGGTAATGAGCATTAAGCTCAGATACCTTTGTTTAGCTCACAGGAAATGTCCTGACCAGGCCAACCTGTGAATGACTGCAGGGAGGAAGAAATTAAATTCTCCCTCCAGAGGCTGATGGGAACCAGGAAGTGTTTGATTTTACTTCCTCGTCTTTTAGTATAAGAGGATCCTGAATTCTAACTCAGGCAAGATGGCTCTTTGGGGCACGAGCCCAACATCTCGGTTTGCTGGCTTTCCAAATAAAGTCTTATTTCTTGTCCCAACAACTCGTCTCTCGATTATTGGCCTGTCGTGCGGTGAGCAGTATGAGCTTAGACTCAGTAACACTATGAATATTCAAACTTGGGTGTTTGGTAGTCATTTTTTAAAAATAATCAAAATGAGTCTCTGACTTCAAGGAAAACAACTGAAAGAATGTGTTGCCAGTGTTAAAATCTGGGCTCGGAAGGAAAAATTATAATTTTGGAATACTTGTATTCACCATGAGCTTGACGGCTTCCCAGTCCTTAAAGGCTTTTCTATTCAACAGTGAAGCAAATGTAATTTTTGATATTGGATAAGGAAGTATATTAATACTTGGAATATCTGCATAACTGAGTGAACCCATATTTTTCAAATGATCAATGCATGGTTATATTAGTTGGGGTTCCCCAGAGAAACAGAATGTTTATGAAGAAATTGGCTCACGCGATTATGGAGGCTGAGAAGTCCCAAGATCCGCAGGCTAGAGAGAGGCCCAGGAGAGTTATGTATCATTCTAGTCTAAGTCTAAAGACCTGAAAACCAGGAGAGCGGACGGTGTAAATTCTAGTCTGAGTCCGAGTCTGACCAGAGGAACTGTCCCAGCGCAAAGACTGTAGGCAGAGAGAGCAATTCTTTATTTGCTCAAATTTTTGTTCTATTCAGACCTTCAGTGAATTGGATGAGGCCTGCCCACATTGTAAGGACAATCTGCTTTACTCAGTCTACTGCTTCAAATGTTAGTTTCATCCAGACATACCCAGAATAATGTTTAACCTTATATCTGGGCACCCTGTGGCCCAGTCAAGTTGATACATAAAATTAACCATCACAGTGATGTTTTACAATCATTTATGGGTAAAAAAATCCATCTAAAGTGCAAGATAAGCCAAACCGTAATAGAACGGAATCCACAAAGTTCATTGTTACGGCTTCAGATTCCACACTGTAATTAACCTTTAAGAAACTACAGCTAGTTTTGTTTTAGTGTCATATCAAAGAAGAATATCCAGCGCTTCCCTGGTGGCGCAGTGGTTGAGAGTCTGCCTGCCGATGCAGGGGACACGGGTTCGATCCCTGGTCAGGGAACTAAGTTTCCACATGCCGCGGGGCAACTAAGCCCGTGCACCACAACTACTGAGCTTGTGCCTCAACTAGAGAGCCTGACTGCCGCAAGCTACAGAGCCCACGCGCCCTGGAACCAATGCACCACAACTAGAGAGAGAAAACCCGCATGCCACAACTAGAGAGAAACCCGCACACCACAAGGAAGAGCCCGCGTGATGCAAATAAGATCTGATGCAGCCAAAAAAAAAAAAAAAAAAAGAATAAACTTAAGAAATTCCTGAGATGGATTGTGGTAGCTAGTCTCCAAATATGTCTCCCTACCCGGTCAGTCCACACACCTATGAGAAATAATAACAGAGTATAATTTTAAGCCAGTAAAAATTTAAAATTGTGGTAAAATATGCATAACATAAAATGTACTATCCTAACCATTTTAAAGTGTACAGTTCAGTGGCATTAAGTACATTCATAATGTTGTGCAGCCATCACCACCATCCATCTCCAGAACTCTTTCACCTTGCAAAACTGAAACTTTAGACCCATTAAGCAATAATTTCCCCTCTTCCCTCCCCCAAGCCTCTGGCAATCACTATTCTCCTTTCTGTTTCTATGAATTTGACTCGTCTAGGTACCTTATATAACTGGAATCACTGTATTTGTCCTTTTGTGACTGGCTTATTTCACTTAGCATAATGTCCTCAAGGTTCATCCATGTTGTAGCATGTGTAGAATTTCCTTCCTTTTAAAGGCTCCATTTTATGGATATACCACATTTTGTTTATCCATCCATCTGCCAACGGACACCTGGGTTGCTTCTAATTTTTGGCTATTGTGACTAATGCAGCTATGAATACGGGTACAGAAATATGTATTTGAGACTTTATTTTCAATTCAAGCCACCAAATTTGGAGGTGGTTTGTTACATAACAATAGACAAACAGCATGCTGAGTAATGATTAGATCACACCATTGAAATGGTACAAGGATGATGATTGTTGAAGGAGAGAAATGTGTTTCTGTGTGTGTGAGTGGATGGAGGTCAGCCCGAAAACTGTGTGCTGACTTAGTGTCCCTAGGACCTCTGCTTTGGAACCCCTCACTTCCCTGGCTGCCCTGGAGAGAGGGTAAAGCGGGCTGCAGAGTAGCAGCATTTATATACTGGGTTGATAGCTGTGTGTTAACAGTAAGGAAAGACTACTCCACGTTTGTACTCAGATTGGACAGTCTGTTAAGGTGCTTTCTCCGCCAGGATGGTGCTAGAGCCCAGCTTGGAAAACAAAATAAACAAATTGTGACTGATTGGGTCAGTCAGTCAGTGCAGGAGAGGTGAGCACGAAGAACGTTGACTCAATCTTGGATTCCATCACAAACCAGAGTGGCTGAAATCTCGCTCTTGTCCAGGTTAATCAGGGCTGAGGAAGCAAAAGAAGAAACCATAGGATTTTCCTGGAACAAGTTCAACAAATGAAGGTCAGATCTAGGTACCTAGGTGCACTTGGGGATCCTGATGTGATGCAGGTGAGCCTCACCTTCTTGAAGGTGGACCCCTGACACTGATAATAAGGATAAGTGGTTTTCCAACTGTTAAAAAATACAGTGTAGGGGCTTCCCTGGTGGCACAGTGGTTGAGAGTCCGCCTGCCAAGGCAGGGGACACGGGTTCGTGCCCCGGTCCAGGAAGATCCCACATGCTGCGGAGCCGCTGGGCTTGTGAGTCATGGCCACTGAGCCCGCGCGTCCAGAGCCTGTGCTCCGCAGCGGGAGAGGCCACAACAGTGCGAAGCCCGCGTACCGCAAAACACAAAAACAAAAACAAAACCAGTGTATTAGTAGAAAATTTGAGGTTTTTAGTAAGGGCAACAGATCAGGAGACAATTAGCATTGAAAAGATACTTGTTACTCAGAGCTCCCAAAAGGAGGGGGCACACCCTGCCACAGGGGGTCACACGGGGAAGCACCAGCTTCAAGAGGCAGAGGGAGTGAGGAGAACACATGGGCAAGAGACTTTGTTGTGGTTTCCGTGGGAAGTGATGGGCAAGGCAGGGCTAAGACTGACTACTCTGAATAACTTCAGTGGGCCCTGGGGCATAGAGGCTGTCCCTAGCTGTCTGGTACCTGGACCTGGGGTGATTAGGACAGGTGGATATTGGTATTGACCCGGATAAAGTAGGTGGGCAGTGGTGAGTTGGTTGGTTTGCAAATGAAAGGTGCACTTGCAGAGGAGTCATTTACTGTCTCTAGGAATTCGCTAGCCCTGAGAGAGGCCATCCCTCCAGAGTCAGCAAGGCCCCAGATGTCAAAGCATCAGAAAACAGAAAATAAAAAATACATGCTACAACATAGATGAAACTTAAAAACATTATGCTTAATTCATTTTGGTATGAAATTCACAGTGAAGCAGGCCGTAATAGTGAAGAAATCCGAGGAATTCCTGAGGTGGATTCTTGAGCAAACACACAAAAGGCTACGTATTGCGTGATTTCCTTTATGTGAAATGTCCATAACAGGGAACTTTATAGAGCCATAAAGTAGATTAGTGGTTGACAGAGGGAAGGGGGAGGGGGGAATGGGGACTGCTGATGGGTACAGAGCTTTTCTTTTGCGGTGATGAAAATGTTCTGGAATTAGATAAGGGTGATGGCTGCACAACATGGTGAAAATACTAAAAAAAACACTGAATCGGCCACTTTAAAAGGATATATTGTGGTATGTAGACTATATTTCAACTAAAATAATGTGAAAAGAGAGAGGGGCTCCTACGGCTGCTGGAATCTGGAATAAAGATGGCAATGGCGATGGAGCAGGTTCTAGAACTTTTGAAACAGTGGAATAGAATTTGGTGACAGGGTGGATATGGGGCAGGAGAGACAGGAGTGGAGGCTGGTTTTCAGGATCCCAGAAGTGCTAGCCTGTGTGGATGGGAGTGTCACTGGGCAAGGCGGGCCAGGCGGATAAGGAGCAGATTGAGTGGCCCTTCAGGATGGGGCGCTGCACGTGCAGGGGAGACTCACCGGATACACTGCTTTGAGGTGGGACTTGGATGTGGCGTGGCCGGTGGACAGTGGCAGCACTCTGCCTGAAATGTAGGTCTGGGTGCTGTTAGCAGTGAGTGGAACCCCAGCCAGAGAGCCAGGGACACCTCCCAGGCCACCATCCTCTGTGTTCCTTTGTGTCTTAGGCACGTAGCCCCCTCCATCCTGAGCACCTTTCTCACCTTCTTTACTCCAGTGCTGTATAATTCTAGCAAGCATGGCTTAAACCACTCTCCCGCCCCGCCTCCCCATCCCAGGCTGGGTCCTGTGCTTATCTTTACCTTTGCTGTGACTACTTGGTATTGAAAGTGAGTATTTTTCAGTCTGTATCCCCCACCAGGACAGGGATCCATGTTTTTTTTAAAGTTTTGTATCCAGAACCAAGTGTCTCTGACTCCCAGGCTAGAGGTCTCGCCCACCACCCTACACTGCTCACTTGCCCACGCCAGGAACCTCAGGGTCGTCCTCAGTGGCTCCCTCTCACCACTTTTGCCCAACCCAGTGCCTGAACCTGAAGATTTGAGTGGCTCTCATATATCTTTTTTTCATCTCTTTAAGTTCTCTTCATCTCTAATAAGTTACCATTTCTTTGGTCTTGCTGCTTTTAAGATTCTGTCTTTGTTTTTTTGTTCTGTTTTGTTTTGTTTTTTTTGTGGTACGCGGGCCTCTCACTGTTGCGGAGCACAGGCTCCGGACGCGCAGGCTCAGCGGCCATGGCTCACGGGCCCAGCCGCTCCGCGGCACGTGGGATCTTCCCGGACCGGGGCACGAACCCGTGTCCCCTGCATCGGCAGGTGGACTCTCAACCACTGCGCCACCAGGGAAGCCCTGTCTTTGTTTTTTGAGTTATAATGTGTCACTGAAAGGAACTCTTTAACTTGATTTTGTTTGGTGACCTGTGAGCTTCATGAACTTGGTTATCCAAATCTCTCCCCAGATTTGGGACATTCTCAGCTATTATTTCTTTAAATAAACTTTCTGTCTCCTTTTCTCTCTCCTCTCCCCTTGGAACTCTGATAATTTGCAAACTCCTCCTGTTCAAACCTCTACCCTGACTTACTTCATTCACTCCCGTCCTCACCTGGATGCAACCATCTCCTAACCGGTCTTCCTCTTGTCAAGCTAGTCTTACATTTAGAAAAAGTGATTTTTCTACAACACAGATCATGTCACTCCCGTGCTAAAAGCTTTCAGTGACAATTCCCAGCTTTCAAGATAAGAGCAAGCCTTTTCACTGAGCAACAGGCCTCTGTTTCTCTCGCATTATTTTTTTTAACATCTTTATTGGAGTATAATTGCTTTACAATGGTGTGTTAGTTTCTGCTGTATAACAAAGTGAATCAGCTATACATATACATATATCACCATATCTCCTCCCTGTTGCATCTCCCTCCCACCCTCCCTATCCCACCCCTCTAAGTGGTCACAAAGCACCGAGCTGATCTCCCCGTGCGATGCAGCTGCTTCCCACTAGCTAGCTATTTTACATTTGGTAGTGTATAGATGTCCATGCCACTCTCTCACTTCGTCCCAGCTTACCCTTCCCCTTCCTGGTGTCCTGAAGTCCATTCTCTATGGCTGTGTCTTTATTCCTGTCCTGCCCCTAGGTTTGTCAGAACCATTTTTAGATTCCATATGTATGTGTTAGCATCCGGTATTTGTTTTTCTCTTTCTGACTTACTTCACTCCGTATGATAGACTCTAGGTCCATCCACCTCACTACAAATAACTCAATTTCATTTCTTTTTATGGCTGAGCAATAGTCCATTGTATATATGTGCCACATTTTCTTTATCCATTCATCTGTCGATGGACACTTAGGCTGCTTCCATGTTCTGGATATTGTAAATAGTGCTGCAGTGAACATTGTGGTCCATGACTCTTTTTGAATTATGGTTTTCTCAGGGTATATGCCTAATAGTGGGATTGCTGGGTCGTATTGTAGTTCTATTTTTAGTTTTTGAAGGAACCTCCATACTGTTCTCCATAGTGGCTGTATCAATTTACATTCCCACCAAAAGTGCAAGATGGTTCCCTTTTCTCCACACTCTCTCCAGCATTTATTTATTTTTATTTTTATTATTTTTAAATTATTTTATTTCATTTATTTTTGGCTGCGCTTGGGTCTTCGTTGCTGCGCACAGGCTTTCTCTAGTTGTGGCAAGTGGAGGCTACTCTTTGTTGCGGTGCGCGGGCTTCTCATTGCAGTGGCTTCTCTTGTTGTGGAGCACAGGCTCTAGGCGCACAGGCTTCAGTAGTTGTGGCACATGGGCTCAGTAGTTGTGGCTCACGGGCTCTAGAGCGCAGGTTCAGTAGTTGTGGCATATGGGCTTAGTTGCTCTGTGGCATGTGGGCTCTTCCTGGACTGGGGCTTGAACCCGTGTTCCCTGCATTGGCAGGCGGATTCTTAACCACTGTTCCACCAGGGAGGTCCTTCCAGCATTTATTGTTTGTTGATTTTTTTGATGATGGCCATTCTGACTGGTGTGAGGTGATACCTCATTGTAGTTTTTTTTTTTTTTTTTTTTTTTTTTTTTTTTTTTTTTGCTGTACGCGGGCCTCTCACTGCTGTGGCCTCTCCCGTTGCGGAGCACATGCTCCGGACACACAGGCTCCACGGCCATGGCTCGCGGGCCCAGCCGCTGCGCGGCATGTGGGATCTTCCGGGATAGGGGCACGAACCCGTGTCCCCTGCATCGGCAGGCGGACTCTCAACCACTGCGCCACCAGGGAAGCCTCATTGTAGTTTTGATTTGCATTTCTCTAATGATTAGTGATGTTGAGCATCCTTTCATGTGTTTGTTGGCAATCTGTATATCTTCTTTGGAGAAATGTCTATTTAGGTCTTCTGCCCATTTTTGGATTGGGTTTTTTGCTTTTTGACATTGAGCTGCATTAGCTGCTTGTAAATTTTAGAGATTAATCTTTGTCAGTTGCTTCATTAATGTAGGTATTAATCACTATAAACTTCCCTCTTAGAACTGCTTTTGTGGCATTCTATAGGTTGTGATATTTTTTGTTTCTATTTTTCATTTTTTCAAGATATTTGATTTTTCCCTTGGATTTGTTCTTTGACCCATTCAGGGGTGTGTTGTTTAATTTCCAAGTATTTCAGAACTTTCCAGCTTTTGTTCTGTTATTGATTTCTAGTTTTATGCCATTGTGGTTGGAAAAGATACATTGTATGATTCCAATCTTTTCAAATTTGCTGAGACTTCTTTTGTGACCTATCACATGACCTATCATAAAGAAGGTTCCATGTGCATTAAGAAGAATGTGTATTCTGGTGCTGTTGGATGGAATGTTCTGTACATGTCTGTTAGGTCCATTTGGTATAAAGGATAGATCACATTCAATGTTTACTTATTGATTTTCTGTCTGGATGACCTATCCATTGTTGAAAGTGAGGAATTGAAATCCCCTACTGTTGTTGTCTATTTCTCCCTTCAGCTCTGTTAGTGTTTGTTTAATGTATTTGGGTGTTCTGATGTTGGGTGCACATATATTTATGACATATATATATAATGATAAAGAGGTCAATTCGTCAAGAATTTGTCTTTCTCTTGTTACTGTTTTTAGTTTAAGATCTATTTTTGTCTACGTGTAGCTACTTCTTCTCTCTTTTGCTTACCATTTGCATGGAATAGCTTTTTTTCATCTCTTTAAGTTCTCTTCATCTCTGATAAGTTACAATTTCTTTGGTCTTGCTGCTTTTAAGATTCTCTCTTTGTCTTTGTTTTTTGAGTTATGATGTGTCACTGAAAGGAACTCTTTAAGTTGATTTTGTTTGGTGACCTGTGAGCTTCATGAACTTGGTTATCCAAATCTCTCCCCAGATTTGGGACATTCTCAGCTATTATTTCTTTAAATAAACTTTCTGTCTCCTTTTCCCTCTCCTCTCCCTTTGGAACTCTGATAATTTGCAAATTGGCTCTATTGATGTCATTCCATAGATCAAATAGGCTTTCCTCACTCGTTTTCAGTCTTTTTTTCTTATTTCTCCTCTGACTGGATAATTCCAAAGTTCTAGTCTTCTATCTCACAGATTCTATCTTCTGCTTGATCCATTCTGATGTTAATGCTCTCTATGGCATTTTTCATGTCATTCATTTTATTCTTCAGGTCCAGAATTTGTGTTTTTTAATGATTTCTCTCTCTTTGTTAAAATTCTCATTTTGTTAATGTATTATTTTCCCTCTCTTGTTGAATTGTCTTCTGTGTTTTCTTGTAGCTCACTGAATTTCCTTAAAATAACTATTTTGAAATTTTATTTGGTAAATTGCAGATATCCATGTCTTTGGTGCCGGTTACTGGAAGATTATTGTGTTCCTTTGGTGGTGTCATGTTTCTTTGTTTTTTCAAAATAAATCTATTTATTTATTTATTTATTTTTGGCTGCATTGGGTCTTTGCTGCTGCATGCAGGCTTTCTCTAGTTGTGGTGAGCAGGAGCTACTCTTTGTTGCAGTGCGCAGGCTTCTCATTGTGGTGGTTTCTCTTGTTGCGGTACACAGGTTCTAGGTGCGTGGGCTTCAGTAGTTGTGGCACATGGGCTCAGTAGTTGTGGCTCGCAGGCTCTAGAGTGCAGGCTCAGTAGTTGTGGCGCATGGTCTTAGCTGCTCCGTGGTATGTGGGATCTTCCCAGACCAGGGCTTGACCTGTGTCCCCTGCAGTGGCAGGTGGATTCTTAAACACTGCGCCACCAGGGAAGTCCTGGTGTCATGTTTCTTTGATTTTTCATGTTCCTTGAAGTTTTGCATTGCTGTCTTTGCATTTGAAATAGCAGTCACCTCCTTCAGTCTTTACTAACTGCCTTCAGGAGAGAAATACCTTCTATCAATGCTGCTAGTGATTCTGAGGCTTTCTCCAGCCTTTTGTGGTTACACCTTCACCATCCCTCTTGTTCCCTCTTGGTGATAGGGGGAGTGTAAAATTCTTAAGATTGTATGCCTTCCCTCAGTCCTGCAATGCACCAGCCTGGATTTTGACAGTCTTTGTTTTCCATAAGGTGGCACTAAAACTCAAGTTCGTGGTCTCTTCCTGGCCTGATCTGGTTCCATTATCTGTGCATGCCCACCAGCTGTCTGCCAAGTCTCACTCTTGCTGCTGCTGTCTGGAGTGTGCCTGTGTTGGGAGCTAGCCTCAGGGGCGGAGGGGTGAAGGTAGGGGAAAAGTGAGGCATACTGAGTGCTGGGATGCCTGTGGGCCAGTCGGGGTATCTTCAGGCAAGGTGCTCCCAGAAGCTTGTGGGCAGGCTTCTTGATAGAACTTGTGATGCAGTTAGTAGGATCGGTGGCCCTTCAATTCTCTCAGAGAGTGCCATCTGCCACTCTCCTAGTCTTTTCCCACTGTCCACTCATGCAGCTCAGGACTCAGTACTCCTCTCCACTGCACCCAAACTCATATGTTTTTGTTTTTGTTCCAGCGGTGTGCTGGAAATTCTCCTCTGGAAACCTGGATTTCCACAAAAGCTCTCTCATTCTTGGGTCATTGTCTAAAATATTGTTTTCCAGAGGGTACTGGACCATGGCCAAGAGGGGTTAGAGCTGAGCCATGGGCTAGGACCACAGCTGGGACTGAGGTCTGTATGTCTATTACCCGATGCATGGGTGGGTGAGATTCTTCCCAGGTCTCTTGATATATGGTGCTGAATTCCACAGCTCCCTCAAAGGCACTTGCATCCATGGACAGATGCCAAATAATTCTTGTTGAGAGGGGCACAAAAACGAGACATTTTATTCTGCCATGATGCTGACATCACTCCACAGCAGAAATTTCTCAAGGTGCATATGGGTTAAAATGTACCATAGATGATTATACTAGAGTGACTGATCATTCCACTTTGCTTGGGACTTTCCCAGTTTTACTATTAAAATGAAAACTTTTAAATATTTTTATGTTATTTGATTTTTATTCATCTTGAATGGCTCATAGTTTTAAATGGTAGCTTTCAACTATACAGAAGGAAAAGGTACCAGAAATAATAAGCTAACTTTTTAAAGTGCAGAAGACCCCACTCCCCAACCCACCCCACCCGGGTAATCCAGTGTTTAGATCTACATGTGTGAAAAGGCTCCCTGTGGTTGTGCATACATTATTCATCCTCCAGCTCTGATCCTGCCCCCTTCCAACTCATACACATACACTCATGTACATTGGAGGTTACTAATAGTTCTGTGAAGGGATAAACTAACTTAAAAAAGTAAATTTGAGGCCCAAAGTGTTCAATCCATAACTATTATCATAATCATTACTATTTTAGTGATTATCTCAATTGGTTTTATTACCTTAATGGGATGGAGTTTTGCTCTGAGAGGTCTAAGAGAAGTAAATTATCTTTTCCTTTCTGGTTTCAGTTAATTACCATTACTGTCCAGTTCTTAGGGGAGAAAAAGAAAAGAATTGATGAAGTTGTGTTATGCAATTTATCTCCTTCTGTAGTATCCTGTTTTTTAAAAAAATCAGGAGGGTTTTTTAACTGTAAAACACTTTTATACATACCATAACTGAAAGATTTGCGTCTACTTTAATCTGAACTACATTGATTTTATTTCCATTAGAAAGTAGTTTTGTAAATTAAGGGAAAAGCATTAGTAAAATGTATATGCATTGAAAGCCTTTTAGTCTCTAAGGCAATCATTCAGTTGGTCACATCAACGTGTATTTTGAGACCATTTATTGAAATTCCAGAAACAATAAAAAATATCCAGAAAGTAATTCAAATATTGAGGCTTTCATCGTTTTAGACTTTCTTCCAAAGTAGAGGCTAGGCTCATGTTTCTCTACTCTAGGGGGACAGGTGTTAGCATATCAAGTACCCAAGTGGCTGATGCATGCCTTTGAAAAAACCATAACGATCTGGTTTCTTATTTTGGATCTCTTGACCTTGGACTCATCTCTCACACTTTCACTTACTCATCTATAAATTGCAGTTCAAATGATCTCTGGAACTGCAGTAATGATACTTAAAGTGTGACACTTCACAAAGTCCTCAGAGACTCATGGAACTGAAACAAAGAGAATCACACAGGGTCATTCTCCTTCATGACTAAATTGCCTGCACTTATCACTGCAATTATATGAGTCACATATGAACCATTTTATTCCCCTTAATTTGAAGATGTGGGACGGAGGTCACTTTCAGCACATGGAAGCTACATATTTAATGGTAGTTGCAAGAAGTATGCCAAATTTCACATCAGCCATTGGTCCATTTTGAGTATTCAGTTTGCTAGCATTGAGTACTGTGTTCCAGTTCAGCTCAGACTTGCTCCAACGGAAGCCAGCCAGGACGTCCAGAGGGCAGTAGCCCAGCCTTTCCTGCAAACCCACCATACAACCCACCCAGACCAGAACCCTGCCCACAGGTGGCCAAAAGAGGAGAGAGGAGGGGAGAGAGAGAGAGGGAGAGAGGGCAGGCTGTGGGGGAGAGGGCGGCTCCCCGAGGGAGGGCGGTCCGCTCCAGCTGGGCCAGGAAGTGCTGCGGCTGCCCCTCGCAGGGTGCCTGCCGGCCCCACCCGCTGCTCTGGAAGAGCAATACCCATGAGCACGCCAGCGGGGCCTGAGGCCTCAGATAGGTCTGTGTCCTTGGGACCTAAGGGCACACATAGTTTGTACAATGCGGTCCAGGTGCGAAAGGACAGTTGCCCCCTTGGCTTGTCCCTGCCTTGCCACGGGAATGTCCTTCCCTTGGGAAAGGGAATGACTGCTGGAGTTGGCTGTGGCCTACAGCCCCTGCCTTGTGAATTTCTCGAGAGCTCCCAGTATAGGAAGAACTCAAGGACGCAGGGAGCCCGCTGCCTGCACGTTAGGGGTCCCCTCAGTCAGTGCCCCCGCCCACCCAATTGCCCTGAGTCTGGGTGGGGCTGTGAGGCTGAGGGGCTGGAATGCCGCCTCCTGCCAGTGTTGCCCTAGGGGGCCGCCGAAGGCCACTGGGATGTAGAGGGCGGGTGGGATTTTAGGATGGGGAGGGCAGTGGCTGGAGGGCGGGGAGGGAGGAGGGACAGGGGGGTCTTTGGAAAGAGCTGCGGGAGAGGGAGGGGGTGGGAGGCTAAAGCCTTCAGCAGCTGGTGCCCCCAGGAGGTCTGCAAGCCAAGTAATAACCAGGTCAGTAACCCTGCTCCTGAGGTCAGGGGAGACTGGGCAGGTTCCAGGTGATATGTTCTGAAGAAGCCCACGGCCTGCTCTGGCCACTCTGGCTCCCCACGTGGCTCTGGACCAGGCACAGCGAGGTCCCTGCTTGCCAGGTCTGGGTGCACCACCAGCTGGCCCAGGCGCGAGGCCTCGCTTCTGCTACCCATGCCTCCTACCAGCTGCGTCTGGAAAGTAGGAGGCGGGCCAGCCTGCTGTGTGCCTGAGACCAGGGGCTCCAGCATTTCGAGGTCCTGGTGTTCTCCATGCCCCTCCCATCACGGGATACTCCAGATCCAGCCCTGCTGGGTTCCGAGAGCTCACGAGGTCCAGCTGCTGGGGCTGAAGGGGTAGGGACTTCAGGGCCTTGGGCCCTTGGTCGTATGACCGTCCGCCGGGCTGTCATGCAGCCCAGCCAGAGCCCTGACAGCCTCTACTGCAGGGCGCCACTTGCCCCAACCCACCTGGAGCCAGCAGGGCCCAGAGGGCACAGCCCAGCTCTAGGGCCCTTCCCCACTTTTCTTTTTCATTCTCTTCTTCTCTTTCCACCAGAACAGGCAGAACTGAATGATGAAGGAACGAGCAACCCCAGACCTTACCTAACCTGGGTTACCTTGTCGACCTGTCCTTGCACAGTGTTCTGAGAGGCTGTTCTTCCAGAACCTTCTTTGCCTGAACTCTCACTCCGCTTCGAGGCTTACTGAAACCTAAGGAGCTCTGTGAGCTCTGTCCAGTCCAGGCCTTTCTCTTGCTCTGGAAGCCTGTTGAGCACTTGGTCATTTTCTAGTTGTTCTATGAGTATTCGGCTGGTCTCTCCAGTAATGAAGTAGGACTCTCGGATGCAGGGACCCCTGGGTCATGCTGGCTCAAAATATGCCTCCACCCCAAACTGCTCACTCCTCTCCAAACATATTCAGAACTTTCTGTTTTAACCATATTTCTGATGGGTAGAAGTGAAAGTGAAAAGTTATTTCTGGGTAAGCAAGATGTAGATGTACCTTAAAAAAAATTTTTCCCCCCAGCTGGGTCCAAATTCTACTTTAGAAATTTCAGAGGCTAGTAGAAAACAGGGAGAAAAAGTTTTGAATTAAAAAAAAAATTGGAAACAAGAGTTTCCAGATGCTGGACCAGGGTCTGGTAAGGATTTTGAGGTGCCAAGGGCCACCCTCAAGGAGTTTGCTGTGCCTCTGTAGAGGATCCAGCTAACTTCACTGCCCACTTAATCTCATTCTCTTGAGCCCGGCACACATGCTCTAGGAGCAGAGGCTGGGCTGAAAGTTCTGGCCCACCCAGAACAGCGCCAAACCTCCACAGAAGACAAGCCCAGCAATTCTAGGGTCTGGTTCTGAAGACTTCCTGCTAATTATTAAAAAAATTAACATTGAGAGGGGGGCCAAAATGATTTCCTTCCTTTTTATTTAACTGGAATTACAGGCTGTTAGAGCTAGAAAGATCATTAGGGTCCTGGCATCTGTCCTTTCCACTCAAGCAAAGACCCAAGCTGAGGGGACTGAACATAGGCAAAACACTCTTTGACATAAATCATAGCAATGTTTTCTTAGGTCAGTCTATGAAGGCAATAGAAATAAAAGCAGAAATAAACAAATGGGACCTAATCAAACTTATAAGTTTTTGCACAGCAAAGGAAACCATAAACAAAATGAAAAGACAACCTACAGATCGGGAGAAAAATATTTGCAAACCATGTGACTGACAAGGGCTTAATTTCCAAAATATACAAACAGCTCATACAACTCAATAACAAAAAACCAAATAACTCAATCAAAAAATGGGCAGAAGACCTAACTAGACATTTCTCCAAAGAAGACATACAGATGGCCAACAGGCACATGAAAAGATGCTCAACATCACTAATTATTAGAGACATGCAAATCAAAACTACCATGAGGTACCACCTCACACTGGTCAGCATGGCCATCATTAAAAAGTCTACAAATAACAAATGCTGGAGAGGGTGTTGGAGAAAAGTGAACCCTCCTGCACTGTTGGTGAGAATATAAAGTGGTGCAGCCCCTATGGAAAACAGTATGGAGATTCCTCAAAAAACTAAAAATAGAGTTACCATGTGATCCAGCAATCCCACTCCTGGGCACATATCTGGACAAGTCCAAACTCTAATTTGAAAAGATATATGCACCACTATGTTCATAGCAACACTATTTACAATAGTCAAGACATGGAAACAACCTAAACGCCCATTGACAGATGAATGGATAAAGAAGATGTTGCACACACACACACACACACACACACACACACACACAATGGAATACTACTCAGCCATAAAAATGAATGAAATAAGGCCATTTGCAGCAACATGGATGGACCCAGAGATTATCATACTAAGTGAAGTAAGTCAGAAAGAGAAAGACAAATACCATGTGATATCACTTATATGTGGAATCTAAAATATGACATAAATGAACTTGTCTACAAAACAGAAATAGACTCAGAACAGACGTATGTTTGCCAAGCGGAAGGGGGGTGGGGGAGGGATGGATTGGGAGTTTGGCATTAGCAGATGCAAACTATTATAATATATATATATGTATAACTAGGGACTTCCCTGGTGGTCCAATGGCTAAGACTCTGCACTCCCAATGCAGGGGGCCCAGATTCAATCCCTAATCAAGGAATTATATCCCACCTGCCACAACTAAGAGTTAGCATGCCGCAGCTAAAGATCCTGCACACCACAACGAAGATCCCGCGTGCCGCAACTAAAACCTCACACGGCCAAAGAAAATATAAATAAATATTTAAAAAATATATTTATATATATAACTGAATCACTTTGCTGTACACCAGAAACTAACACAACATTTTAAATCAACTATATTTCAATAACTTTTTTAAAAGAGAAAAAAATGGTTATGATGGTAAATTTTATGAAGTATATTTTATCACAATAAAAATTTTTTTAAAAGATTTCATTTCAAATTCTGGAAGGGCACATACTCCACTGGACAACCCTTGGGGGTGTCATGGTAGCTGGGATGCCCTCACCTTGACATCATGAATGGCTTGAGACACAGTAGTCTCAGAGTAGTCCCTTGCCACCATGTGGAATAAGCCGAAGAAACCAACTCTGTTACAGAATATTATGACTCTTTTTTTTTTTTTTTTTTTTTGCGGTACGCGGAGCCTCTCACTGTTGCGGCCTCTCCCATTGCGGAGCACAGGCTCCAGACGTGCAGGCTCAGCGGCCATGGCTCACGGGCCCAGCCGCTCCGCGGCACGTGGGATCCCCCCAGACCGGGACACGAACCCGTGGGCGCGAGAGGGCTGGAGTGCGGTATCTCCCTTCCCCCAGGTTGGGTACGCTCTGCTAACAGTTTCCCTGAGGATGGGCCTTTGTGAAGGAGGACAGGCTGCGCTGGTTCGTTTCCGAACGGTTCCTTTCCCCCTGCCCTTGCCAGAAGCACCGGGGGCTTTTTCTCCAGTCCTGACCCGGAGCACCCGGTAGGGCTCCTGGAGTCGAACCCACAAGTGTGACGCTCAGTGAGCCTCCAGTTTTCCTACAAGTTGCTGACTCTGGCAGCCGCTTCTGAGCCTGCTGAGGCCTGGCTCTCTGTCCCCACTCTTCTCTCCAGTTTTCGAGGCGGCGGTTGGCCCCGCGACCTCCATTTCCTCATGCTCTAAGACGGGTGGCTAAACTGTAGTTTTCTCAGCCTTTTCCTTATTGTGAGGACAGATCAGAAGCCACTGTAACCTACTGTAACTTCCACGCTTAAAATTAATATGATTATAGAGATAATCCCCGCCCCCCGCGCAGAAGTGTGAATGAATACACGCGTGCGGTGTTGCGCTCCTGGGGACAGGGCCTCGGGCCTGCGCGTAAGCTCCCTGGATTAACGGATCCAACAGGGTAAAGGGATGGAAAACGGAGGAAGGCGTTTCCTGACACATGTTTGTGGCTTTGGCTCGCCTTTCGAAGGGAAGTGTGCCCGGGCTGGGGTGCGGGGGGCGTGGCGTGCGGCCGCGGGCCGCAAGCCCGCGTTGCCCCCGTGAGAACCCAGGACCCCTAACCACTGGACCACAGGGCAAACGCAGCGGCCGCCGGGCCAAAGAGAGCTGAAACCGTCGCGGAACGCTCCGGTCCCCTCCTCAGCCGGCCCCTCGCCCCTCCGCGGACTCAGCTCCGCAGCGGCGGCCCCACCCTCCCCGCAGGCCCGGGAGCCAGGCTGCGGCGGCGCCGCCCGCGAGGGAGGGGCCGGGCCCGGGGCGCCCTTCACGGCGGTGGTCTAATACATACTGGAGTAAACATTTAACCTGTAACTACTACTATTACTCACACCTGTAGTGGATATGGTACCGCATGTAACTCACTGGTAGAACTAGTCAATGACGTGATGAAAATCGACACTTCCGATTAATACGCTGACAGATGGGGCCCAGAGCTTCCCGGGCCTCAATTTCTCCAGGTTTAAATGGATAGAGACATTTAATTTGACGTGAGGTGTGCTAGTGGAAAAAAGCCGAACTGTGGCAAGTTGAAAGAGTAAGAAAAAGAGTCCAACGTTCCCATACCGGGAGTCGAACCCGGGCCGCCTGGGTGAAAACCAGGAATCCTAACCGCTAGACCATATGGGAAGTGGTGAAAGACTCTCCTCCTCGATGCAACATATATTACTTGCGTCACCTTGTCGTCAGCACCGGCACACCACGTCTGCGCACCTCAGGCCTTGCTCCGACTGGTAGAAATCTGTGCTGACTGCGGCTGCGCGAGCCCGGATTCACGGACCCGCCCGCCTACGCAGCGCCGGCCGGCACATCCGGGCCCCTCCTAGGGGCGGGAACTCCTCCTCCCGGAAGTGTTTCCAAGAACCGAAGCGAGGGTGGCTGGGTGCTAGTCGTAGTCACCGTCCGCACTAGCACACCCGCTGGGGCCCTGGCCGCGCCGCCCCTGAACCCGAACTTCAACAGTAAATAAAGGAGGGCTATTGCTTGTCCTTCGATGTCAACTGACATCTACAACAAAAGACACCCCTTCTCCGCCCGCCCCAGTACCGGGTTCCCCGTGAAAATCTTTTCCTCGAAAAGCAAAAACGGGGTGTTATCTTTCATTTTAGCTTGAAGATCTCACAGGTTGGCACTTTGTTGGTAACAGGTTTTGGTCTGAAATTTAACCTTTTGTGTGGGTGGAGGGACGCCCTTTTTCCTTCAGGCCACAGCGTTTGCTTTTCAGTGCTTCGATTAGGCTTTTTCACAGACGACTCGAGCTCAACGTAGTCCCCCGCCCAGCCCCGCCCCGGGCCGGCCAAAAAAAAAAATTCCCTCCAACCAGAAAATGTGCGCTACTGCGGTTAAAGTATGTATTAAAGGCTCAAGAATTCAAACAGTGTGGTTCCTGTGTCTGACATTAAGATCAATGAAACAGAATGGAACCGCCGGCACATGGTACGGGTATACAACATCGGGATTAATCGAAAGAAAAAGGTGGCATCACAAATCAGCGATAAGGGTGGTCCCCTGTATGTGGGTCTGTGGTAGAAAAGAGGAAGTTGAGTGCAGGACTCACCCTGTACCTCACTTGAAAACACAGAAGTTCTTGAGGAAAACACGGGCGAATTCCCTTACCGTTACATCAACTACAATCCCAAAGCAAGAAGTCATAAAATAGCTGATTGATAAATTCAACTGTACTAAGAAAACTGACTTAAAAACACAAGAGCTGGGCTTCCCTGGCGGCGCAGTGGTTGAGAGTCCGCCTGCCGATGCAGGGGAAACAGGTTCGTGCCCCGGTCCGGGAAGATCCCACGTGCCGCGGAGCGGCTTGGCCCGTGAGCCATGGCCGCTGAGCCTGCGCGTCCGGAGCCTGTGCTCCGCAACGGGAGAGGCCACAACAGTGAGAGGCCCGCATACCACAAAAAGAAAAAAAAAAAACACAAGAGCTGAGAGATGCTCATGATAGCTTTCACCTTGCTCTTTGAGCTATTCACTTGGTGTGTGCAGTTTAATGTAATGTGTTTTATTTTATAATAAAAAGTTCGTTTGTTTTTTTTTTAAACCACCATAAGCAAAATTAAAAGACAAACTGGGAAAACATTTACATCTCATATTATGAACAAAAAACTAACATCCACCAAACATAACAATTAGCTCCTAGAAACTGCTAAAGATATCAACAGGCCAGTAGGAATATGAATTGACACAGAGTTCCTGGCCCTTCAACCAATTAAAAGACTCACTCTTGGAAAGATAAAGGCAAGTTTTTAAAAACCTGAATGGTCTCTTGAAAGATTTCCCTTGAAAATCTAGGTCCGACCCTTTTTACTTTCTGGCTTAAAACCTGCCACGCACTGCCCATCTACTCGGGTGTGTGTGTGTTTTATCGATGAGGAATCATTCTATCCTGATCCGTGAGCTGTGTATGGTTTTTTCCTCCATCAAAATCACCTTTAAGGATCTAGAGAAACCGAAGTACCTACTTCTCTTCCTTCCGTGCCAGTAGCTGTGCAATATTTCATCCTTTAATGAAAAACCACAGCTGATTTATGCATCAGGTTGTTACAGTTGTTCAGTGATATGAACTAGCCTAACAGGTCTGTGCCTGCCCCACATGAATATGTCCTGAGACAACAGAAGTCTAGAAGTGGTTTCAGAGTAGAGGCTTTCAACATCACTTTGTCCCTTCAAACGTCCCCACCTAACAAAGTTGGAAACATGCAGACCAGAGAAGTATCAAGGAGGGAGGAATAGCTGGGGTGGGGGGCAATCTGTGAAGGAAGAAGGCCTGAGATAATGCAGCCACATCGAAGAACAGCTGTGCTCGCTGCCTTGCTTCTGTGGTGGCAGGTCAGGGAGCCCCGGGCTCCAGCTGCTTGAGTTTCTCCTGCAGCCCCTGGAGCTGGCTTCGACCCCAGTCGATGCGGATCTGAAGGCTGGCCATGTCTGCAGCCAGCTGCAGACCTAGAGGAAGAGGAGAGACTGTCACCATGGTATCTGTGGTGACAAATGACTCAGGGGGCTCTGGACATCCCCAGGCCTCTCTGGCCTTCACACTCTTCCTAAAACATTCCAGGTATAGCCTTGCATTGGCTCCTCGAGAACCTCCCTGGACCCATACCCTCATGTCCTTCAGGTCGTTGCTAAAATGTCACCTCCTCAGAATACTTCCTTGACCCCGTATATCACCCACCAGGAACTAAAAATTCACAGACCATAATATAGTCTCATGCCCTTATTTCCTTCCTTCTTTTCTCCATTATCACAGCCCCTCGCTGCTCTTGTCCTCTCTCCTTCTACCTGTTTTCTCTGCCCCCAGGATTGGTCCCCACCCTGGATCCACCTCTACGTTGCTTTCACCTGATGCTTCTCCTGGAACAGCTGCTACCAAGTCCCCTGGGCCCTCCACACCACCCAGCCCACTGGCCAGTCCTGTCTTCAGCCTAACTGCCTGGCAGCAGAGCTGGCCACACACCTGATCACCTCCCTCCGGGGCATATCTTACCCTCTTGGTGTTGCTCCTGCCGCACTGCTGCTTCTAAGTCTCCTCGACTGGTTTCTTCCCTTCTTTTTACCCTTACTTCCTGTCCACATTCCCAGGACCTCTGCTGATCTTATCTCATTTCAGCGTTAATGCTGTGTCTGTGTTAGCAACTTGGGAATTTAAAACCAGTGTTATGCAGTGGGCTCCCAAATCTCTCTCTCCAGCCCAGCCCTCTTCCGAACTCCAGATGCATGTGGCCAACCATCTGATCAGAATCTCCACCACACAGTACCAGGAACACACCCCACACCGCTCCTGACTTCCCCTCGGCTGTTGCTGCTCCGCAGCCCTCCCACTCCAGGTGAGGGCATCCACCCTTTCAGGCATTCTGGCTAGAACTGTGGGCGCATCCTTCACTCCGCTCCTTCCCTTACTGCCCAGTTGATCTGTCAGCAAATCCTGTGGCTTTTACTTGAAAAAACGTGCAGCTTTCCACCACTTACCCCATCCTCCACTGCCCTCCCCCCGCCCCCCTCCACTAGACCACTGGCCTCCTCTCTGCCATTCCAGATACAACCTTGACTCAGAGCTGTCTGCCTTGGCTGGTCCCTGCACCTAGAACACTGTTCCCCCAGATCACCAAAGCTCTCTCCTTCATCTCTTCAGAGGCCTTTCCAGGATACCATTCAAAAAACAACTTCCCCAGCCCACTCCATACTCTACCTTATTTTTTCATTCCAAGTCTCATTACCTGGTATTATATTTAGGGCCTACTTATTTGTTTGCATGTTGTTTCTCTGCCCTCAATAGAACAAACATCCCATGAAGCTGTTTGTCCCTTTTGTTTACTGCCAGCACCTAATATGAACCTGGAACTCTGCCAACAGCGAATAAATGCTTTTTGAAAAAACAGAAGGTGTGCAACAAAAGTATGCAATGGAGAAAACCTGCAAAGCCCTTTGCAGACTAATCCCAGCCCTGGCATTAGTGCTCAAGTGCTCCCTGTAGATAGAGGGTCCACTCACCCTCCCGGAAGCTGGCTTGAGCTTGCCGTAGACTGTGAGGAACCAGGATTCCAAACCAGTTCAGAGGGTCCTGGGGAGCTGGGGAGGGGTCTGGCTCCGGGGTCCTCGTGAGACCCTTGCGCCTGCGCAGAACTGTAAAAAGAAAGGCTGGAGGCTGGGGGGCTTGTTACCGGGCCCTTGTTTTCTCAGTGACACAATGTTAAACTTCATTTGAGCTCATGATCCTAGAAAATACCGATAGTTGGAAAGTCCTCTCAACCTTTTACGTTCTGGAAAACAGCTTACTACAAAGAACCACCCTTCCCCTTGTGGTTCATGTGAATCCGTCCACTCTTTCTCGACTATCATAAAACCAGCAAATGACCCCCCTTGTTTACCCGTGAAAAAGCCACACACTGACTTTTCCCATTTCGCCTGAACATGCTGAAAGGCCAGACAGACCCTTCAACTCCCCGTTCTTTGTCTCACGAATGATTAACTGAGATTAGAAGCTTGTCCCGCTGAAACTAGCTAGACACAAATAAATATCTTCTGCGCAGCTGAGACTTCCTCTGATTGCAAAACAATCCCAACTGTAAAGGACCTCACCTATAACTTTCTCTCTCTCCCTGTAAAAGTCTAAGGCAAAAAACCACTCTGCTGAGATATTCTACATGCTGATCTTCAGATCTGAGGTGCCGTCTCTATAGCAACAGCCTAAATAAAATCATCTCCTCTGTTGTCCCGTGCATTTTGTCTTTGACATCGGAAGGGGCCCTACGGGAAGAAGGGGCGGGGGGGCTCACCTGCCTCGCGGGGTCCCACCTCCTCTGGAGTCTGGGTGCCGGCTCTCACCATCCAGAACTTCTGGGGTTCGTCCTGGGCCTCGCTAAAGAACGAGAAGGGAGGCTGGACCTTTGGCGGCCCCGACCTGGCCCCTGCCTGCCCACCCGCTGCAGCGTGAAAGGGACCTCACCTGGTGCAGACGCGGACCTGGGGCTCCATGCGGGAGGCATACTGCAGAGGCCCTACCGACTTCGCACCCATGGCGTAGCGAGCTTTGGAGAGCGAGAGCCAGCCCTGGGAAGAGAGAGGAGAGCGGTGAAACTCAGCAACCTTCGCGTGCCGGCCCGCCCGCCCCAGGCTCCCACCTCCTCCACCCGGGCGTTCAGCGCCGCCCGCTTCGCCTCCAGTTCCTCCAGGTCCCCGAGCAGCTGCAAGATAAGGGAGTCCAGCTCGGCTCGCGGATTCCCCGCCGCCATGGGCTCCGCACACAGTCAGTAGCCGGCTCCCCAGGTCGCCCAATCAGCGCCCGCCGTGCCAGAAGGAGAGCCAATAGGCGCGCGAGGTCTGTCCCCCGAGGGGGCGTTCCCAGCCTTGGGCCGAGACGCCCACTGGGTGGAGGCGACTCGCTTAGTTCCTTTCAGCATAAGCACCCTCAGAGCAGCGGCCCGGGGAGGTGATTAGCGCCTCGTCACGCGAGCACCGGCAGGGCACCAGCCACCCGGACAGTTGGCGAGACCTGTGGGTGTCTCCGAATCGCTTTTGGAATCGGCCGTTTTTTAAAGTACGGCTGTCGCAGTGGCGATGGAAGGAGGCGTAGCTGTTCGGAAACCATTTTAAGGGAGGAGCGGCTTTAAATTCAGTTCTAGAACCGGCCGCTAGGCGATCATCCGGTCAATCGCTGTGCAGCTTTTACAGTTGCTGCACTATTTCGAGCCTACAACTATGATTATTTTAGCTGTTCGTCATCTTCTAATTGGGCATCCCACTCCGCACGGTAGGTAGTGAAACCACGGCCGACGCCTTTATTAACGGCCGTTCTAAGCCACGTGACAGCACCTTGAAACACCCCCACCCCACCCCACCCCGCCTAGTGGTTGCTCCAGCTTCGGGCTGGCCAATCGCCTTGCGACTCTCAGCCATTTTAACTTTGGGCATTCTCGGCAGCAGCAGAATCTAGTGAGGCCTCTAGCGGCCTTCTCGGTTGAGGGCGGAAGCGACGACTGCGTGGTATCGGCGGCGCCAGAAGAGAACTCCTGGACTCACGTGGAAGTTGCGCCCAGGATGGTAGGAGGAATGGTTAAGCTCCTGTTTTGGAGGTCGGGGGCTCGCGGAGGCTGGGGATGTGGCCCGTGGGCTCGGGGCGGGTGTTTCCCGGGCCCGATCTTGCGCGGCGAAAAAGGTTTGTCTGAGCGGATCTGCTGTTTCCCAGCTGCGCCGCGAGGCCCGCCTTCGCCGCGAGTACCTGTATCGCAAGGCCTGTGAGGAGGCTCGGCGAACGGCCCAGGAGAGGAAGGACAAGGTTCGGCGTGCGCTCGAGGGTACGTCTGTCCCCGCCCCCCAGTCCCTGTAAAGACCCTTGGGCTTTCCTGTCAAAACCCAACGGGAAAAAGGCCAGTGGTGTCAGACGCTTTTAATTAGCATTTACTTGTGTTAGTATGGTGAGTATGTTTCAAGTATTTACTGGCCATTTTCCTTTCCTGTTGGGTCTTCCTGATGGGTTGCAAATGTCGCTTTCATGATGGTGTGAATTACTTGTCATTTACGCTGCAGTATCCAGATTTTACAACTTGCGTAGTGATTTTATTTACGGTGTCTAGGTCTTCCCAAATTTAAACATTTAACGGGGTCCTGTATGTATTTCCCCTCTGTCGTTTTTATTCTTGCTACTTGTTTCACTACAAGGTAACAAGAATATCTTATTGTCTTTTAGTGCTGTTATGAGTCCCTTGTATTTTAAAACTGTTAACTCGCGTAGAACTTAATTTTATTTGCGTTGTAAATTAGGAATTTAACTTTGCAATATTTTCCCCGCTTTCCATTTGCCGTATTAATGAAGAGCCTGTCACACATGCCTGATTGGAAATGCCGTATTTATCCATAGTTTGTTGGTTCTCATGTTGGTGGAGCTCTGTTTCCTATCTGATAGTACATCAACTCCATATCTCTATTTTAGATTCACTTTGATTTTCTTAGGTTTTAGACATATAAAGTATATGAGGTATGTGTATGTAATACTTATGTCAAGCATAAAGTTAAACACCTGTGACCTATCTGCCCGTGTTAAGAAATGAAAAATGATCGATATATTTAAATTCAGAAATATTTCCCCCAACTTAGATGAACACAGTATTGAATATTGATTAAAAATCAACCATTTCCTTGCTGTTCTTTTTGAGGATTATCCTGCTTGTTTGTATTCTTAAATCACATTGGCCGATTTTTAGTTGTAAAGGTAGTATTAGGTTGCGTGCGATCTTTTGCAGCTTTCTGTTTTGGTTCAGTGTTGTTTCTAAGATCCATTGAGTGTGGGTGGGGCTCCTGCAGGTTAACATTCCACAGGGTCTTCATCCATTTCCCTGTGGGTGCTGTTGAGCTTATTTTTAGTTTGGGGCGGGCCTGCTGCTGTGAACATTCTCTTCCATGTGCAAGAGTTTGTCCAGGGCATGTTGGAGGACCTGCTGGGTTCGAGGGCGTGCTCCAAAGTGGGCATGCCCACAGCCTAGCCCCTCTGCCAAGTCCAGCGTTAGTTCACAGAGGAAACCTCTGACCCAGAGCATCACGATTAATGATTTTATTGTCGGAGGGTTTCTGGTCCACCTTTGTATAGAAAGAGCAGTTTCCATTTATTCTTTAAAAATTGTTAGTTTTTTTCTAACTACGAAGGGAGTGTATACTTGTGATTAAGTATTTTAGAAACCCTTCAAGTCTTGAAACTCAGGAACCATAGTAAATGAAATCTCCTATAACCACTGTTAGCAGGGTGGCCTGTAGCCAAAAATAGTTGCATCCCTCTCCCCCAGTTACGTATCACCTCTCTGCTCAGAATGGAGTAAAAGGGGTATTTTTCCATCAAGTTTGTTCGGTGTTGTATAAACTGAAGGCTCCACGCAGGTGTCTCACTAGCCCCTCCGTCTTCCCTCTGCAGAGAACCGCCTGATTCCCACCGAGTTACGCAAGGAGGCTCTGGCCTTACAGGGTTCCCTGGAGTTTGACGATGCCGGCGGTGAAGGTGACCTTCCCTGACCCTGTGGGCCAGCCTCACTCCCTGCCGTTGAGCCCACTGGCTTCCATGTCATTCCTCAGACACCTTGAAGAAAGGTTGTGCAGCTCCCACTCCTGAAACTGTCCCCCAGGTGCCCTCGTGGCTCCGTACAGATGACACCTCAGGGGACCTCTCCCCGAGTGCTCCCAATTGCATTTACATGACACAGTGTTACCCCACTTTCGGCTTTGCTTTGTCTGTTGATTGTCCCCCTTACTAGGACGGTGGGCTCTGCTGGGGCCGAAGAGTGTCCGTTTTGTTCACTGCTGTGTCCTCAGCTACCAACACTTCATTGGCACTCAGATGTCTCCTTCACTGCATTATTCAACAAATATGAAAGGAATCACAAACATTATAAATATTTGTTATGAGGGAATGGAGCCCGATACCTTTGGCCTTAACAGAATCTGGACTGGGGCTAACATGGTAGCTACTGGCTCCATGTGATTACTACAGCTTCAGTGAACTAAAATTCAATCAAATATAAAGATTCAGTTCCTTGGTCACACTTGTGTTTGTAGCCAGTGTGGCTGGGGGCCACCCTGTTGGCCCAGAGCAGGTAGAGAGCCTTTGCATCCTTGAAGGTGTCGTCAGTGCTGTTCTAGGTGGATGTGGCTGCCCCAGGTTAGCATTTCACTTCTCTAGACAACGTCACGTTCTTGCGCCTCACGCTCCGAACAGGTGTGACCAGCCACGTGGATGATGAGTATCGATGGGCAGGGGTTGAGGATCCCAAGGTCATGATCACCACTTCCCGAGATCCCAGTTCCCGCCTCAAGATGTTTGCAAAGGTACCAGTAGATGGGGAGTTGGTGGGAGATGCTCCGGCCCCAGGAGCCCCAGTCCTAAGCAGAGGGAGTTCACACACAGGAGCTGAAGCTGGTGTTCCCAGGCGCCCAGCGCATGAACCGTGGCCGGCACGAGGTAGGGGCGCTGGTGCGAGCCTGCAAAGCCAACGGGGTCACTGACCTGCTGGTCGTCCACGAGCATCGAGGCACACCTGGTAAGGCTGAAGGGGGGGCGGGCAGGCTGCTGCCCTGATGGCCGGCCGGGAGCAAAGGGTCTCTGACGGCTTCCCTGGCCCTGCCAGTGGGGCTCATTGTCAGCCACCTGCCCTTTGGCCCAACCGCGTACTTCACGCTGTGCAACGTGGTCATGCGGCACGACGTCCCCGACCTGGGCACTGCGTCGGAGGCCAAGCCTCACCTGATTATGCATGGCTTCTCCTCCCGCCTGGGGAAGCGGGTGAGTCTGAGGCCGTGGGGTGAGGGCTGGGGGCCTGGGGTGCCAGGCAGGCTGGGCATTCGCCACTTTTCTGCCTTCTGCCCCAGGTGTCTGACATACTCCGCTACCTGTTCCCTGTGCCCAGAGATGACAGCCGCCGGGTCATCACCTTCGCCAACCAGGACGACTACATCTCCTTCCGGTGGGTCAGTGGGCTGGGCCCGAGCGGTGTCCTGACCTTTGTGTCCCTGTGCTGTTTGCTGTTGACCCCGAAGCTGCTCCCTGCCTCCCCTCACTCCTGCCCTGCCCCCCTTGCCCCAGGCACCACGTGTACAAGAAGACCAGCCACCGCGACGTGGAGCTGACCGAGGTTGGGCCTCGCTTTGAGCTGAAGTGTGAGTCTGGGGCTTTATCCCACATCTGGTGGGGGGCATGCTGGCTGTGTAAGTGACCATATCTCATCCCCCTTTGCCAGTGTACATGATCCGTCTGGGCACGCTGGAACAGGAGGCCACAGCAGACGTGGAGTGGCGCTGGCACCCCTACACCAACACCGCGCACAAGAGGGTCTTCCTGAGTGCTGAGTGAGCCCACTCCCCAGTCAGGATGTGGACCTGGACCCGGGAGCTGGGGAGAGGTCAGAATAAAGTCTGTTTGCCACAGCACCCTGCTAGCCTCTGAGTGGCCAGGACAGGGCTGTCAGGCTGAGCGTGAAGGATGTGGGGTCTCCTCAGCTGGGGACCTAATAGCTCTGGGACATTCTCAGGCCTGGTGGTGACGTCGTGTCTAGGACAAGGCAGGCCTGATGTGCTGGCTTGCCCCTGGGCCACAGAGGGTGTGGCGCTACCCTGGGAGATTTGGTGCTGCTCTCTGTCACTCAGGAGTCGGGGCCCTGTGACTTCATCATCGGGGAGTGGAGATAATAATGTGAGCATGGAAGTCTCACTTAGAGCAGGGCTTGGTGCTGGGGCCAGCTCTCAGCCAGAGACAGACAGAAGATAAACAAGGGGCAAACCACTTACTCACTTCATTGCGGCCTCCTTTGAGTGTAATTAAAGTTCCTCAGAGAACCCAGTGCACTTGGACTCACCAGCAGTGGAAAGCTTTATAATGACCATCTTTCCCTTTAAGGGTCTCCTTAGGCTCTCCCTGGATTACCGAGGATATTTCTAGGTTATCTAGGATGTCTGGTATGTGTGGATTCACCACTCTTTGATGGTCGCACACTCAAGTTGTTTCCTATTTTTACTACCACAAACATTGCTTCAAGAACATTGAACATGCCTCTGTGCATATTTATGTGAGTATATCTGATGAGTAAAGTACTGCAGGTGGAATTGTGTCTTGAAAATGATTATAGATGCTGCAGAATTGTGCTCCAGGAGGCTGTCTCTCCCAGCCACTGTCATCAGATCTGAGTGTTTCCTGTGTCCTTGTAGGCACTGTGAACTGTCAGACTTTGCATCTTGCCCGAGCTCTAGGTGCAAAATGGGTCCTCAGTTGAATTAGCATTTCTTTAATTATGACAGAGGTTATGCATCTTCAAATACTCATTGATTATTAGTGTATGTCTATTCTCTGTGACCTGTTAGCTCTTCGTAGAAACAGTTGTTCACCTCTATGTTGACTGATTGTTTTAAGTCTTTTAATTGTGGAGAATTCCAAACATAAGAGCTGAGAGGACTGTACAGTGAGTCCATGAGCCCATCTCAATGTTGACCAGTCTGGTTTCCTTCATAGCCCCACCCATTCCCTTTATCCACTCCATTCGTTTATTTTGAAGCAAATCCCAGACACCATATCATTTCATCCATAAATATTTCCACGTATCTCTGAAAGATAAGACTCAACAGGAATAACGATACCACTGTCGCACCTAAAAAATCAACAATTATTCCGAATTCTTCACGTTAATGTTCAGTTTCCCTGATTACGTTATGTTCGTTTGAACTAGGATCCAACTTAGGTCCATTCATTGCAAATGATGGACAAGTCTCTTGCCTTTTTTAAAACAGCTTTATTGAGATACAGTGCACGTGTCCCACACAGTTCACCTGTTTCGAGTGTACACTTAAGTGTTTTTTTTTATCGTATTCACAGGGTTGTGCCACCATCACCGCAGTCTAATTTTAGAGCATTTTCGTCCCTCCTAAAGGAAACTCCATACTCTCTGTCACTTCCCAGTCCTCCCCAGCCATCTCCCAACTCTCAGCCCCCAGCCCCTTGTAGCCACTTATCTACTTTTGGTTTCTATAGACTTGCCTGTTCTGGACATTCCGTAGGAACTGTGATAGGGAAGAACCTTTTGTATTCTATTACAAGCTAATCACTAAAGGGATGTTGCCTGTAAGCTTGAGTTATACATAATGGCTCATCTCTGGGAACCCTGCTTCCCAGGTAATGAGCTAAAATACCTTTGTCTAACTCACAGGAAACATCCTGACCAGGTCCACCTGTAAATGACTGCAGGGAGGAAGAAATTAACACATCCTCTCCAGAGGCTGATGGGAACCAGGAAGTGTTTGACTTTATTTCCTCCCCTCCTAGTATAAAAGGAGCCTGAATTCTAACTCAGGCAAGATGGCTCTTTGGGGCACGAGCCCAGCATCGCGGCTTGCTGGCTTCCTGAATAAAGTCTTATTCCTTGTCCCAACAACTCGTCTCTCGATTATTGGCCTGTAGTGCGGCGAGCAGTATGAGCTTCAACTTGGTAACGGAACGGAATCGTCGATATGTGGTGTTAGTTAGCATTGTTCTCGAAATTTATCCATGTCGTAGCATGTGTCAGTTCTTCATTCCTTTTTGTATTGCTGAACAGTGTTCTGTTGCGTGTGTGTACCTTATTTATCCATCAGTTTATGAAATTTGGCTTGTTTTTCACTTTTGGGCTATTTTGATAATGCTGCTATGAGCATCTGTGTATAAGTTCTAAGTCTCTTTTATCCTATAGAATTCTCTTTTTAATTTTTTTTCTTTGTAATTTATTCAGTTAGGAAATTGGTCTGTCTTGTGGAGTTTCCAGAGTCTGGAACAAAAGCCCTCCCAAAGGCAGTTACCTCCAATCACTGGTGGATGCAAGCTGCCACTTGTAACTGGAGACACTGGCATTTTTCCTTTTTTGCCAAATGCCAGACTTGTAGGTGGGCCAACAGGTCAGCCCACACCCAGTCCAAAAGTTCGTAACAGAGTGGAGCAGTGGGAGAATTTTTTCAAATTTTTTGTTCCCTTTTGTGGCCTAGCAAAAAAGAAAGTCAGAAGAACTGTTCAATAGGGATGTCAGTAGTCTTATCTCCGCATAAGCCTTCTAGGTGAGGGTGGTGTCTGCCAGGTTCCCCCACTGTTTAAAAGTTAACTCTTTCCTCTTTGCAACATCAGCGCAGGCTGGGTTCTTCACAGTATTGCAAAAGCTTCTCCGAGTACCTTCCAGCACCCTGTCCACTTGGCTCCGTTGGGTGGCCTAGCACTCTGAGCTGGGGAGCAGGTGGCAGACTGGCATGTAGCATGTGGGCGCTGGGGTGCTCAGGACCTTCAGGACAGTGCCAGCTGCTCCCACTGCTTGGGACTGCCGCCAGTGGGGTGCGCAGGAGGGCCAGCAGCAGCAGTGAGTCCCACTGCAAGAACACAGCTTGCAGTTCTCTGGGACAACGGAGAGGGGTGAGCCAGGGCTGCTGGAGGAGGTCTTGGGGGTCTTTCCATCCCCTACACCCAGCCTGAGCTGAGCAGAGGGCAAGCCAGGAGAATTTGGATGTTGGAGAGACATGGAGGGATGGTCAGTGTCAGGATGGCGGTCCGGTTAAACAAGAGGAGGGTGTGTAGTAGGAGGTGGACGTGCAGCCAGAAAGACAGACACCCAACCCTGGTGGAAGCATGGCAGGTGGGCTAAAGTCTCAGCCACTCTGTTCACAGGCCAGATAGGCAGAAAGGTTCCCAAACAGGCAGGCAAACAGACACATAGATCCCTGGCAAGACAGACTTCTAGATAGAGTCCCAGGGAGAGAGAGACTACAGCAGGACAGCCAGACAAATGGACAGATTATTGGACAGGTGGGAAGGTGCTCAGCCAGGCATCCAGAAAGACCTGCGTCCAGACACGTGGACACCCCTCCCACCCCACTTCCAGCCAACCAAAAGACAGCATTCCTCAAGGATAGACAGCCCCACAGTTGTACAGAGACCGTTAACTCAATGGAGAGACATTCCACTACCCAGTCAACTAGCCAGCCAGACCTTCAGCTTGACAGACTTACTCTTTGCCAGTAAGACCCAGCCAATGAGAAAGGCAGGTAGGTCCTCAGGATAGACAGATGTCTCCTAAGCCAGGCGGACAGATAGACGTGTACACCCCACCCTGTCGGACAAACAGACCCTCAGCCCCTAGTGGAACAGAAGATCCCAGAGTGCCAGAACCCAGTTGCTGGGTGAGCGGCCCTGCCCCCCAGTCCTCACCACAGGTGATACGATGGCTCACTGACCCTCAGCGCTGCTCCCCAGGTAGCACTGGTTTCCAGTGATCCCTGACATCCAATGACATTCACGACCAGCAGGGTCCATAAAGCCCTTTCTTGATCCCACAGTGGCTGTTCCCCCTTTACTCTGGCATCCACTATACCCAAATGACTGCCATTCGTATCCATGATTACTCAGGGACTCAAGCGTCTCTGTGACTCCTCCAGTGGGCCTCCATATTTTCTCAAAGTTCACTGATGCTTCTGTATCCTGCCACCCTGAGTCTCCAAGAAGCCATGAACATCCAAGAAATCTCAGTGATTCCACTGACATTCACTATTGAGCCCTGGTTAGGGGTCCTCAATGACCTTCCCTGACTCTTTTGACCCCTCAGTTATTTAGTAAACTAACATTCCAAGTCCCAATGGCTCCTCAGTTACTTTCAGTCTCTCACTGACCTCCCAGTGACAGCCACTGACATCCACTGACCGTCTCCATGAACCTCCAAGGAACTCTCACTGGCCTCCAATGAATTCACTATCGATGTCCATCCTCAGTGATCACTGCTGACCACCTCTGAACTCTCAAAGATGACAGTGATAAACCCTGAGTCAACAGTGACTCGTACTGACCCCTCAATAAGTGAAACTTCCCCATTAACTGGCTTTTTGACCTCTCAGTCACTTAAAGTGGGGTCAGCAACCCACAGCCTGCAGGACACACACACACACACAAATCGTGACACATGAAATTAAAATTTAAAGTCCACAAAGTTTGGGACACAGCCATGCTCATTCCTTTACATGTTGCCTATGGTTGCTTTCACCCTGCATGGCGGAAATTGAGTAGTTGGGACAAGGACCAGAGACCCAAGCACTTTAAGAAACAGTTTGCCTGTTCTTGACTTAACACTGATGAATTAAGTCCACACTCCTCACCCCCGAGGTGAAGGATGGGCTAGCCCATCTACACTGGCCAATCCTTGGCAGGGGCCGTAGACTCCTCTCTGCTCTCTCCAGCCTCCCCTTGGTGGCCCCGGGAGCTGGGACAGCAGCTGTCCTCCAGTCTTCTCCACATTTTCTGAAGACAAGAGTGTGGGGACGAAAGAAAATAAGCCCCTTAAAAGCACTGAGAACACCTAGTTCCTTGGAACCCACTCCCAGAGCCTCGATTCTCAGTTTCCCAGAAGGTTTATGCGGGTTGAAATCCTCAAATTAGGACTGGATGCTGGCGCCCCCAGTTCATCCTAGCCCGACCCAGAAAAAGAAGGGACCTCAGGAAATACACGGATTCAGTCTTTCTCACATCCCAGGTGCCCGGGTGTCATTTTCCCCCGCGGCTACCTCCCCCGACCTCCCTCGGACCCCGCCGAAGCGCAAAGCGCGGGACGGTCCTCACCCGGGGTCCCCCAGGCAGGAGTTGCAGGTCGGTCTCGGCGACCGTCTTTACTCACAGCTGCCACGCCACCCCGGCTCGGATCCGGACACAGCCTAGCTCCCAGAAGACAGAGCCGGGGAGGCCGGGCGAGGGCGTGCAGCCATCCGCCCTGCCCGGGCGCGGACCCCGGGTCCAAGAGAGAGGAAGTGGCCATGGGACCATGCGGACTCAGCCAGCTCGCGCAGAGGCCATAAAAAAGGGAAGAGCCAGCGCAGGATCCACGTCCCTGACCCAGCCCGGGTGAACCAAGCGCTCAGGCAGCCGCCCCGGTCCGGGAGCCTGTAGGCGAGGCTGGGGCGGGCTCTGAGTGTCATTGGCCGAGGGGAGCGCCCTGTCCACCGCTGCGCACTGCCACTGGCTGGCGAGATCTGAGGCGGGGCCTCGGCCACCTCCCACGGAGTCTACACTAGATGCGAGCGCGGAGCGCCACAGGTAGACTGGGCGTCTCTGGCCGGCAGCGCCATGAGCTGCAGCTTGGACGCGGCTCGGAGCTTCTTGGAGCAACTGGAGGCACGGGGCGGCCGGGAGGGGGCGGTCCTCGCCTGCGAGTTCAGCGTGAGTGGCCGAGTTGGCCGGTAGCGCGCCGCGCTTGGGCTCCTTGCCCTGGACGGTCCAGACGTCTGTTCTCCTGTGCGCCCTGCTGAGCTTTGCCTCTCTCTCTCTCTCTCTCTGTCTCTCTCTCCCCCCCCCCCCGCCTCTCTCTGTCTCTCTGTCTCTCTCTCGGCCTCCAGGGGCGTCTCCTCGCCTCGAGATCTCTCTGTTTTTCTCTCCCCAGCACCTCTCTCTGTCGCACTCTCTCCCTGACTGTCTTCACCCTCTGCCAGTAGGGTCCCAGAGGGCGATGTCCACGGTCGGGTCGGGCGGGGCCGCACACGCCCTCGGGTCCCTGCGCCCTTGCCGCGCTCCCGGAATCGTCCGGTTGCTGAGCAGGGCGGGCGCTCACCTGCGCTGGACACGCGACGCCCGGCCGCTCCAGGCGACCAGTCAGTCACTGCTGTGGTCCTGGGGAGGAAGAGGCTAGGGAAAGAGGAACCAAGAGGCCCCGCTGCGGCGAGGGTGTGGACGCTGGCTCTAATAGGCGTTGTGGCCTGGGGCGCTTTATCCGGTCCCTCTGGCCTCAGTTTCTCCTTGCGGGAAATGCGGACATTGATGACTCAACTGGCCTGAGGATTAAAATAACCAGTGTGGGTAAAAAGCGCGTAGCACATCTTGAGCTCTCACTTTGTAGGCGCCTTTGTCACTAGTTATAAATATTCTAAACTTTACAATGGGGTAGTGCAAGCCGTATGTAAGGAATGCTAACGCAGCATCGTCGTAGGCATCGCATCTACATGTCCTGAGGTATTTTAAATATAATAACATGGAAGCGTGCTATGCAAATATGTAAATACAATATATGGTGACATCTCAAATTTAGAAATGTTTGGTAAATATATGTATGTATCTAATAAATGACTATGTATCATTGAGTACAATAAAAATAGATAACAGAAACATTTATGAAATAAGTTGATTAATAAATAGAAAATATATAGTGAATATGTATAAATATGATTGTAAACTATAATTTACACAATAACATTAGTTAACTTCTTAAAACAATAGAATACACATAAATACAACATAGAATTATAATTTATCAAATAAGCAGTTATTGAAGTTCCTAAGTAATAAAATATGTAATAAATAGATAAAAGAAGTTTAAGAAAAATCTAAATTTACACAAATATAAAAATAAATATCATATATAAGAAATGCATAATAAATGCAAAATATATAATTTATTCAATATGAAAATGTCCATAATAAATGTAAACATGTAATATCCAGGTAGTACCTGACATCATGTCCATCTGGGTCTGGGTCCAGTCTGGAGCAGTAAGCATGCCAGCTGCTGGAGGCCACCCTCCTGCAGGCAGCCTTCTGTACTTACAGGAGTTTTGGGGCCTCTCTAGGCCTTGGTTTCCTCATCTATATAATAAAAATATTAATAGTGGTACCCACTACACTAGTGTGTCCACGAGGATGTAAATGACTTGATGGGCATAAGAACACTTAGAATGGTGGCTTGCACTCATCAGGGGGCTTGGTAGGTGTTACTTATTATCATCATGATTATGAATACTTGATGATGGTAATGCTATTCACTAATTATAATAATGGAACAGTAGTAAAGCACCTATAGTATCTAGTTACATAAGTAATGTTATACATTATAATTCATATGCATTGTATATTGTCTTATATATAGTGTATCACCATGTTTGTTATTTTAAATGCATAATATATTACAATTATTGTTCACAATACAATGTAAATACACATTGAGTGTACAGGGGGTAGATGCTCAGAGGTCTGAATTCAATACTCACTCACTGTGCCACTTCCTGGGTGGGACTTTCAGCAAGTCACTCAAACATGTGGTGCCTCAGCTTTCTCACCTACATAATGGAGATGTCAATAAGAGTACCCACTTCGGAGGGACCTTGCAGGTGGTTCAATGCCCTCACACAGAGCCTGGCACAGAGAAGGCACTCTGAGTCGCTACTATTATGGAACCATAATTAGCAGGCCCTGTGCTATCTGGGCACGGCACTCACCTCTCACAGGCCACGTGCCGTGTATCCCTGTGAGAGTCTCAGCGTCCCAGGACCCTGACCTGGCTCCTCTCTTGCTCTCTTCTCCCTCCCCCGGGTCTTCTTTCTGTCCTCCCACCAGGACATCCAGGCCCGCTCAGCCTCCTGGAAGACAGACAGCGTGTGTTCCACTGAGGCCGGCAGTCGACCAGAAAACGTGAGGAAGAACCGCTACAAAGATGTGCTGCCATGTAAGTCGGGGGTGGGAGTGGGGGCCTTCTGGAGGGAGTCGGTGCTGCTTTGCATGCCCGCACCCTGAAGCAGTGCAGGCGTTAGCCCGGATCCCCGCGCCACCACTGGGCCCCCAGAACTCTCCCTCCCAGGGCCTTGCTGTGGCTGCATTTCCCCCCCACAGTCTGCGAGTGCACCTCGATGGGATCCCTGCTAGGTATGCTGTCCCCTGCTGGCCTTCATCCGGGAGGCCGTCAAGGCCCCTGTCACCCACAAACTCCACGTTTCTCACCTCTCCCGCTGGCAGACGATGAGACACGCGTGATCCTTTCCCTGCTCCAGGAAGAGGGACATGGAGACTACATCAATGGCAACTTCATCAGGGTCAGGCTGGGCGTTAGGGAAAGGGCAGAGGTGGTGGAGGCACAGCGGGATCCCCATAGTGAACTTAGCCTTTACCAGGGCACGGATGGAAGCCAGGCCTACATCGCCACACAAGGACCCTTGCCTCACACCTTGCTAGACTTCTGGCGCCTGATCTGGGAGTTTGGGGTCAAGGTCAGCTTTGGGGGAGGGTGAGGTATGGCCAACATTCTGGGTCCTCCCTTGGCCCTGATAACCACACCCCCTAAACCAAATCTCCTCCCTTTCCCCTTACCCCTCTTGTCTAGGTGATCCTGATGGGCTGTCAGGAGATGGAAAATGGGCGGGTAGGTGTCCTCATCCCCTAGAATGCATATCCTCGTGCAGAGAGGAGACAGGAGAAACCTTGCTAGCTCTTCCCTGATGCCATGACTCAATGGCCCAGTTCTTGGCGTGACCCTCTCTGTACCTCTGCTAAGCCCACTATTACTAACTTTAATTTTTTTGTTGATCTTTTTCCTTTTATTCATGGGGCTCAACCCCTCTCCTGCTGGTCTTCCCGCCCCATTCCATACCATAGACCATAGGGCCCTATAACTGTGGCTTCCCCAGTACAGCTCTGATCTCTCTTTCCACCTTTCTCCCCCTTATTCACTCCACTCCAACCACTCTGGCCTTTGTTCTGCCTCGGGTCCTATGCTTTGTTCCCACTGCCTGGGACATTTTCTCCTTGGCCTGCTCCATCACCACCTTGGCTCAAATGCTACTTCCTCAATGAGATCTTCCTGGATCTCACCCATTTGGAACTCCCAGCACTCTCACTCTCCTTCCCTTGTCCTACTTTCATGTTTTTCTTCACAGTTCTTACCAACTTCTAACATACAAGATAATCTACAAATGTGTTATGTATATTGTTTATTCTGTCTCCCTCATTAGAAGAAAAGTTCCATGAGGGCAGGGATCTTTGTTTTGCCCATTAGCATAAGTTAGTTACTTAAAGAATACATGTCAACACTGAAGGCACATGGTTTCTGCATCCTGGCGTGCTCCATGGACAGGGCTGGGGGTGGGGTAAGTAATGCCCCGGGATGGCTGGCTGATCACGGAGTCTGTACAGTCTGTAGTGATGTACCTTCTTCATTCCTAATTTTGATAGTTGGTCGTCTGTCTGTCTCTCTCTCCTACATTGGTCTGGCAAGAATAAAGACAAGCAAACTTTAGTTGTACTAAATCTGTCCTGCTGCCTGTTTTTGTAAATAAAAATGTATAAGAACGTAGCCACACTCATTTGTTTACATATTTGTTTACATACCTGCTTTCATGCTACAATGGCCAAGTTCAGTAGTTGCAAGTTAAGTACATTGTATGGCTCACAAAGTCTAAACTATTTATTATCTGGCCATTTATAGAAAGTTAGCCAATCTCTGGGCTAGAGGCTTATCAATTTTATTATTTTTTCAAAGAAGCAGCTTTGAGTTTTATTCATTTTCTCTACTTTTTCATGTTTATTTCATTAATTTCTTCCCTTTATCATTTCCTTCCTTCTGGTTTAGGTTTAACTTGCTCTTTTTTTTTTCTAGTTCCTTAAGCTTAGATAATAGATTTGTGATTTTTTCACATATAAGTATTTTTTTAAAAATATTTATTTATTTTTTGGCTGCATGGGGTCTTAGTTGCGGCATTGGGGATCTTTTTGTTGCGGTTGCATGGGCTCTTAGTTGCGGTGCGCAAGCTTCTCTCTAGTTGTGGTGTGCAGGCTCAGTAGTTGTGGCGTGCGGGCTCTGGAGCATGTGGGCTCTGTAGTTGTGGTTCATGGGCTCCAAAGTGCGTGGGCTGTAGTTGTGGCACATGGGCTCTCTAGTTGTGGCACGTGGGCTTAGTTGCCCTGTGGCATGTGGGATTTTAGTTCCCCGACCAAGGATCAAACCGGCATCCCCTGCATTGCAAAATGGATTCTTAACCACTGGACCACCAGGGAAGTGCCTACATATAAGTATTTAATGTCATTCATTTTTCTCTATGCACTGCTCTAGCTACATCTCACAAACTGGTATGTAGTGTCTTTTTTTTCAGTTAGCTCAAAATATTTTCTAATTTCCCTTGTGATTTCTTCTTTGACCAATGGTATTTGACCATGGCTGTGCTTAAGTTCCAAATATTTGGGGGCTTTTCCATATATCTTCCTGTTATTAATTTTCAGTTCCATTGTGGTCAAAGAACAACTTTATATGATTCAAATGTACTGAAACTTGTTTTGTGGCCATGAATGTGATCTATCTTGGTAAATGTTTTGTGTGCACTTGAAAAGAATGTGTATTCTGCTTTGTTGAGTGGAGTGTTCTATAAATATCAGGTCAAATTGATTGTGTCTTTTTGAAAGACACTTTAATATCTTCTATATCTTTACTGTATCTTATATGTCTTTACTGATTTCTTTTCTCTAAATGTTCCATCAATTGCCAAGAGAGGAGTGTTGAAACCTCCAACTGTTCTATAACTCTGAATTAGGACAAGTTTCTCAATAGTATTATTCAAATCTTATTATTCTTACCTTTTTTTTTTTTTCTTTTTGGCCATGTGGCATGTGGGATCATAGTTCCCCTGACCAGGGACCAAACCTGTGCCCACTGCACTGGAAGGGTGCCCCCTGCAGTGTAAGGGCAGAGTCTTAACCACTGGACTATAGGGAAGTCCCTATTCTTACTTTTTTTCATCTACTTGTCCTATTATTTGCTGAAAGAGGAGTGTTGAAATCTCTAACTTTGATTTTAGATTTATCTATTTCTCCTTTCAGTTCTGTCAGTTTTTGCTTCAGATATTTTACAACTCTATAATTGCGTGCTTGTACAGTTAGGATTATGTCTTCCTGATGAATCAATCCTGTTTTCAATATGTAATGTCGCTTTTATCTCTAAAAGGAAAAGGGTAATATCCCTTTCTCTGAAGTGTACTTTGATATTAATATAGCCATTTAAACTTCTTTAGATTAGAGTGTGCATGATATCTCTATTTTAATTCTTTTACTTTTTATCTGTGTTCATTTTTATTTATTTTTATTTATTTTATTTTATTTATTTTTTTGGCTGCACCACGGAGCTTGCAGCCTCTTAGTTCCCTGAGCAGGGACTGAACCCATGTCCCCTGCAATGGAAGTGCAGAGCCCTAACCACTGGACTTCCAGGGAATTCCCCATTTTTATTTTTAAACTGTGTTTCTTATAGCTGGCATATTGTGGGTACTTACTTTTTTTTTATCCAGTCTGACAATCTCTGCCTTTAATTGGAGTATTTAGTCTTTAATGTGTCTAAATCTATGATTTTGCTATTTGTTTTCTATTTGTTCCACCTGTTCTTTGTTCCTTATTTTCTGTCTTCTTTTTTACTGAGAATTTTTATGACTCTGTTTCACAGTCATTATTCACTTATTAGTTATACCTCTTTGTATTATGTGCTTGTGTGCTTAGTGGAATGTGTACTTATCACAGTCTATGTTCAAATAATATTATACCATTTCATGTAAAATGTGAGAACTTTACAATACCGTATTTCAATTTTCTCTTTCCATGCTTCAAGCTATTGTTGCCCTAGGTTTGATTCTAAATTTAAAATATACTACACAACACACTGCTATTATTTTTCCTACAGATTATCTTTAAAAAAAACAACTTTATTGAGATACAATTCATCCATCTAAAGTGTGCAATTTAATTGTTGTTAGTATATTCCTGAGTTATACAGTCATCGCCACAATGAATTTCAGAACCTTTTCATCACCCCATAAAGAAGCCCTGTATCTATTAGCAGTTATGCTGCATTTCCTACCAAACTCCACCCTAGGCAACTACTAATCTATTTTTGGTCTCTGTAGATTTGCCCACTCTGGACTTTTCCTATAACTGGAATCATACGATATGTTGTCTTTCATGACTGGCTTCTTTCACTAAGGCTGTGTTTTAAGGCTCATGTATGTTGTAGCATGTATCAATACTTCACCCGTTCTTATTGCTGCATAACATTCCATTGAATGGATCTACCACATTTTATATATCCATTAATGGATATATCCATTATATATCCATTTTATATATCCATGTCAGGATGCAGAAACCATGTGCCTTCAATGTTGACATATACTCTTTGAGTAATTTATGCTAATGGGAAAAACAAAGATCCCTGCCCTCATGGAACTTTTCTTCTAATCAGTAAAAAGTGACTACTTTATAGAATTTGAGCTGTTTCCGCTTTTTGGTGATTATGAATATTGCTGCTATAAACATTCATGTGCAAGTTTTTGTGTAGAAGTATGTTTTCATTTCTCTTGGATATATACCTAGAAGTGGAATTGCTGGGTCATATGGTAAACTCTATTTTTAACATTTTGAGGAACTGCCAAACTGTTTTCCACAGTGGCTATATCATTTTACATTTCAACCAGCAATGTATGAAGGTTCCAATTTCTCCACATTCTTACCAACACTTGTTATTGTCTGTCTTTTTCATTATTGCTATCCTGTTGGATGTGAAGTTGTACTCATTGGGTCTTTTTTTTTTTTCAGTTGTGGTAAAATATATATAACATAAATTTTTGCCATTTTAACGATCTCAAGTGTACAATTTGGAAACATTAAGTACACTCACAGTGTTGCAAACCGTTACCACTATCCAATTCCAGAACTTGTTCATCATCCCAAACAGAAACTCTGTATCCATTTAACAGTTTCTTCCCATTTCCCCTTCCTGCAGCTGTTGGTAGCCTTTATTCTACTTTCTGTCTCTATAAATTTGCCTCTTGTAGGTACCTCATATCAGTGGGGTCGTACAACACTTGTTCTTTTGTGTCTGACTTATTTCATTTATCAGGTTTTCAAGGTTCATCCATGTTGTAGAGTGTACCAGAATTTCATTCTTTTTAAGGCTGAATAACATTTCATTGTATGTATGTACCACATTTTGTTTATCCATTCACCTGTTGATGGACATTTGGGTTGTTTCTACCTTTTGGTTATTGTGGTAGTGCTGCTATGAACATTAGTACATAAGTATCTGTTTTGAGTCCTTGTTTTCAATTCTTTTGGGTAGTAGAATTAATTACTGGATCGTATGGCAACTCTGTGTTTAGTTTTGTTGTTGTTGTTGTTTTCCACAGTGGCCGGACCACCCTATATTCTCACCAGCAATGCACAAGTGTTCCATTTTTCCATACACTCACCAAGACATGTTATTTTCTGTTTTCACTTTTGTTTTTATTAGCCATCCTAATGGATGGGAAGTGGTATCTCATTGCAGTTTTGGTTTGCATTAGCTTAATGAGGTGGATTTGTGGATTTCATTTGCATTTACCAAACATCTTTTCACGTGCTTATTTTTCCATTTGTATGTCTTCTTTGGAGAAATATTTGTTTCAGTCCTTTGCCCATTTTTTAATTGGGTTATTTGTCTTTTTATTATTGGGTTGTAAGAATTCTTCTGAATACAAGTCCCTTATCAGTATATGATTTAGAAATATTTTTTTCCATTGTGTGGGTGTCTTTTCATTTTCTTTATAGTGTCCTTTGAAGTACAAACACTTTTTAATTTTGAAGACTTCCAATCCATTGTTTTGATGTGCTTTTTTTTTTTTTTTTTTTTGCGGTACACGGGCCTCTCACTGCTGTGGCCTCTCCCGTTGCAGAGCACAGGCTCCGGACGCGCAGGCCCAGCTGCCATGCCTCACGGGCTTAGCTGCTTCGCGGCATGTGGGATCCTCCCGGACCGGGGCACGAACCCATGTCCCCTGCATTGGCAGGCGGACTCCCAACCACTGTGCCACCAGGGAAGCCCTTGATGTGCTTTTGATGTTGTATCCAACAAGTCATTGTCTAACCAGAGGTCAAAAATATTTACTCCTATGTTTTCTTCTAAGTGTTTTATCGTTTTCTCTCTTATGTTTAGGTCTCTGATTCATTTTGAGTTAATTTTTGTATATGGTGTAAGACAGCGGTCCAAATTCATTCTTTTGTTTATAGATACCTAGTTGTCCTAGCACCATTTGTTAAAAGGACTGTGCTTTCCCCATTGAATGGTCTTGGTACTTTGTTGAAAATCAATTGAGTGTACACGTAAAGGTTTATTTCTGGACTCTCAATTCTATTCCATTGATTGACATGTCTATCTTTGTGCCAGTACTACATGGTATTGTAGGTTTGTGGTAAGTTTTGAAATCAGGAAGTGTGAGTCCTCCAAATTTGTTCTTCTTTTTTCAAGATTGTTTTGGCTATTCTGGGTCACTTGCCATGAAGAAAAGAGTTAACATAGCTGGCATAAATGCTTATGCTTAAAAAGAGCTTCCTGAAGGTTTGGCTCTTGACTGGAAGTTGGATTTCCAGTAAGAGTGGCTCACCATGCTTAAACTGTTTATACAAACAATGTGTCTATGTGACAGTAGGTTTATGTGAACACCTGCTTTCCCTCTGGGAGTCTGAAGTTTTGTCACATGCTAGTCAGAGGTGCCTACATACCACATAGAGTCAGTCCCCCAGTAAAAACCCTGGGCACTGAATTCCTAAATGTCCCTGTGGACATTTCACACGTGTGGTCACAACTCACTCTGGAGGAATTAAGCACATTCTATGTGACTCCACTGGGAGAAGACCCTTGGAAGCTGGCACCCTGTTTCCTGCAGACTTCACCCTGTGCGCCTTCTCCCTTTGCTGTTTTATCCCGTAACCTTTCATTGCGATAAATTGTAGCCACAAGTACAACTCTATACTGAGTCCTGTGAGTCCTCCTGTTGAATGATCAAACCTGAGGGCAGTCTTGGGAATCCATAACACATTTATTAATGTTAACATATTGTTTATATATTAATGTAAAGATCAGCTTGCCCATATCTTCAAAAAGCCTTCTAGGATCTGATAAGGATTTCATTGAATCTATCAATTCTGGGGGCGGGGGGGAGGTATTGCAAATAATAGTTTTTTTAATATGAAAATACAGTTGATTTTTCTGTACTGATTTTGTATCCTGCAACCTTGCCGAACTTGCTTATTAGTTCTAATAGTGTGTGTGTGTGTGTGTGTGTGCGCATTCTTTAGGGTTTTCTCTATATAATATCATGCTATCTGCAAGTTGACATACTTTTGTTTCTTCCTTTCCAATCTGGGTAACCTCCCTTCCTTTCTTTCTTCTTCCTTCTCTCCCTATCTTTTTTTCTTTTTTCTTTCCTTTCCTTTCCTTTTCTTTTCTTTTTTCTCTCTCTTGCTTCCTCCCTCCCACCTTCCCTCCTTTCCTTCCTTCATTTCTTTTTCTAATTGCCCTGCCTACAACTTCCAGTACAAAAAAGTGCAAACATTCTTGTCTTGTTCCTGATCTTAAGCGCAAAACATTCAGTCTTTCACCATTAAGTATTAGGTTAGCTGTAGGTTTTGGTAGATACTTTTTTTTATTGTTGTTGTTGGTTTTGCTTTTTAAATCAAGATGGGGAATTTCCTTTCTATGTCTAGTTCCTTTCATGTTTTTATATGAAAACGTATTGGATTTTGTTCAGATTTTTTTTCTGCATCTATTAAGTTGATCATGTGTTTTTGTTTCATTTTCTATTATTATGGGATATGATATTGATTGACCTTCATATATTGATTTTCATATATGTGTTCCTGGGATTAATCCCACCTGATCCTGTGTAAAATCCTTTGTTAATATTGTGTTGAGGGGCTTCCCTCGTGGCGCAGTGGTGGAGAGTCCGCCTGCCGATGCAGGGGACACGGGTTCGTGCCCTGATGCGGGAGGATCCCACATGCCGCGAAGCGGCTGGACCCGTGGGCCATGGCTGCTGAGCCTGCATGTCCGGAGCCTGTGCTCTGCAACGGGAGAGGCCACAACAGAGAGAGGCCCGCGTAACGCAAAAAAAAAAAAAAAAATATATATATATATATATATATATATATATATATATATAGTGTTGAGGATTCTTCTGTCTATATTCTTGAGACATTGCTTAATAGCTTTCTTTTCTTGTGTTATCTGTCTGGTTTTGGTAGCAGAGTAATACTGGTCTCATAAAATATGTTGGCAAATGTTCCTTCAATTCTTTGGAAAAGTTTGTGAAGGATTGCTATTAATTCCTCCTTTTTTGGTAAAATTCACTAGATTATCTTTTAAAGATGTTAAAAATCAGAAATACCTTTTACATTTAGCTACATATTTACCTTTTTCTTTACTCTTCATCCCTTTGTGTAGGTCTGTATTCCACCTGGTTCCTTTTGTATGAAAAGCTTACTTTAATATTTCTCATAGTGCTGTTTTACTTGTGACAAAGTCTCTCAGTTACTTTTTTTAAATTTCAGCATTTTGGGGGTGTCACAGCATTGACCTCTGGCTCGCGGAGTTTCTGACAAAATTCTGCTGTCATCCTTATTCCTCAGTATGTAATGTGTCTTTTTTATGTGTGATGCTTTTAAGATTTTTTTCTTTATCATCGTTTTTCAGCAGTTTGATCATGAGCTACCTTGGTGTGGCTTTCTTTATGATTATTCTCCCTGTGGTTCATTGACCTTCTTGGATCTGTGGGTTCATAGTTTCATCAAATCTGGAAAATTTTCCAGCTATTGTTTATTCAAAAATAGTTTCTATTCTCCTCTCTCCTCTCCTTCTGGACTCCAGGTACACATACATTAGGCCTCTTGATATATATTTCCACAGGTATCTGATTCTCTGTTAGTTTTTTCCCCATTTTTTCTCTCTCTTTTTCATTTTGAATAGTTTCTATTGCTATGCCTTTGTATTCACTGATCTTCTGGTGTCTAATCTGCTATTAGACAGTGAATTTTTTTTTCATATTCTTTTCCATTATGGTTTATCACAGGATATTGAATATAGTTCCCTGTGCTCTACAGTAGGACCTTGTTGTTTATCCGTCCTATTTATACTAGTTTGCATCTGCTAATCCCAAGTTCCAATCCATTCCTCCCCACCCCCTTGCCCACAGCAACTCCAAGTCTGTTCTGTATCTCTGTGAGTCTGTTTCTGTTTTGTAGATAAGCTCATTTGTGTCATATGTTAGATATTTAGGGATATCCTATGGTATTTGTCTTTCTCTTTCTGACTTACTTCCCTTAGTATGATAATCTCTAGGTCCATCCATGTTGCTGCAAATGGCATTATTTCATTCTTTTTTATGGCTGAGTATATTGTATATATATATATACCTCGTCTTCTTTACCCATTCATCTGTCGATAGACATTTAGGTTGTTTCCATGTCTTAGCTATTTTGAGTAGCGCTGCTATGAACACAGGGGTGCATGTATCTTTTCAAATTATAGCTTTGTCCGGATGTATGCCCAGGAGTGGGATTGCTGGATCATATGGTAACTCTATTTTTAGTTTTTTGAGGAACCTCCATACTCTTTTCCATAGTGGCTGCACCAATTTACATTCCCACCAGCAATGTGGGAGGGTTCCCTTTTCTCCACACCCTCTCCAGCATTTGTTATTTGTAGACATTTTCATGATGGCCATTCTGACCAGTGTGAGGCGGTACCTCATTGTAGTTTTGATTTGCGTTTCTCTAATAACTACTGATGTTGAGCATCTTTTCATGCGTCTTAGACAGTGAATTTTTTATTTCATATATTTTATTTTTCCTCTCTAGAAGTTCCATTTAGGTCTTTTTTATATCTCTTATTTCACTTTCATCCCTTTTGTGGTTTCCTTTTCATCTTTGAACATATTTATAATATTTATAAAGGCTGTTTTGAAGTCTTTGTCTGCTTGTTTCCTCATCTCTATTGGGTCTTTTTCTGCTGCTTTTTCTCCTGGGTATAGGTCATATTTTCTTACTTCTTTATATGTCTAGTAAATTTTTATTCGATGCTCAATATTTTAAATTTTACAAAAGTAAGTTTTGGATTTTGTTACCTTCCTTTAAAAAGTGTTGGACTTTTTGTGGAAGGCAGTTAAGTTACTTTTAGATATTTGATCATTTTAAGGTTTGTTTCTAAGCTTTTTTAGGGCGAGTCTAGAGAAGGCTTTATTCTAGAACTAAGTTCTTCTACTTTCAATGTTTGATCCTTCAGGTTCCCTACTGAATGCCCCTTTTAATCACTCAAGTCTCTCCACTGTGGCTGGAGGAAATGTAAATTATTTCTGTCCCACCGTGAGCCCCAGGAAATGTTCATCTTACAGTTCCCTAGCTATTATTCCTTCACGGGAAGTTATTCCGTCCTAGCTTCATGGGGTTTCGTGTCATATGTGCCCAGATCATTATTCAGCTAAAGACTTAAGGGGACCCCTATGCAGACTTCTGGAGTTCTTTGCTTTTGTTTGCATAGTGCTGTTCTCTCAAGACCTCTGCCTTGGCCTCCCCGAGCCAAGATCTCTGGTTCCTCAACTCAGTGGGCTCATCAAACTCTCCACGTTCTGCAGCCTGGTTACTGCCTCTTGGCAGTAAGCTGGGGAGGTCACACCGTTTGACTCATGTGTTTCCCGTTGTTCAGTGATCACAGTCCTGCAAGGCTGTGGACCAGTGTCTGAAAATAGTGGCTCATATATTTTGTCCAGGTTTTCAGTTGCTTTCAGAAGGAGAATATTCTGGACTGTCTTCCTCCTGCACAGTCAGAAGCTCACATCTCCATTGAGTCTGTCTGTGTTTAGTCTGATGAGGTTCTGCCGCCTGGCCTCCTTTGAAGCTTCAGCTGTCTGTGCTTCCACCAGCAACCTGGGCTGTCCCGTGCGGGGTGTGCACGTGTTGATCTGAACTCTGAGGCACACTCCGCCTCTTCACTCTCTGCCCTTTTCCCCTTGCCTTTTGCAGAAAAAGTGTGAGCGTTATTGGGCCCAAGAAAAGGAGCCACTGCAGATTGGGCTTTTCTGCATCACTCTGGTGAGCTGGGGCAGAGGTGGGAACAGCACTTTATGAAGTCTTGGATGTTGTGGAAGATTTCACAGATGATTCTGAGTGGAAAGCTTTTGGGCTGGGCCTGAAAGGATGAACAGTTTTCCCACGGTCGCCCTCACACTGCAGGGAGCGCTCTGGTATTAGCATGGCAAATAGTCAGAACTCATTATACACTTTTTGCATTTTAACTACTATCATGGTTATCTCTGTAAATGTTCATGTGCCTGGTTAGGTTCTTAAAATTCTTATTTCCCTTACCCTTTCAAAAGAACTCAGGAAAATCTCTCATAAATCATAAATACAATTGGTATTGAATAAATACAATGAAACTTGTTTTAGAACAAAAGATGTTTCTTTGTTTCACTGTAAATGAGCTTGTTGGATGTTTAATCATAGTTCCTCTTTCTCCCCTTTGTGAAATGTTTCCTTCACAAAAGCCATGGGAGATATTCAGGCTAAATGAATTTTTAAAAATATGTTGTTTGTATTTGATTTTTCTTTTGTTTTTTTTTGGGGGGGGGGCCATGCTGCATGGCTTGCAGGATCTCAGTTCCCTGACCAGGGATTGAACCCAGGCTACAGCAGTGAAAGCCCAGAATCCTAACCACTAGGCCACCAGGGAACTCCCTGTATTTGATTTTTAATCAGAAACGCTTTGTTTTTTTGTAAATATGTCTTTTGGCACCTGTGATCTTTGTTCTCTGCCCTCTTCTCACATGCCCCATATCCACAGACAAGGGAGACGTGGCTGAATGCAGACATCACGCTCAGGACCCTTCAGGTCACCTTCCAGAAGGTACTGAAAGGGGAGGAGGAGACTCCCACATAGGGAGAGCTGTTTCCTGTCTCTGTTTTCTCATCTGTAAAATGTGCATTAACAATAGTACCCATCTCTTCAGTTATTATCTGTTGCATTTAAATGGAGGATGTGGAGAACTAGTGCTGACATGTAATAGGGGCTCAATAAATGCTTTTCTTTCTTTTTTCATTCTTTGCCCCTCATTTCCTGTGTTTCAGGAATCCCGCTCTGTGTACCAGCTGCAGTATATATCCTGGCCAGACAGAGGGGTCCCTAGCAATCCCGACCACGTGCTCGCCATGGTGGAGGAAGCCCGGCGCCTCCAGGGATCTGGCCCCAGCCCCCTCTGTGTCCACTGCAGGTTTAGGAAAATGGGCTTTATGGGGGTCTGGTGAGACAGAGGGGATGGTGGTGGGGAGGGGGACAGGGAGGATAGTGCAGGGCTTGGAGCCAGTCTTACAGTCTGAGTGCCTGTTTCAAGAAACCTGAGGCCACACTTGCTCAAGTTGCAGCTCAAATGGTTAGTATTTATTGAGCACAGACTGTCTGCTAAGGAGTAAGTACACAGTTGATGCTCAACAAATATAAGCAATTAGAAAGGTTTTCCCTTCAAATTATAACCTCGGATTCTGGGAATCAAAAAGTGCTGCAGGGGGCTTCCCTGGTGGCGCAGTGGTTGAGAGTCCGCCTGCCGATGCAGGGGACACGGGTTCGTGCCCCGGTCCGGGAGGATCCGACATGCCGCGGAGCGGCTGGGCCCGTGAGCCATGGCCGCTGAGCCTGCACGTCCGGAGCCTGTGCTCCGCAACGGGAGAGGCCACAGCGGTGAGAGGCCCGCGTACTGCAAAAAAAAAAAAAAAAAAGTGCTGCAGGGGACACTCCATTAAGGCCCTCACCCCCAGCCCCAAATGCCCCCTTTAAAAGGGATAGCAGGCAGGCCCTGACCGAGCTCACTCTGATTCTCACTTGTCAGTGCGGGCTGTGGGCGAACAGGTGTCCTGTGCACCCTGGATTATGTGAGACAGTTGCTGCTGACGCAGGTATGAAGAGGGCATACAAGCACAGTGTGGGCCCTGTGCCCAGGAGGTCCTGCTCAAGTGCCCATCTCTCTGCCCTAGATGATACCACCTGACTTCAGCCTCTGCAGTGTGGTCCTCAAGATTCGGAGGCAGCGGCCTTTAGCCATACAGACAGAGGTGGGGGCCGGGTCTCCTCGTTCCAAGGACGTATCCCTCCTGTTCCGGTCTTCCCCTCTCGATGACCCCTCTTCCCTGCCCCACCCCCTCAGGTGCAGTACAGGTTCCTGTACCACACAGTGGCTCAGATGTTCCTCTCAGCGCTCCAAAATGCCAGCCCTCTCTACCAGAACCTCAAGGAGGTACCAAGGCCGCCTTCCAATCCTCAGAGACCAGGACCCAGGGCAGAGGTCTATGGCCACCACCAGCGCCAGCAGCCAGCCCTTGGACTCCCTCCAGGAGCGGGGACTGACGCACTATGATACCTACCTTTGTCCTCCTCCTTATCACTGTCCCCTCTTAAGCTTCCCCCACAGAGCCCACAGCGACCCCCACTAGGAGCCTGGCCAGCGTCCTCCGAAGCCTCACGCCTCTCCCTCCTGCCTTTCCCCAGAACTGTGCCCCAGTCTACGACGATGCCTTCCCCCTCCGGACCTCCCACACCCTTCTTGCCATAGCCTGCCCAGCCGCCGGGGTCCTCAGGTAACCAGCCCCCTCCCCTCAGTCTTCCATTTTCACTTTCTCGTCCTTGGAGGCTGGCCCTTTCCTCGCCCTTGAAACACCAGCCCCTCCCTTGCCGTTCAGTTCACCAAATATTCACTGGCCCGTTCTTGCAGCTGAGCTCTGGGAACCCTCCCCAAGATGATTCTTTAATCCCAGAGATCCCATTGCCTCTGCCCTCGGGCAAGCTCCCAATGTGAGCCCCCTCCTCGCTTTTCCACTCATTAATTCAGCAGATAGTTTTTGAGGCCACCCAACTGTAAGGCCTCATGTCGGGTGCAGCAGAGACTTCAGCCCTTGGTCCTTGAGACCGGCCCTCCATTTTGAGACTCTGCCTTGCTTCTCTTTAGATGTCACTTCCTCATTCATTTATTGAACAGACAACTACACAGAAATGACCAATCCTCAATACCAATATCTTGCCCCATTCACCTGCCGGGCTGGCCCCTTCCTTCCTTCATCCACCCAACCTGCTGGGCGCTAGGGACCCAGACACGAGACCCCTTTCCCCAGAGACGCTACCACCTCCGCCTCCTCGCTCCGTAACTGCGCGCCGCCTCGGGCGGGAAGGAAGCCGGTGGTTTGCGTGCCGAGCGCGCTGCCCCCTCCCTCCCCAGCCTCGGCGCCGCCGCTTCACTTCCTCCCCACCCGCAGGAGCATCTCGGTGCCCGGGCCCCCGGGCCTCGCCATGGCCGACACGTACGCTGTGGTGCAGAAGCGCGCGGCCCCCGCGGGCACCGGGGCAGGGGCGGGCGCGCGGGCGCGCGGCGCGGAGGAGACGCCCCTCTACAGCCAGGTGACGCCGCGCGCCCGGCGGCCCCAGGCGCACGCGGAGGACGGCCGCGGGCCGCTGCCCGGCCGCGGTAAGTCGACGTGGCCCGGGCGCGGGGCTGGGCGGGCGGGGGGGGGGCTGGCCCCGACCTGCTCCGTTTCCCGACCCCCTGTGGCTGCGGTCTGGAGGCCCTGGAGGCCACGAGGACCCCCACCCCCCCCCTCCACCGCGTTCGGCCCGGTCACGCCCCGGAGGCTGACGTCCTGGCTTCCCCGGCCACGCCTTTGGGACAACCTCCGGTCCTCTGGTCACGCCCGGAAGCGTCCCGGGCCAAACCGCGGTCTCTGGCCCGACCACCTAGTCTGGGCGGAGGTCTCCGATTTGGTCACGGCCCTGGCCACGCACCCTCCCGCTGGGCCCCGGCGCCCGGCCCCCAGCCTGCCTTCTCTGGCCTGGGAGGATGCGCATTTGCCTCCGAGTGGCTCTCCGGAACTTCGAGGGCCGGCCTGAGCCGATCTGTTAGGTGGTTTTCTGCCCGCAGTTCCTGTTGACCAAAGCCCAGCAGGGCCTGGCGCCTACGAGGACGTGGTAGATGGAGCTCAGACTGGTGGGCTAGGTAAGTCAGACAGCCTGGGTCGCTGGGACTCTCTGCAGTTTTAACTGAATCCCAGGCATTTGGGGCTTTGAGATGGTGGCAGGAAAACACACGCCCTCGGAGTCCTGTGCATGTGTCTGCAGCAAACCGTGAGGGCCTGGAGGCTTGGGGGTGACTTTCCACGAGTTGCCTACCTCTCCGCACCTCAGCTTCTCCGTGAGCCCTACGGTGCCCTTCCTTTTCCAGGCTTCAACCTGCGCATTGGAAGGCCTAAAGGACCCCGGGACCCGCCTGCCGAGTGGACCCGCGTGTGAGCGCAGCGCCCTTGCCTGCCTGTTGGGTGCCTGGTCCACGTGGGTGCCTGGGCTGCTGAGGGCCGTGCTCTACACTGTGAAGTGCGGGGAATGGGGTTGCTGGGCTGCATCAAAATAAAAGTTTCTCAGTGTGGAAAATATGGGGGCTTTGCCTCAGTGATCATAGCGTTCAAGGCGTGAGGCTTGGGGAGGTAGCTGGTTGACGATGGCTAGTGAGGTTACACTGAGCATATTCAAGAATAAATTCAACCCCAAGAGTCTGGGCAGGGCTCCCGGCTGTGAAGCGGAGGATGGACAGACAGGCTTCTGGAGACTCCCCTTCCCCACTTGAAGGACTGGTTCATCTCAGTAGCTGAGCCTCCCTCACTCAGACACTCAGCTTATGACACGGGGAGATGGATGGACCCCCGTTGCCCTCCACCATTCAGACAGATGGAAGCCAGGCATAACAACAGCCAAGCAGACTGATTTCAGACAGACAGGTGAAAAGATCCCCAGATGGGCAGGCAGACAGACGGAATCCCAACCTGGACAGGCATACAGCAATTCCCTTAGACAGCCAGACCTTCAGAGGGACAGTCCATGGGTGGACCTCCAGCCAGAGAGAGTGACCCACCAACAGCCTAACAGACCACCCCATGCAAAAGAGACCACCAAAAAGACAGACCACTTCCCCCAGCTAAGCAGCTAGACAGACATCAGCCAGATAAACCCTTGGCTGGACAGACTCCCAGGCAGATGTAAAGAGATCCCCAGCTGAATAGACACAGAGGTCCTCTCAGCTAGACAGACCTCCCAGCTACACAGACCCACCCCCATGTGGGCAGACAGCCTGACAGACCTAGTCACACAGACTCCCAACTAGCCAACTGGACTCCAGCCAGGCAGATACTAGCCACACGGACCCTTGATTGCACAGACACCCCACCCAGCCAGCCAGACTTCCAACTAGGCAGACAGGTGGGCAGACCCCCCATTTTGGCAGAGAAATTGATATATCTTCTGCTGGGAAGACAGCCAGGTGGACACTCAGGCAGTCAACTGGACGGATAGGCAGATGGACCCTCATACAGAAAAAGCATCATGAGCCAGACAGATCCTCCACTACCCAGACCATCTGCCAGTTGGACACACACTGTAAATCCTTCAGGTAGATGGAATCCCTGCTAGCCAGATGGGCTCCTAGCCCTCAGATACATAGGACCCCATTGGATGGGTGGACTCCTAGTCGGACAGATAGATTCCCAGCCACAATGAGACACCATCCTCAGCCAGAGATATAAATGGACCCCAAGCCAACTGGCCAGCTAGATCCCAAGTTGGATGAACAGACCCCCAAACCAGATGAACGTGTAGACCCCCATCTGGACAGGTGACTGGACCCCAACAAGTCAGACCCCTAGCTGTTCACACAGGCTTCTAGCCAGACAAGCCAGCCTCCAGCCCTTGAGCTGGACAGCAGATGCACACAGACCACCATCTTGGCAGACAAATCTGCAGCCCGCTAGCCTCACAGTCAGATGGACTCACCTCATACTGATAGATTGGTAAACCTCCAAGTAGACTCAGCTGGAAAAAACTCCAGACAGACCGACTCCCAACTTGAAAAGATCCTCAGACAAACCCATGGCTGGACAGACATGCAGACCCCCAGCCAGAAAGACAGCAGCCAGACCCCATCTAGACAGGTAGATACTCAGTGAGCCACACAGATCTCCAGCTGGACAGACAGACACTGGGCCACCCAGCCAGATAAACTTCAAATGAGATGGAACGCCAGGTAGACAAAAAGATGAGTAAATTTACACTTGATGCTTCAAAATCCTGATCCTGCTCTGTAAGCCTCCCTCCCGACGTGATCTTCCTTCTGGCAGTGTCTGTCTGACAACATCAGGTTTATCTAGGAGGACTCCCAGTCATTCCTCCCCAGCACAGTGCCTTCCCCAGGCTGTTGGAAAGCTGTCCTGTGTCTGTGATGAGCGTGGACCACCAAGGCCTCCACCTGTGACCTGCTCAGCCAGGCCACATCCCTCACACAGTTTCTGTGCAAATTCGGTGAAAGGGAATATAAAGAGCCTACCATCTGCTCAATAAATTGTTCGGCCATAATTAGCTCCAGGGCCCTGCATTCAATATAGGTCCTGAGACAAATCATTTGCCCTTTGAGTGTTGCTAGAAGGAGGATGAAACTTGCCTTCCCTGACCACACAGTGCTTGATGACAGTGACTTAATTTTTCAAGTGTGTAAAGTCTCTGCGCAAGAACCAGTTCGACCAGCAGAAACCAGGAATTGCAGAGAAACTAGAGATTCCCTAGCTCAATGGGAAACAGGTGAAAGTTGGAGCAGATCTTGAGGGAAAGAGGCAGGAAGGAGGCCCCGGGGCTGCTGATAGCAGAGGCAGCTGAAGGTGTCATTTAGAGTGTAAACCAACCTCAAAGCCAGAAATATTAAGTCATTGCACTCCGGAGACCAGAGGGGAAAAGCAGTAGTGTCTCAGAGTACAGGGGGCTAATGGTAGAAGGAAGAGGCATCTTTCCATCATTTGTTGTTTCTTTAAGCAGGTCTGTATCGTAATGGTGAATAATAGCTTGGACTCAGTCACTTACTAGTGTGATATTGAGCAACTTTCTTAATTTCTCACTGCTTCAGTTTTCCAGTCTATAAAATGGGGCAATACAGTTATATTTATCATAGGGTTGCCACATATATGACTGTGAATCTGGATTTTTACAATGGACATAGAAAAGAAGAGTTCTTATTTTTTCAGGGCTTATCCCCAGAATAAAACAGAATTCCATATAGTTGAAATGATTATATCAAAAGCTCTAACTAAGACATGGGACTTCCCTGGTCGTCCAGAGGATAGGACTCCACGCTTCCGCTGCAGGGGGCACAGGTTTGATCCCTGGTGGGGGAACTAAGATTCCACAAAAAAACCCTGAAAGCCAACCGAACAGACAAACAAAAAAACCACAAAAAACAAAACAAAAAAGCACCCTTTACCCAAGACAAAAATAATTGAAAGCAAATTTAATTATACATTCTCCTGCTTAAAATCTAGTGGCTCCAGTCTTTGATTACTGTTGCATTTTAAATCAGTGGGCAGAAAAACGTTTTATTCAACATAGGTTATTGAGATGATAAGTAGTCATTTAGGAAAAAAGAAGTTTGAGCCATATACCTTAGAGCAAGATAAATTCCAAATGCGTGAAAGATTTAAATGTAAAATATTAACCCATGTTACACCATGTTATTCACTGTAGCAGAAGACTGGAAACATTTTATTTATTTATGGCTGCATTGTGTCTTCATTTCTGTGTGAGCTTTCTCTAGTTGCAGTGAGTGGGGGCTACTCTTCATTGTGGTGTGCAGGCTTCTCATTGTGGTGGCTTCTCTTCAGGCTCTAGGCATGCGGGCCTCAGTAGTTGTGGCGTGTGGGCTCAGTAGTTGTGACACACGTGCTTAGGTGCTCCTTGGCAGATGGGATCTTCCCAGACCAGGGCTTGAACCCATGTCCCCTGCATTGGCAGGTGGATTCTTAACCACTGTGCCACCAGGGAAGTCCTGGAAACATTTTAAATGTTCTCCCTGGGATCCTGGTTAAATAAATGCTGTGGTGGAATCTTATGCAGCTGTTTAAAAAAGGGAGAACTCCTCTATGCACTGGTGTGGACGAATCTCCAAATCACATGGTAAAATGAAAAAAAAGGGACTTACCTGGTGGCACAGTGGTTAAGAATCCCCCTGCCAATGCAAGGGACACGGGTTCAAGCCCTGGTCTGGGAAGATCCCACATGCCATGGAGCAACTAAGGTTGTGCACCACAACTGCTGAGCCTGCGCTCTAGAGCCTGCGAGCCACAACTACTGATCCCACGCACCACAACTACTGAAGCCCGTGCAGCTAGAGCTGGTGCTCCGCAACAAGAGAAGCAACCAAAATGAGAAGCCCGTGCACCACAACAAAGAGTAGACCCCGCTCGCTGCAACTAGAGAAAAAACCTGTGCACAGCAATGAAGACCCAACGCAGATAAAAAATAAATATTTTTTGAATTTTATTTTTTTTATTTTTTATACAGCAGGTTCTTATTTGTTATCTATTTTATACATGTGAGTATATATATATATATCAATCCCCATCTCCCAGTTCATCACACACACACACACACACACACACACACGCACGCACGCCGTTTCCCCCCCTTGGTGCCCATACATTTGTTCTCTACATCTGTGTCTCAGTTTCTGCCCTGCAAACCAGTTCATTGTACCATTTTTCTAGATTCCATATATATGCATCAATATACGATATTTGTTTTTCTCTTTCTGACTTACTTCACTCTGTATGACAGTCTCTAGATCCATCCATGTCTCTACAAATGACCCAATTTCGTTCCTTTTTATGGCTGAGTAACATTCCATTGTATATACGTGCCACATCTTCTTTATCCATTTGTCTGTTGATAGGCATTTAGGTTGCTTCCATGACCTGGCTATTGTAAATAGTGCTGCAATGAACACTGGGTTGCATGTGTCTTTTTGAATTATGGTTTTCTCTGGGTATATGCCCAGTAGTGGGATTGCTGGGTCATATGGTAATTCTATTTTTAGTTTTTTAAGGAACCTCCATTCTGTTCCCCATAGTGGCTGTATCAGTTTACATTCCCACCAACAGTGCAAGAGGGTTCCCTTTTCTCCACACCTTCTCCAGCACTTGTTGTTTGTAGATTTTCTGATGAAGCCCATTCTAACTGGTGTGAAGTGATACCTCATTGTAGTTTTGATTTGCATTTCTCTAATAGTGATGTTGAGAAGGTTTTCATGTGCTTCTTGGCCATCTGTATGTCTTCTTTGGAGAAATGTCTATTTAGATCTTCTGCCCATTTTCGGATTGGGTTGTTTGTTTTTTTAATATTGAGCTGCATGAGCTGTATATATATTTTGGAGATTAATCCTTTGTCCATTGATTTGTTTGCAAACATTTTCTCCCATGCTGAGGGTTGTCTTTTTGTCTTGTTTGTAGTTTCCTTTGCTGTGCAAAAACTTTTAAGTTTCTTTAGGTCCCATTTGTTTGTTTTTATTTCCATTACTCTAGGAGGTAGATCAAAAAAGATCTTGCTGTGATTTATGTCAAAGAGTGTTCTTCCTATGTTTTCCTCTAAGAGTTTTATAGTGTGCGGCCTTACATTTAGGTCTCTAATCCATTTTGAGTTTAATTTGTGTATGGTGTTAGGGAATGTTCTAATTTCATTATTTTACATATAGCTGTCCAGTTTTCCCAGCACCACTTATTGAAGGGACTGTCTTTTCTCCACTGTATATCCTTGCCTCCTTTGTCATAGATTAGTTGACCATAGGTGTGTGGGTTTATCTCTGGGCTTTCTATCCTGTTCCATTGATCTATATTTCTGTTTTTGTGCCAGCACCATATTGTCTTGATTACTGTAGCTTTGTAGTATAGTCTGAAGTCAGGGAATCTGATTCCTCCAACTCCGCTTTTTTTCCCCTCAAGACCGCTTCGACTATTAGGGGTCTTTTGTGTCTCCATACAAATTTTAAGATTTTTTTGTTCTAGTTCTGTAAAAAATGCCATTGGTAATTTGATAGGGATTGCATTGAATCTGTAGACTGCTTTGGGTAGTATAGTCATTTTCGCAGTATTTTTTTTAACATCTTTATTGGAGTATAATTGCTTTACAATGGTGTGTTAGTTTCTGATTTATAACAAAGTGAATCAGTTATACTTATACATATGTTCCCATATCTCTTCCCTCTTGCATTTTCTCAGTATTGATTCTTCCAATCCAAGAACATGGTGTATCTCTCCATCTGTTTGTATCTTTTTTTTTTTTTTTTTTTTTTTTTTTTGCGGTACGCAGGCCCCTCACTGCTGTGGCCTTTCCCGTAGCGGAGCACAGGCTCCAGACGCACAGGCTCAGTGGCCATGGCTCACGGGCCCAGCCACTCCGCAGCACATGGGATCTTCCCGGACCGGGGCACGAACCCGCGTACCCTGCATCGACAGGCAGACTCTCAATAACCGCGCCACCAGGGAAGCCCTGTTTGCATCATTTTTAATTTCTTTCATCAGTGTCTTATAATTTTCTGCATACAGGTCTTTTTTCTGTCTAGGTAGGTTTATTCCTAGGTATTTTATTCTTTTTGTTGCAGTGGTAAATGGGAGTGTTTCCTTAACTTACCTTTCAGATTTTTCATCGTTAGTGTATAGGAATGAAAGAGGTTTCTGTGTATTAATTTTGTATCCTGCTACTTTTCCAGATTCATTGATTACCTCTAGTAGTTTTCTGGTAGCATCTTTAGGATTTTCTATGTATAGTATCATGTCATCTGCAAACAGTGACATTTTCCTTCTTCTTTGCCAATTTGGATTCCTTTTATTACTTTTTCTTCTCTGATTGCTGTGGCTAGGACTTCCAAAACTATGTTGAATAATAGTGGTGAGAGTGGGTATCCTTGTCTTGTTCCTGATCTTAGAGGAAATGCTTTCAGCTTTTCACCATTGAGAATGATGTTTGCTGTGGGTTTGTCATATATGCCCTTTATTATGTTGAGGTAGGTTCCCTCTATGCCCACTTTCTGGAGAGTTCTTATCATAAATGGGTGTGGAATTTTGTCAAAAGCTTTTTCTGCATCTGTTGAGATGATCATATGGTTTTTGCTCTCAATTTGTTAGTATGGTTTATCACCTTGATTGATTTGCGTATGTTGAAGAATCCTTGCATCCCTGGAATAAGTCCCACTTGATCCTGGTGTATGATCCTTTTAATTTTTGTTGGATTCTGTTTGCTAGTATTTTGTTGAGGTTTTTTGCATCTATATTCACCAGTGATATTGGTCTATAATTTTCTTTTTTTGTAGTATCTTTGTCTGGTTTTGGTATCAGGGTGATTGTGGCCTCATAGAATTAGTTTGGGAGTGTTCCTTCCTCTGCAATTTTTTGGAAGAGTTTGAGAAGGATGGGTGTTAGCTCATCTCTAAATGTTTGATAGAATTCACCTGTGAAGCCATCTGGTCCTGGACTTCTGTTTGTTGGAAGATTTTTAATCACAGTTTCAATTTCAGTACTTGTGATTGGTCTGTTCATATTTTCTATTTCTTCCTGGTTCAGTCTTGGAAAGTTATACCTTTCTAAGAATTTGTCCATTTCTTCCAGGTTGTCCATTTTATTGGCATAGAGTTGCTTGTAGTAGTCTCTTAGGATGCTTTGTATTTCTGCTGTGTCTGTTGTAAATTCTCCTTTTTCATTTCTAATTCTACTGATTTGAGTCATCTCCCTTTTTTTCTTGATGAGTCTGGCTAATGGTTTATCAATTTTGTTTATCTTCTCAAAGAACCAGCTTTTAGTTTTATTGATCTTTGCAACTGTTTTCTTTGTTTCTATTTCATTTATTTCTGCTCTGATCTTTATGATTTCTTTCCTTCTACTAACTCTGAGTTTTGTTTGTTCTTCTTTCTCTAGTTCCTTTAGGTGTAAGGTTAGATTGTTTATTTGAGATGTTTGTTGTTTCATGAGGTAGGATTGTATTTCTACAAACTTCCCTCTCAGTTCTGCTTTTGCTGCATCCCATAGGTTTTGCATCGTCGTGTTTTCATTGTTTTTGTCTCTAGGTATTTTTTGATTTCCTCTTTGATTTCTTCAGTGATCTCTTGGTTATTTAGTAACATATTGTTTAACCTCCACCTGTTTGTGTTTTTTACGTTTTTTTTCCCTGTAATTGATTTGTAATCTCATAGCATTGTGGTCAGGAAAGATGCTTGATATGATTTCAGTTTTCTTAAATTTACTGAGGCTTGATTTGTGACCCAAGATGTGATGTATCCTGGAGAATGTTCCATGCACACTTGAGAGGAAAGTGTAGTCTGCTGTTTTTGGATGGAATGTCTTATAAATATCAATTAAATCTATCTGATATATTGTGTCATTTAAAACTTGTGTTTCCTTATTAATTTTCTGTTTGGATGGTCTGTCCATTGGTGTAAGTGAGGTGTTAAAATTCCCCCACTATTATTGTGTTACTGTTGATTTCCTATTTTATAGCTGTTAGCCGTTGCTTTATGTATTGTGGTGCTCCTCTGTTGGGTGCATATATATTTGTAATTGCTATATCTTCTTGTTGGATTGATCCCTTGATCATTATGTAGTGTCCTTCCTTGTCTCTTGTAACATTATTTTAAAGTCTGTTTTATCTGATATGAGTATTGCTACTCCACCTTTCTTTTGATTTCCATTTGCATGGAATATCTCTTTCCATCCCCTCACTTTCAGTCTGTATGTGTCCCTAGGTCTGAAGTGGGTCTCTTGTAGACAGCATATATATGTGTCTTGTTTTTGTATCCATTCAGCGAGCCTGTGTCTTTTGGTTGGAGCATTTAATCCATTCATGTTTAAGGTAATTACTGATATGTATGTTCCTATTACCATTTTCTTAATTGTTTGGGGTTTGTTTTTGTAGGTCCTTTTCTTCTCTTGTGTTTCCCACTTAGAGAAGTTCCTTTAGCATTTGTTGTAGAATGGTACTGAATTCTCTCAGTTTTTGCTTGTCTGTAAAGCTTTTGATTTCTCCATCGAATCTGAATGGGATCTTTGCCAGGTAGAGTAATCTTGGTTGTAGGTTCTTGCCTTTCATCACTTTAAATATGGCATGCCACTCCATTCTGGCTTGTAGAGTTTCTGCTGAGAAACCAGCTGTTAACCTTTTGGGAGTTCCCTTGTAAGTTATTTGTCATTTTTCCCTTGCTGCTTTCAATAATTTTTGTCTTTAATTTTTGCCAATTTGATTATTATGTGTATTGGCATGTTTCTCCTTGGGTTTATCCTGTATGGGACTCTCTGTGCTTCCTCGCTCGACTCGGGTGGCTATTTCCTTTCCCATGTTAGGGAAGTTTTCGACTATAATCTCTTCAAATATTTTCTCAGGTCCTTTGTCTCTCTCTTCTCCTTCTGGGACCCCTATAATGCGAATGTTGTTGCGTTTAATGTTGTCCCAGAGGTCTCCCAGGCTGTCTCCATTTCTTTTCATTCTTTTTTCTTTATCCTGTTCCACAGCAGTGAATTCCACTATCCTGTCTTCCAGGTCACTTATCCGTTCTTCTGCCTCAGTTATTCTGCTATTGATTCCTTCTAGTGTGTTTTTCATTTCAGTTATTGTATTGTTCATCTCTGTTTGTTTGTTCTTTAATTCTTCTAGGTCTTTGTTAAACATTTCTTGCATCTTCTTGATCTTTGCCTCCATTCTCTTTCTGAGGTCCTGGATCATCTTCACTATCATTATTCTGAATTCTTTTTCTGGAAGGTTGCCTATCTCCACTTCATTTAGTTGTTTTTCTGGGGTTTTATCTTGTTCCTTCATCTGGTACATAGCCCTCTGCCTTTTCATCTTGTCTACCTTTCTGTGAATGTGGTTCTTGTTCCACAGGCTGCAGGATTGTAGTTCTTCTTGCTTCTGCTGTCTGCCCTCTGGTGGATGAGGCTATCTAAGAGGCTTGTGCAAGTTTCCTGATGGGAGGGACTGGTGGTGGGTAGAGCTGGCTATTGCTCTGGTGGGGAGAGCTCAGTAAAACTTTAATCCACTTATCTGCTGGGTGGGGCTGGGTTCCCTCCCTGTTGGTTGTCTGGCCTGAGACAACCCAACACTGGAGCCTACGCTGACTCTTTGGTGGGGCTAATGGCAGACTCTGGGAGGGCTCACACCAAGGAGTACTTCCCAGAACTTCTGCTGCCAGTGTCCTTGTCCCCATGGTGAGACACAGCCACCCCCGCCTCTGCAGGAGACCCTCCAACACTAGCAGGTAGGTCTGGTTCAGTCTCCTACGGGGTCACTGCTCCTTCCCGTGGGTCCCAGTGCGCACACTACTTTGTGTGTGCCCTCCAAGAGTGGAGTCTCTGTTTCCCCCAGTCCTGTCGAAGTCCTGCAGTCAAATCCCACGAGCCTTCAAATTCTGATTCTCTAGGAATTCCTCCTCCCGTTGCCGGACCCCCAGGTTGGGAAGCCTGACGTGGGACTCAGAGCCTTCACTCCAGTCGGTGGACTTCTGTGGTATAATTGTTCTCCAGTTTGTGAGTCACCCACCCAGCAGTTATGGGATTTGATTTTATTGTGATTGCGCCCCGCCTACCATCTCATTGTGGCTTCTCCTTTGTCTTAGGATGTGGGGTATCTTTTTTGGTGAGTTCCAGTGTCTTCCTGTCGGTGATTGTTCAGCAAGTAGTTGTGATAGAGGGAGTGAGATTATGTCCTTCTACTCCACCATCTTGAACCAATCTCGATAATTTTTTTAAAAAGAAAGAAAAGCGTATGGGATTTAACTTACATTAAAAAAAGAAGAAAAAAATATTTTTATTTTTTATTTTTTATTTATTTTTTTTTTTTGCGGTGCGCGGGCCTCTCACTGTTGTGGCCTCTCCCTTTGCGAAGCACAGGCTCCGGGCGCGCAGGCTCAGCGGCCACGGCTCACGGTCCCAGCCGCTCCGCGGCATGTGGGATCTTCCCGAACCAGGGCACGAACCCGTGTCCCCTGCATCGGCAGGCGGACTCTCAACCACTGCGCCACCAGGGAAGCCCCTATATTTTTATATATAGATATGTTTTCCTTGGATATGCAATAAGTATGATTTTAAAAAGCACAAGAAACTTGACAGAGGACTGACTGTCTGGGGGCCAGGTGCTCCCACACACCACTCTGCCTTCCTTTCACTTGCTCAGACCTTCCACGCTTAGGTGTTTGTGTATGGTGGGCTCAGGTCCTGCCAGCACTGCTGCGGTGCCCCAGGGTCCCGCGTCCAGCACAGTCATGCCCTGTTCTGAGTGAGGGCTGGGGCGTCCTGCCCACATCCTTGGGGACCAAAAGTGCCTTGGAGTGAATCCCCACCCTGCCACCTTCCACCCAGCTGTCCAGGAGGGAAGTCCTCTTTCCCTGGGTAATATATATGTATCCCAGTGTAATATGCTGAGAGACCCTCTTCTCTCTTTCCCAAAGATACTTACATCACAGGACAGTGAATGATTTCTCTTTGGGGGAGAGGATGGGCAGGTCAGCAGCAGCCCCCTTGAGAAAATCTCAAAACCTCCTTAGTTCAGGGTTTCTCTCCTGTGATGCAAACCCCTGGCAGGCACAGGTGATGCTGACATCCCCTTGTGGGGAGCAGGGGCATGGGAAACTGACTCAAGATGCTTATTCTGGCTGCTGTTTTTACTGCGAGTGATAAGCTGTTTCTCTGATTCAGAGGTCTGATGTCATATATAGGTGAAACTGGGGCAGCTAACCTGATAGCTCGCAAGGAAGGGCCACCCTCAGGGGCTTCATGGATTCACCACTGGCCTCCTTCCTTGTCTGTTCACAAGCGCACTCCTGCCTCAGGTGTTTGCACTGGCTATTCTCTTTGCCTGGGAAGCTTTTCTCTCACATTCCACTTCTAGTATATTAGAAATTTGACCTCTTTATGTTGTTTTCTATCTGTCTCTCCTGACCAGAATGTAAACTCCATGAGGACAGGAATTTTTGTTTTGTGAACAGCTCTATGCCTGGCTCCTAGAACAGTGTCTAGCACTTAGTAGGTGTGCACGTTAATTTATGTCACACTATTCCTAGGCTTCCCAATTTCTAGAAAATATCACACTTTGTCTCAAATGTGCCCTTAGCCTTTCCACGTTAGTGACTGCCACAGGCAGACACACGGCCCTCCTCTTGTTGAGAAGGTACTCAGCATTGGGAGAGCCATTCTCTGTGGGCCTCTTCCTTTCTTGAACATCTTTGCTGGCTGTGAGTGGGATATTGCCCCTCCCCTGCCCCAGATGTCTAAAGCCTAGCTCTAGGAACGTGCGAAGGTGACCCTATTGGAAAAAGGGTCTTTGCAGGTGTAATTAAGTTAAGCGCCCTGAGATCACCCTGGATTTAGGATGGGCCCTAACCCCACTGACTGATGTCCTTACAAGAGAAAGGGGAGGGAGACTTGAGACACAGAGACAGAGAGGAAAGGCTATTGAAGGTGGAGACAGATTGGACTGACGCATCTACAAGCCAAGCAACACCAAAGAAAACACCAGGAGCTGGCAGGGAGACCTGGAACAGATTCTCCCGTGGAGCCTCCAGAAGAAACCAGCCCTGCTGACACCTCCAGTAAAGACCTCTGGACCCCAGACCTGTTGTTTTAAACCACCGGTTTATGGTCATGTGTTATGGCAGCCACAGGAAACTCATATATTGGGTGTGCCAAGAATAGCCCTTCTCAGAGCTATGTTTGCAGCAGGAAAATTTCAGGGAAGCAATGGCTCCCTCTGAACTCAGTGTTCCTCAGCTGGGATGCAGCCCTTTGTGTGAGTGGTACCTGTCTCTCATGTGCCTCAGCGGGATGTGGGGTCAGGGGATGCAAGCATGATGGGGGCCCCTTGGTCTCTGATCGGTAGTCTCATGTCTTCCGCCAGCACCCATGAAACAGGGATGCACTGTGGTCAGTGTATAAGTAGGGTGGTATCAGGTGACCCCTGCTCCACACACCCCGCAGTGATTCCTCCCTCCTTTCTGTGTTCAACATCTCCTGACTTGACTTCTTCTCTACATAAGGTGTTTGTTTCTTATTTTAGATCGTGACGTCTCTGAGAAAAAAACGAGGCCCTATCTGTGGCTACATGTGCTGTTTTTAATCCCGGCGGTGCAGAGGTGTTTTACACAGTGATGGAAACTTTGTTTTGGTTTCCTAACTCTTCATTCAATGCTCTTTTCAGTCACCCCCTACACACATGTATCTCATTACCTTCAGAAGCAAAACGTGGTACTAAAAGATGCTGCTGGACTTTGGACAGTGGATATCTGATCTCATGCAGCCAAAAGAAAGAGGTGAAGAATTTCTGTTTAGCCCTTGGGTCCTCAGCGAACTTCTCAAATCTTAACCTAGAAGGGGGTTGCTGAGGTCTGGGGCTGCTGAGAGTCTAACAGCCTTTCATGACTGGGCTGGCCTGGGCCCGGTCCCACTTCCTCTTCTCACCTTCCACTCACCCCCACACGCAAAGCCAGCACTCCCGGCAAAATGCACTGGCTCCCCAGGGCTCCCTACTCTCCTCCTTCAGTCAGTTTCTCTCATCCCACAGGACCCAGCTCCCATTTCACCTGCCCAGTGAAGGATGGAGCATTCTCTCACCCTACCCCTCGGCTTCTATTCCCCGGAGCACCTGGTGTCAGCCCTTGTCGTATCCCTCCCTGGGCTGGCAGGATCCTGGGGATGCAGGACGGTTCTGTGTGTCAGGGCTGTGTCTTGCCCCTCTTTGCTGCCTACATGTTTGGAGCATACCCTGCATAGAGCAGTGCTCAGTAAGTGTGGATTTCAATTCAGTAAGTGGAATTGCTCAATCATGTTCCTGCAAGTTGGCCTTGTTGGAAAGCCTGCAGAATGCCGATTGCAGCCTCAGTGAAAGTCATGGAAGAAGTCACCAGGCAGCTATTGTTCACTGGTCCATGTTTGATAATAGCTAAATTTAGTCCAAATACAAGGTCAACGTATGAGTAAATTATCTAGTAAGTGGGAATTGTTTCATTTACTTACTTTACGGCACATTTCTTTTAGAATATACAAACTGGTCCAGGGGACATGAATCCTTAAGAAAATACGAGAAAGACAAGTGTTTGTAAAGCCATTCTAATCAACTTCAGAGGCTTTAAGAGCTAAGGGGCTTCCCTGGTGGCGCAGTGGTTGAGGGTCCGCCTGCCAATGCAGGGGACACAGGTTCGTGCCCCGGTCCGGGAAGATCCCACGTGCCGCGGAGCGGCTGGGCCCGTGAGCCATGGCTGCTGAGCCTGCGCGTCCGGAGCCTGTGCTCCGCAGCGGGAGAGGCTACAGCAGTGAGAGGCCCGCGTACCGCAAAAAAAAAAAAAAAAAAAAAAAGAGCTAAGAAGAGTGTCCAAACATAAATACAAAATGCACTTGAAAAGGGATTTCAATGGATTCCACAGGTCTCAAGCAAACCTATGGCCCTGCAGCCTTCCCTCTGAGGATGACTTCTCCAAGAAGTCTCTCTATCTGGCTGGCTGTCTGGGGATTGATGACGACTGACAACGTTCACAGGCTGACCACCGTGACTTTTTTCCAAGTGGCAGACATAGGAATTTTACCTTATCTTGTTAAACTTATCGTGGTGAGCAAGACCCCGGTTTTAAAAATCTTTGGGTTCCCCCACAGGTTTAGCAGAGTTTGGGGTCAATAAATATTTACTGAATTTAATAAGAGCTGTTGGTGAGGAAGAACTCTACAGTGTAGTCATGCCTAAAAGCCTAAAGTTGAACTTTCTCCACCCTGACCTTGAAATAGGTCAAGGGCCCCAGTGAGAGTGTGGGATCAGCAGCTCTACAGCTACCAAAAAATGGTTCAAGGGGCTTCCCTGGTGGCGCAGTGGTTGAGAGTCTGCCTGCCGATGCAGGGGACACGGGTTCGTGCCCCGATCCGGGAAGATCCCACATGCCGCGGAGCGGCTGGGCCCGTGAGCCATGGCCGCTGAGCCTGCGCGTCCAGAGCCTGTGCTCCGCAACGGGAGAGGCTCGCATGCTGAAAAAAAAAAAAAAAAAAAAAAAAAAAAAGTTCTAATTTGCATTGTCATGTGTACATGGATGCTTTAAAATCAAGGAACATCAAAACTATCAACAATGTGACATTGTGATTGGTCATAAATATTTATTTTGGACTTCTCTATTGTTTCTGGCTCCCAGCTCCCCAAACCCTTGGAATTTCATAAGCAATAAGAGCAAGGGGAGCACCTTTTATTATAATCTTTGGTCTTTTGCCCTCAGTTCCTGAAAGTGCTTCAGGGCCATAGAGGTGAAATAGGTGTCATGTTATTCATAACAGCCCCCTTTCTACTACACCTGAGTTTAGGTTAATGAGGTGACTTTTGGAAAACCCTAGGTCACTAAGGTTGGAGGCTGGTTGCCAGGGAAACCAATCAGATGATTAGAGGGTTGGAATGCTCAGCACCAACCTCTCACCTGGGAAGGCGGTGTGGGGGGTAGGGGGTGGCTGGAAATTGAGTTCAATCATTAGTGGCCAATGATATAACCAATTATGCCCACATAATGAAGCCTCCATAAAAATCCCTGAACTTCTGGCTTTGGAGAGCTTCCAGACTGGTTACCCAGAATGCATCCCCATGCTGGGAGAGTGGCACACCTCAAACTCCACAGGGACGGAAGCTCCTGTGTGCAGGACCCTTTCAGATCTCACCCTGTGTATCTCTTTGTTTTGGCTGTTTATTCCTATCCTTTCGTATCCTTTGTAATAAATCAGTAATCTAGTAAGTAAACTGTTTCCCTGAGTTCTGTGAGCCACTCTAGCAAATTAATTGAGCCCAAGTAGGGGGTTTGGGGAACCTCCAACTGATCGCTGGTTGGTCAGAAGCACAGGTAACAGCCTGGACTTGAGATTGGCATTTCTTAGTCTCGGTAAGACTGAGCCCTTAACCTGTGGTGTCTGATGCCATCTGCAGGTTGATGTCAGAATTGAGCTTAATTTGTGGGGCACCTAATCAGTGTCGGCTGAGAATTGCAGAATTGTTTGGTGGTATTGGAAAAAACACATCGGAAACAATTGCTTTGAATATTCTATTTGGCTTCTTGTTTCTCAGTTTGGGTTTGTTCTGGGGGGTGGAAGAAATCTTCATGATCAATACATCCGAGCTTAGGAGAGAATACTCAGCCATATTTCTGTTTCCCCCAAATATGACAGATGTATTTAGATGTGAGGAAAGGGACACTAACATGGGTCCTATGTGGGGGAAGCCTCTACAGTGTCCACAGGACAGAGGGAGGAGGGGAGGAGAAAGACAAGGAAGCACTTTCCCTTCTGTATGAAAAGTACAATAAACAAGGCAGGGGAGCAAGGGTGAGTGTATCTTGGTCCAGTAAAAAATGAGGAAGGAGGGGTGGGTCAGGAAGGGACTCCTGAGGAAATGACACCTGGGCTGAGCTGTACTCATTGAGTTCAGTTACTTGTGGGCTAAGTTAATTACCAGTGAAAGCTGGTCATTGAAACGGCACCACAGGGACCCCATAACATGTGAATTGGTCCTTTCATATATTGCCAACAGGAAAATATATTGAGGCAACTGTTTTCAATAATTATTAGATAAGGCCTACCCTTTAACAAACCAGCTCACTAGGAGTCTACTCCCTGGATGTATTCTCAAAAGTTCACTACAAATGGTTTTCTCTGGAGTTGAGGTGTTGGGAGGGTCTGGCCGTGAAAGGGGTCACCCTCTGGGACAGTGCTGTGTGATTGCTAAAAGCAGCCGAATAAAACACTCTCCTGGAAGTATCATGAGAGGCAGACTTGTCTGTGTGAGCTGGCGGCCCACTGGGGAGACTCAGGTGTGCACTGGATCAGCTGTCACCCGTGCTTCCCTTTCCTATTTCAGAGGAGAAGCTAAAACCTACAGAGCTCCTGCACAGCGTCCTTCTGAGGCCATGCCATGCCTTTATGGGCAGCTATTTCTGCATTTTCCCCAAATTCTAAGTTTCTTGATATGTTCAGTTTTTCAAAGAGACCCATGTTATTGTTTTCTTTTAAGCAACTGAGTTTTGTGATTCTAAGATGAATTGGTGATTTTAGCTCTAATGTGGAATTGAGGGCCTGGTGTTTGGGGAAGGGAAAGATAAAAAATCATGGTATGGGGCTTCCCTGGTGGCGCAGTGGTTGAGAGTCCGCCTGCTGATGCAGGGGACATGGGTTCGTGTCCCGGTCTGGGAAGATCCCACGTGCCGCGGAGCGGCTGGGCCCGTGAGCCATGGCCGCTGAGCCTGCGCGTCCGGAGCCTGTGCTCCGCAACGGGAGAGGCCACAACAGTGAGAGGCCCGCGTACCTCAAAAAAAAAAAAAAATCATGGTATGTTCGAACTAGCAACAACCATGTTTTCTGGATGAGGGAAATGGGAGAGAAGGAGGCAGGTAGAGGTGACAAAGCCATCATTTGGGAGACAGGCATCAGTGGATGTGAACGAGGATGGAGGTACAGCAATGGGAGTGCAGATGCAGTCTGGAAAGGAGCCTGGTTGCCTTACTCGGGATGGTCGCTTGTAGGCAATCGGGTTCATGAGCTGAGTTCCTGGCAGCTGACACTGATAGAGGCACAGTGCATGTATTACAGAGCATCTTTGCCCCGCAGGGCAGAAAGAGCAGGAGGTGTTGTCCCGTGGGTCTAGGGCTAGCAGGACTGACTGATTAATCCGTCTTATTTATACGGCAATTCGTGTGTGTTTTGAGGATGACCAGGGAAGAGGTTCCCAGCACGTGGGCAGGAAACAAGCCCACATCCTGGGCGGCCTCTTGCCGTACGCCCGGCGAGGCTGCACCTGAGTCCTGGCTGGGGGACAGCAGAGCAGAGGCGGGGGCTTCCAGTGTCAGAGTCGCCGGCCTTGTTTCTGGTTCCACGGGGTGTACTCTAGGTTAAGGGATAGAATTGGCTTCAGCGCCTTTGGCCACGCTGAGTCTTGTCCCCACATTCACACTCACAGGGCCGGCGCCTCAGATGTCTGAAGGGAAGAGTGCGGGGTGCCAGGAGGTGGTGCCTGGAGGGGTGGGGGGAGTGACTGTGCTCCGCCTCTGCCCCCGTCTGGCCTCTGGACTGTCAGGGTTTTGGCACTCAGAGACACAGGGCTCAAGCGCTAGGCACACTCCTGGAGCAAGACGCTGTACCATCTGAGCGAGGCTTGGGAGGAAGGGAGTGCTGTGCAGGGTTCTGGGAGAGCCCACTCAGGCCACCCACACCGACCCCCCTGGACAGACTGCGGCCAGGGTGCTCACCTGCCACCTGCATGGTCGGATCTCATGGAATCCAGTGGGTGGCTCAGGAATTATTTGAATACTCAGACTTCAAAGGCTAGCGTTGAAACTTCCGGTGCTTTGATGTCTAGTCACGGAAAGGCTTTGCTGGAAATAACTATGCAAAGTATAAAATATACATTGTAGATGATGTATGGACACAGACCCAAGGTTGTGGCCTGAGCCACTGGAGGCGCTTTGTCCTGGAGGAGCCTGCAAAGCTACACCCAGATTCCTGACTCAGGGAAACTGAGATAGGGAGTGTTACTGTTTACGTTTCTAAGTTTGGATGATTTGCTTTACACAGTAGAGGTAAAATACACAATGTGTTACCTGATAGGACATGGCCTGTTTGGAGCTCCCTTAAAGTGGATCAGGAGCCCTGCCACGGGGCTTGATCTCTCTTCCACTGGGGCCTGCGTGGCTTTCCTCCATGACACTCATTTGGCTCCAATTCAGGGTCAGCCGGGTCTCTTCCAAGGCTGAGTTAGGTTATTCTGGGACCAGAAAGCTCCTGAGGAATCACTGAATTCTCCACTTTTTGGAGAATTCAGTCCCCATTAGCATTGAAGAAAGTGATACCCAAGCCATCTTGGCAATTATTGACTTATGAGTTTATCATCATTATTTGGTCCTCAGAAGCCTCATCCATTTTGGGTACCTGGGGAAAAAAATCCAGCTTCTGGACCTGAACAGCTGGTGGTGACACCTCACAAAGCCTTGTCCAGGAGCTTAGCTAGCCTCTCCTTAAGGACATTCTGTGCCATCTCCATTTAATATCACCGTAAGTCACCGAGAAAAAGATGGACTAGGAGTGGATCCGTCCCCTAGAGAGTCAATACTCAAGAAATAATTATCGAGTGAATAAATAAGTTCCTTTTACATTGTTGATATGATTATATATGTTTATATATTTATACCTATAGCTGTATGCCTCACTTTTCTATTTAACATTATTCCTGAAGTGTCTCCAGGCCATCTGCAGTCTTTGTAGACATCACTATGAGGGCAGCACCAAGCGCCATATGACGGTGGCCACTTATGGCTGAGCACTGCACCGGCTGGTCCGCACTTGGTCTGCCCAGCATGGTAGTGGCATATATTTGCTTCACAGGACATCTTTACTGTGCCTATGTTTAGGGGGTATTTTCTCTATTAATAATAATGGTGAGGTGTACATACATGTTCACTTGCATGAATATGTATTTGCTTAGGATTGACCCCCAGAAGTGGACTCCTTGGGTTAAAAGGCAGCAAGAAAGACCACAGCAGCCATGACATGCAGGGGCTGGCCTGGCGTCCCAGCGGGGCCCTGATGTCCTCCTGTGGAGCACAGGGTGAGTAGAAACAGGAAGTGCTCTGTGTCAGGAGTGCTGTTCTCTGCCAACGATGTGTGGTGTGTCAGGGTCAGCAGGAGCCTGTGCTGAAATGGCGGTTGGTAGGGGAGGAGGAGGCAAGATCCATGGTAACCTTTAGCTTCCCACCATATTGTTTTCTTTATAGGCTTAGAAAATGCTACATCACCAATCAAATTACCTAAAGGATTTTAAAATTAAACTTGACAAACTGATACTCATATTCATCTGGGAGAGAAAATGAACATGGAGAATTTGAGGAATTTTGAAAACTATATCAATTAAATTGGCAGATATAGGTGGAGCAATGGAACAAAAATCTTAGATCTAGAAAAAGCCTATGTACGTCTGGGAATATGGTCAATGTTGAAGGAGGTGTCTTATACGGGTGGAAAAAAAGGAATAGATTAATGTTTAGAGAACTGATTACAAATTTGGGGAAAAAAATTGGCAGCTCTCTTTCCCACCATTAACAAATATAAATCTCACAAATATTAAAAAATTAAACATTTAAAAAATTATAAAGGTAGAAAATGGCTATCTATATACCTGTCCTCTACCTTACGACTATATTTGTAAGTTACACATGTGACCAAAACAAATGAATAAGAATGGGTGCATTTTTTAAATATGAAAGAATATGTAAACTGAAATGGGCTTACAATTCTACTCTCAAATTGGAGAAGTCTTACGTCAAATGGGGTCCCTGCATGAATTCTCAGTTGTTTTCAAGAGCACTTGCCTTGAAAATGATCCCCTTCGTTGCTCATTTTGGGAAATGTTGATGCATACCACAGATGGTACAGGAACCCAAGGGAGAAACAAGAGCTGACTGGCAGAGCTGGTCACTCCTCTACCGCCCCCTGTTGTTGGTATTGCAATCATCATCCCCACTCCACACCAGACGGGATCATGGAGAAACTAAACTCTTCTTCATTTTGTGCAAATCCGTTCTATGCACATCAAGATTTATAAGCCATCATATGGGAGGTAATGACTCTTTTTTACCAAACTATCCAATAACATTTTGGGGTTGCATATCTAGGTACAGAGAGTGCTGGTTAGGCTGATCCTATTGCAAAGCACAGACGTGAGCTCTAGTTCTGACAGTTTATGCTGAGAGGCCGGAAGAAGCAAAGACCCTTCTTGGTGGCTGCAAAACCAGACTTCACACAGGCCTGGGGCACTGGCCATGGCCATTCAGATGTAACCACAAACCCTGGAGGCCCCATGGTTTTGCCACACTTCAAAAACCGGCACTCTCTCATTCCTCTCTTCTGTTTCTCCCATTATTTCTTTGCTTTCTATTCTTCCGTCTTGTACTGCATACAGAATTCCCTGATAATTGATTTACCTGGTCCAGCTAACCGCAATCCAACATGGTGTTGTTGGATTTGTCAGAGTTCTCAAAGCAGACCCCAGGGAAGGCTGCACTTCTAGAGCGTCACTTATCCAATACAGTGGCCAGTAACCACGCGTGGCTATTTAAAAGTATATTTATTAAAAAAAAAAACCAAAAAAAAAAACCTAGGCCCTCAGTTGCACTACCCACATTTCAGGTGCTCAGTAAGCATCTGTGGTTTGTGGTAGCCTGTTGAATGCAGGCCCAGAACATTCCATCATGGTCAGAAGTGATACTGGACAGCACTGCTCTGGAGGCTGGCCTTTGGCAGGCCCGGATGTAGGTGGAGTCAGTCAGAGGTGTAGCAAAGGGTCTCAGGACAGGGGGCACAGCAACGTTTGCACGTGGGCTTGCATCTAACCTCTGTAGACAGTGGCCAGAGCTTGGAGGCTACCATGCCCATAAAGTTGGGTCTGGCGCACAAGTCCTGTTCCCCTGCAGTGGAGAATAAGGCTAGAGAAACCCTGGACCCAGCGCTGGCCAGCATTCCCAGACTGCATTCTCAACACCCTCTGGCAGTCAGCCGCATTCTCTGTGTTGCAATTTTTCTCATCCATAAATGACAAGATTTTTTCATTTCTCAGCCAGCTTCTAGCACAGTGTGGAATCCAGTGACTTATTCAGTGGGTACAGCAGAATGCTAGTTTTCTGATAACTAGGCTAATACTTTAGTCACTAGAGGCTTCACTAAGGGAAAAAGAATGTGCTCACTGGCAAATTCTAATGAGAAAGAAAATACTGTGGTCCCTTCGTCAATAATTTTCCAAGTGACTCCTAAATACATTAAAAATATATATATATGTTATTGATTGTTCTTAAGAGGCTTCCTTTTTTCTTTAATGTTTTATATTTCAAAAGTATTATGTTCTTTTTATACAAAATTCAAATAATATGAAGCATATAAAGTGAAGAATCATACACGCCTCCCTCTCCCCATGCTAATACAAATGGGCTCAACTGTGCTCACATTACATGCACCAGCGGCGTCTCCTGGGTTTGACCCTGGCAAATGTCTGTACTACACTTGCAGACCCCTCCTCCTGTCAGTGGCAGTGCTTTTGAAGTACATGTACCCTGATTTATTCAACCAGGTCTCCTATGGGTGGAGATTTAAAGTTTTCACTATTTCACTTCCAGTTTTCACTATTAAAACTTATATTGACACAAATACAGTTGCTAATTTACCTTTGTGTACTTTTGTGAGTCTGCAAGATCTCGTCTTAGAAGTAGAATTGCTGGGTCAGAAGGCATATGCATTTTAAGCTTCGGCAGAGATTGTCAAATCATCGTCCCCTAAAATCTTGTCAATTGACATGTCTGCAGAAATTTAATAAAAGTGGCTCTTTCCCCAAGCTTACCTTCCTCAAACTTTTCAGACCTTGCTAGGTATCTTTTTTTTTGCTTGAATTTGCAAATTTTTAATGATCAATGAGGTTGAGAATTTATCATATGCCTATAGCCAAACGTATTTCTTCTTCTCTGAGATAACATTCATATCCTTTGTCATTTTTCCACTGAGTGTTTTTTTATCCCTTTCTTTGAAAACGTTTTTTGCATATAAGAACAAAGGTGATCATCATTTTTATGGGCTAAGAAGCCTCAAGGTTAGTGGGTGTGGACAATTAAGAATTGATGAAAATTTATATGCTCTGACCCATTTTTGCCACTTACCTGAATTTATTCCCCCAAACCCCTAAAAGTTCAGTAGAAGGCAAGAGCTATGTGTCCAATAATATTTAGTTTAAAAAAATGGAAACAACTAAGCCTTAAAAATGAAAACTGGGCTTCCCTGGTGGCGCAGTGGTTGAGAGTCTGCCTGCCGATGCAGGGGACACGGGTTCGTGCCCCCGTCCGGGAAGATCCCACATGCCGTGGAGCGGCTGGGCCCGTGAGCCATGGCCGCTGAGCCTGCGGGTCCGGAGCCTGTGCTCCACAACGGGAGAGGCCACAACAGTGAGAGGCCTGCGTACCGCCAAAAAAAAAAAAGAAAACTATATGCAACATGGAGAATGCTTCTGATCTAATATTGAATGAAATAAAGCCATATGCAAACTATCTGCATGATAACAACAACCATGGAAAAATACGCATGCAAATAGCCTCATTTAAGTGGCCTCTTCCTGGAAGGGAATATGGAAAACTGAAAATAGTGCTGGGTAAGAGAGGTAAAATTGCAGGAGATTCTTCTAATGAAAAACCCGAAACTAAACAAATCAAGAGATAAAGTGTAGGGACCTGGAGAGGGTGGAAGCAGGGGCCTCAGAGTGAAGAAGCTCTCTATGTGCTATCTGATGGACTGGCCTGTGCAAGACTTGCAAAAGACCGCGCCCTGCCACACATACACACACCCTGCATTTCCCAGCCTTAGTCACTGGCCTATAACTTGTGTTTGTCATGGCTATCTATGTTTTAATTCTATTTTTCTTAACATTTTTCTCTGATTTGACTTTGAATCTAATCATTCTTTCTATAAAAGTAATATTTTGCTAGTTATATATTTTTTCTTATATTTGAATTTTATTTTATTTTTTTATACAGCAGGTTCTTATTACTTATCTATTTTATACATATTAATGTATCCATGTCAATCCCAATCTCCCGATTCATCACACCACCTCCCCCCTCTGCCACTTTCCCCCCTTGGTTTCCATACGTTTGTTCTCTACATCTGTGTCTCTATTTCTGCCCTGCAAACCGGTTCATCTGTACCATTTTTCTCGATTCCACATATATGCATTAATATACGATATTTGTTTTTCTCTTTCTGACTTACTTTACTCTGTATGACAGTCTCTAGGTCCATCCACATCTCTACAAATGACCCAATTTCGTTCCTTTTTATGGCTGAGTAATAGTCCATTGTATATATGTGCCACATCTTCTTTATCCATTCATCTGTCGATGGACATTTAGGTAGCTTCCATGTCCTGGCTATTGTAAATAGAGCTGCAATAAACATTTTGGTACATGGCTCTTTTTGAATTATGGTTTTCTCAGGGTATATGCCCAGTAGTGGGATTGCTGGGTCGTATGGTAGTTCTATTTTTAGTTTTTTAAGGAACGTCCATACTGTTCTCCATAGTGGCTGTATCAGTTTACATTCCCACCAACAGTGCAAGAGGGTTCCCTTTTCTCCACACCCTCTCCAGCATTTATTGTTTCTAGATTTTTTGATGGCCATTCTGACCGGCATGAGATGATATCTCATTGTAGTTTTGATTTGCATTTCTCTAATGATTAATGATGTTGAGCATTCTTTCATGTGTTTGTTGGCAATCTGTATATCTTCTTTGGAGAAATGTCTATTTAGGTCTTCTGCCCATTTTTGGATTGGGTTGTTTGTTTTTTTGATATTGAGCTGCATGAGCTGCTTGTAAATTTTGGAGATTAATCCTTTGTCAGTTGCTTCATTTGCAAATATTTTCTCCCATTCTGAGGGCTGTCTTTTGGTCTTGTTTATGGTTTCCTTTGCTGTGCAAAAGCTTTTAAGTTTCATTAGGTTCCATTTGTTTATTTTTGTTTTTATTTCCATTTCTCTAGGAGGTGGGTCAAAAAGGATCTTGCTGTGAGTTATGACATAGAGTGTTCTGCCTATGTTTTCCACTAAGAGTTTGATAGTGTCTGGCCTTACATTTAGGTCTTTCATCCATTTTGAGTTTATTTTTTTGTATGGTGTTAGGGAGTGCTCTAATTTCATACTTTTACATGTAGCTGCCCAGTTTTCCCAGCACCACTTATTGAAGAGGCTCTCTTTTCTCCACTGTATATTCTTGCCTCCTTTATCAAAGATAAAGTGACCATATGTGCATGGGTTTATCTCTGGGCTTTCTGTCCTGTTCCTTTGATCTATATTTCTGTTTTTGTGCCAGTACCATACTGTCTTGATTACTGTAGCTTTGTAGTATAGTTTGAAGTCAGGGAGCCTGATTCCTCCATCTCTGTTTTTCTTTCTCAAGATTGACTTGGCTATTTGGGGTCTTTTGTGTTTCCATACAAATTGTGAAATTTTTTGTTCTAGTTCTGTGAAAAATGCCAGTGGTAGTTTGATAGGGATTGCATTGAATCTGTAGATTGCTTTGGGTAGTAGAGTCATTTTCACAATGTTGATTCTTCCAATCCGAGAACATGGTATATCTCTCCATCTATTTGTATCATCTTTAATTTCTTTAATCGGTGTCTTATAATTTTCTGCATACAGGTCTTTTGTCTCCTTAGGTAGGTTTATTCCTAGATATTTTATTCTTTACGTTGCAATGGTAAATGGGAGCATTTTCTTAATTTCACTTTCAGATTTTTCATCATTAGTGTATAGGAATGCCAGAGATTTCTGTGCATTAATTTTGTATCCTGCTACTTTACCAAATTCATTGATTAGCTCTAGTAGTTTTCTGGTAGCATCTTTAAGATTCTCTATGTATAGTATCATGTCATCTGCAAACAGTGACAGCTTTACTTCTTCTTTTCCGATTTGGATTCCTTTTATTTCTTTTTCTTCTCTGATTGCTGTGGCTAAAACTTCCAAGACTATGTTGAATTAGAGTGGTGAGAGTGGGCAACCTTGTCTTGTTCCTGATCTTAGTGGAAATGATTTCAGTTTTTCACCATTGAGGACGATGTGGGTTTGTCATATATGGCTTTTATTATGTTGAGGAAAGTTCCCTCTATGCCTACTTTCTGCAGGGTTTTTATCATAAATGGGTGTTGAATTTTGTCGAAAGTTTTCTCTGCTTCTATCATATAACATATTATTATTAAAGAGTTCACCCAAAAGCTTTTGTCCCACTTATCTTTATTTTATTATTTATGAAAATATTATCATACCATTAATTATCTTGTTGAAAAATTTTGTAACACAGATGACGTGAGCTTATTGACTTTCAGTAAACCTAGGTACAATAAAAGCATTATACTTGATGACTCTAAAGACTTTTATATTAATTAAAGCCTCGATTTAAACTTGTTTTTATTCATTAAAGCATAATCCTAGGGACTTCACTGGTGGTCCAGTGGCTAAGACTCTGCGCTCCCAATGCAGGGGGCCTGGGTTCGATCCCTGGTCAGGGAACTAGATCCCACATGCTGCAACTAAGAGTTCACATGCCCCAACTAAGACCCAGCACAGCCAAATAAATACATTAAAAAAAAAAGGCATAATCCTAGATCAGGTGATCCTTTAAATTTTGGGGCTAGTTTATGTTACATTTAGTTACCCAAGTTACATGTAGAAATAATTGATTTGTACAAATCAAAATTTGTAAGCACTTACTTTTAAGTCAGTTAAAGAGAGCTCTTTTACAAATTAATTTTGATAATACCATCTTAAAGTAGGGGCACATCATACTTAAAACATACACACAGACTATATATATCCAGAGACACAGAGATCTCATAATTTTCCTGCCTGGGTTTTAAAAAGCCCATTTCCTTTTTTTTTTTTTTTCTTCCTTTCAGTTTTAAGTTCTATTATTTGAGCTAAGGCTGTAGTCTCAGGTGATGTTATAACTTCAAATTTTCTCCTAGGAATACTCTTATGTTCTCCAGATCAGAATTTTGAAAAGGTGTTTTATCAAGCTGGCTTTCTCTAGAATGTCAAGAGAGCTCCATCCATGAAGCCAGCTGAAGTTCCAGTGAGTGGCTGCCCATCCGGGAGCTGTTCAGCCTTTGAGGCACGGTTTCCCGTTATTAATTTGACAGCCTAATTCAGATATGATCTGAGCAACTTTCCGAGGACAGTGTGATGAATCAAATGTGCACTGCTTCTGAGTCTAGCTCCCCAAGGACTTACCCTTGGGTTGGTTTGACTCTCTTACGTGTCTTTTTTTTTTTTTTTTTTTTTTTTTTTGCGGTACGCGGGCCTCTCACTGTTGTGGCCTCTCCCGCTGCGGAGCACAGGCTCCAGACGCGCAGGCCCAGCGGCCATGGCTCACGGACCCAGCCACTCCGCGGCACGCGGGATCCTCCCAGACGGGGGCACGAACCCGTGTGTGTCCCCTGCATCGGCAGGCAGACTCTCAACCACTGCGCCACCAGGGAAGCCCCTCTTACGTGTCTTGATTTCTCCCTCTAACAGTCTAAAACTGCCGTGGGTGCTCAGGACACCAGGTGATCATCCTTTATTATGCCCCCTGGGGGGCAGAATTTACTTAATAGTTGTAGTGGGATTCTCTGTGGGACTGCTACACATCACGAGGATTGATCCTCAGACACTTCCGCTAGGGTCTCAGTCACCTGAGAATGCCTTGTGGCCGGAGGAGGAGATGTCCCTTTTCTTTGGAGCTGAGCAGGCTCAGTCTCTCATTTCACTAGCAGTTTGTTCAGACCATATATACATAATCTTTCCAATTTAAGCCAAGTTTTAAAAAGGACAGCCAACCCAATTCACTCCAAATTTCCCCCGAGGTCCCTGCCTAGGAATTTCCCCTTAGGTCCCTTCCTAGGAATTGTACTGGTACCCTCTTAGGATTCCAAGTCCCAAGAAAAACAGCTCGAGTAAAATTCAGGCCGTCATTTAAAGTAATGATGTCTGGATATCAGAACTCACCAAAGCACCTGAAGGAAACCAAGAAATAGGTGAGGCTCAAAGGGTCCCTGCTTGTACCAAGAACTGGTTTGGGGTAGACTCCAGGTGTCCTCTGGTGGGTGTCTCTGATATCCTGAAGACTACACAGAGAAAATGTCAATGAGAATTCAATTAACTATCAAGTTAAGAAGAAAAAAGAATTTTATTTGAGCCAAACTGAGGATTATAACACAGGAAGCAGATTCTCAGAAAGCTCTGAGAACTGTTCCGTCTGTTAGGAGGCATAGTCATATACATTTCTGAGACAAAGGATCGTACATCAAAATGACATACTGATATTTTACATAAAGTTCACCAAGGATACATAGTCCAGGTAAGCACATACAAAGTGAGCAGCAAGTCACCACGACCCCCTACAGAGCTGGGCAAGAGCACTATTCTTTTAAGAAGTTAAACTGCCAGCGTCAGAAGAAAGAAGAAAAAAAATGATCTTTACAGCTGAGCAGGCACTCCCATCTTTGTGGAGGTCTGGTGCACTCTGCACATTAAGGAGGGAGAAGCCCAAACAAACACACAGAGAGAATTTTATATTTAATTTTTTCTTGCTCTGCCTTAAAATATAAATTTTATTTCAACAAGATGTATAAATGGTAATGTATGGGAATATACTCTCAAAACAACTTTGTAATTTTTTTGCCTTAGTATATTGAAATGTGTTTGTTATTCTACATCAGTAATCACACCCTCAGGGACAGAGTGTGGGCATCACTTTCTGCCACCTGGCAGTGGGGTGAGCGAGCGTAGATGGGGTCGTGTGGTATCATCAGCAGGTAGATGAGGACCAGCTTCGCGCTCGCATGGTTACCTGATGGGCTTACAGGCAGAAGGCAGATCAGCAGCCAGCACAGGTTTTGTCAGAGATGGGGAGGCTAGACATTAGTTGGCAGACTTTTGTCACAGTCACATACAGGCATACCTCATTTTATTGTGTTTTGCTTTATTGCACGTCACAGGTATTGCATTTTTTTTTTCAAATTGAAGGTTGTGGCAACTGTGCAGTAAGCAATCTGTTGGTACAATTTTTCCAACCTTATCTGCTCACTTTCTGTCTCTGTGTCACATTTTGGTAATTCTTCCAATATTTCAAACTTTTTCGTTATTTTAATATTTGTTATGATGGTCTGGGATCAGTGATCTTTGATGTTACTACTATGATTTGCTAAAGGTTCAGATGATGGTTAGCAATAATTTTAAAAATAAGGTATTACATTTTTTTTAGACAAAAACGCTACTGCACACTTAATAGAGTACAGTATAAATATAGCTTTCATATGCAGTGGGAAACCAAAAATTTGTGTGACTCACTTTACTGCAATATTTGCTTTATTGCAGTGGTCTGGAACCTAACCCACAATTTCTCTGAGGTCTGCTTGTAATTTTAGACATCACTTTCTTGTTTGCTGGACCTGGGGGAGCAGCTCAACCTTAGTGAATAGGGGACCTGCTTTGCCTCAGCAGGTGGGAGGCGGCCTCTTCCTCTGCTGTAGGAGGGATGCTCTGTGGGTCTCAGTGGTGACAGGAAATGGCTGTAAGGCCATCTTACAGCTCCTTCCCAGACCTCTGTTGGACTCCACATCAATCCCTGGTGATTCACCATCAGTGCTATTATCATAGCTATTCCCTAGGTGACGAGGGAGCACAGGACCGGCATGAGTTCAGACTCAGCTGCCCTCTTTTCAGTTGCATCATGGAAGTGGGGCATGATGTGTGTCCGAGGGTCTTGGGCTGAAGCCAGGCTCTACTACTTTCCAACAGCAGGGCAGCTTATTCTTCTTGGAGCCTCAGTTTTCCCAAGTGCCAAATAGAAATAATGCTTCACTCAAAAGGTTACCCCGGTGCTGCCTGGCACTGTGAATGTAAAGTACTAGATCTGTGACCTGCGCGTAGCAGTCCCCAAATGCTCCCCTAACAAGTCCCAGCCCTAGGAGCTGCAGTAGTGCATGGAGGCCGGGGAAGGTGAGGACTCCAGCAAAGGTGAGGCCAGGAAGCCAGGCAAGGGGGTCGCTGTCATTTCCCGGCTTCTGTGTGACATTGCAGATGACACAGTGACATGATGGGACTCGGGGTGTGTTCCTCCCCTTGTTGACCATTGCACAGTCATGAGTCATCTGTGCCAGGCTCCAGGCGGCCCCCTCTGGTTAGTGGGAATGTGACAGACACCTCTTGGTAAGGAAGAGGAAGATAACAGGAAAGGTAATGAGGTATCTTTGTATTTTCAGCAATTATTCACATTCCTTTGTCTTTTAATTCTCTGCTCTTTCCCTCAGTTATTATCTTTGGTGCCTTCTGTGGTAGGTTCCCCCCATCTCCACTGAAGTGGAGAACCAAGGACCGCCGTACTTCTCACTGTTACTTTTCCTTCACCGGTGGGTTAGGCCTTTCTCCTTCTCCAAATGGAGCATCCAGCACCCCTCCCAGAGTCTGTGCTGTGTGGGACAGCAGCCAGCCGGCCTCTCCACCGTCTCCTGGAGCCCAGCCAGGGGCCCAGGTCTGGCTCTCCTGGCTGGTCCCACCCTGGGGACTTCTGACACAATTCTGGTCGTGGAGAGAGCCCTGGCCCACAGTGACTTAGACATGTTCTGGGCGCCACCTACGGGAAGCTTGGAGGTCAGTCACACCTTAAGTTTAAGGGTCAGTGGCAGCTCGTTTGTGAATGTTCCTTCTAACTGAAGAAACTCTTTTGGCTTTGTCTCATTGATAAGTTTTTCCAAGGCATATAGGACAATTACCTACTATGCGACATTAATCGAAATATACAAGCGATGAAAGTGAATCCAAATTGAGATCCAATTATTTTAAATATTTTTCAAATACAGGTTTTATGTTTGAATAAAGCAGCTGCTTATACATTTCTTTCATGTACTAATCTTCAGCCATTAAAGTAATAAAACGAAAAAATCTGTTTCAGGCTTCTGTTAACGATTAGTTTGGCATTATTTATTGTCTCTTTATTTTTTTATTTTATTTATTTATTTATTTATTTTTGCGGTACGCGGGCCTCTCACTGTTGTGGCCTCTCCCGTTGCGGAGCACAGGCTCCGGACGCGCAGGCTCAGCAGCCATGGCTCCCAGGTCCAGCCGCTCCGCGACATGTGGGATCTTCCCGGACCGGGGCACGAACCCACGTCTCCTGCATCGGCAGGCGGACTCTCAACCACTGCGCCACCAGGGAAGACCATATTGTCTCTATATTTTTATTACATAATCTAATAATATTATTTCTCAGTCATTGTCAGTCTTCCATATTTTCAGTAATTTTTAAAGCTATCAAAAACTGAGATACAAAGTTGTTGGAGAAATTAGCAACACCTCTGCTGGAGGCCATGGGTGGGTGCCCTGCTCAGCCGGCTCTGCCACAGTGGCCCAGCTCACTTCCCCTTCAGGGGAAATTTGGAAATATCTAGGGTTTTAAACTATTTTTAAAATCACTTCAGAAGATATAGAAACTGAAACAGGAGGGAAGGAGGCAGGGGACAACATTTAAAAGAATGACATAGTCCCTTGAGGACATGATATAAACTGGTCCAAGATGGCAGACCAGTTGACTTTCACTAGACCTTGAGCCTCAGTATATGCTCATTGTAACACATCAGCTAAAGGACACACCCACAGGTGCTTTGACAGTTCCAAGACCATAAAAGGTCAAGTGGGCGGTGGTCCAATTCCTGGAAATACCCACCCCTTCCCCAAAATAGCTGGAATACTCTTCCCATTAGCCTATGAAATTACCTACCCCTATAGAAACTGACAACCCCGTACCCTGATGCCTCTCATTTTCTGCGACGGCCCACACTCTCTCTGTGGACTGTGTTTCTCTCTAAATAAATTTACTTCTTACCTATCATTTTGTCTCTCACTGAATTCTTTCTGACGAGACATCAAGAAGCTGAGCTTCAGTAAGTCCTGAGACCAGGTGTGTGATGTCAGTTAAAAGTTCCAATCTGGGTTTTGGCGGGGTTCGAGTCCCGGCACTTGGGTTCAAGTCCCAATCTGGGTTGCACAGTTTCAAAATCATGTAGGTAGCATTTTCAAATGGGCATAAGCTATAAAGAAAACATTTTCTAATAAAATTGGAAAAATAAGGTTTATATTTTATTTGTTTCCTAATGGGTATTTTCTGAGGTGCAGCAAGTATGGGGATTAAATGTAATTAAAACGAGAAGCCAGAGCAAAGGTGACAACCCCACTGAGGGAACCAACTCTTTACAAACTCAGTGGCCCTGCCAGGAGAGCTTTGTTAAACAGTGTTGAAGTGGAAACCACAGTCCGAACTTTAACAAGAGAGAAGAAAAATGTACCTGAAGACGGGATTTTGTACATGGCCTGCAGATTCCTCATGGCAGTTTGTTTTTATGCCTATATAAATAGGAGGTTTAATTGAGCCTTGGCTCCTAACAGGTTGCTGATGGTACTGCCCCAAGTCAATGAGATTAGATCCTCTCCAGGGCCCCTGGCAGTGGATACAGGGCTGGCACATGAATACCAACCTATGGTGCTTCCCCAGGGCCCTCCTTCTTGGGTTGGGGCGGGGGAGTGGGGAGGAGGGTGCCTCATCCTTCTCAGGAACTGGAAGTCCATGAGCTCCACCACCAGGCCTGCCTGCATCCTGGCCAGACCCCACAGGTGCAGTCAGAGGGCCTCTAGCTTTTTTCATTCTTTCAGTACAAGTCTGTTGAGAATCTGTGAGGCGGCTGGGTGGAGGAATTGTGACTAAAAGGCAGGTAGAGGCCCTACCCGCATGGGGCATACAAGCCAGAGTGGACTTTTTTCTCCCTTCTTTTTTATTTTTGCAATTGTTGGTGTTTCCAGGGCGCTGGACACGTGTCAGTGATGTACTCACATGTCATCTAGGCTGAAGCAGAGCCCCAGGCACCCCTCCAACCACTGTAAGTGGGCAGAGGCCCAGAGGAGAGGTTCTTCCCCATCAGCTCTATTCAGGTGGAAAGCAGGAGCACTGCTCTGGTGGGACACAGGCCCTCAGGGAACACATCCAGACTCACACTGAGTCAATGGCTGAGTCATCCTGGCCGCCCCAGGGCTGGTGTCTTTAAGAGCTCTTTCGACTTTGGCTTTCATGACCCTGTAGGACGTGCAGCAGCCCTGGTGGCAAAGGCCTCCCTTTTTGAGGCAGCCAAGATTCAGAGCATCCACGTGTCCCCACACAAGCCCCACCTGCTATTGCCCAGGGAGGAGACGTGTTAAGATAGTGGCAGACTATCTCTTCCAAGCCCAAGAACAAATGCGACAGTCTGAGTGGAGAATGAAGCCAACTTGTTTCACAGCAAAAGGCTGGAAAGAGTGCCTTGCCACTGTCTACCCTCTCCACCTGGATCAGGCTGGGTGGAATTAGCAGGACTGGTCAGTGAAGGAAACTCAGGCCCCAGCACAGTGTAAAGTAAACTGCCTCTGTGCATGAAGGGGGTGTGTGGGTGGTGTACACGGGTACAGTCCCAATTGCAAAGCATTTTGGTGGGTGCGTGGCCAGCAGTCATGCTCTGTGCCCTTTGACTAAGTGCTTCAGAGGGCTACCTCATGACGCTGACTGCAGGTCAGATGCCATGTGCAGTTTCACTGGGTATGCAAAGCTGACAGGCTCTAAAGAGCTAAAAATATGCTTATTGGGATACACTTAAAGCGCTTGGATATGTAAGAATTTGAATTTGGTGTCAGTGGGCTCAGGGCTAGGCCTTAGTGCTCCTAGTCTACTGGTAAGAAGTAAACAACCGAGGGCCACTATACAGGGGCATCTTTACTCCGTATACAGCACACTGTTGAGCCAAGAAGTTGGAAACAATTCAGAGGTCTACCTGAAATAAATTCAGAGATCTGCTTACAAAGTACATTTCCCTGGGACAATGTGGGTGGATCCACAATGCTCCATGTCTCAACAGTCAAGGAAAAACTGCACCAGATAAACTGAAAGAGTGTTACCAAGTCCAAGTCTACTCTGCTCACTGCACGACAGGCCGATCAATTGGGAGATGAGGTGTTGAGGCAAGGACTAGAGACTTCATTTGGAAAGCCGGCAGACTGAGAAGATGGTGGACTATGGTTTCCCCAAACCCAGCTTTTCGGGGGGGGGGCGGTCTGGATGCCAGTTTCTTTTATAGAACGGAGAGGGGGACGAGGTGAGGAAATGTTAGGTAGTCAGTCAGACATTAGCAGCAAGGAGGTGACAATGGTGAAAAGACAAGAAAGGGAGTCGTCAAGTCACACCCCAACCATCTGGGGACCCTCCCCTCACCCCACCCAGGATGGGCAAAACTACAGTCGGCGGGTGGGCAACGTATCCTGATAAAGAGGGAGCACAGTACCCTGAGGGCACTTCCCCGGGCTGCGCATGCCCAGACTAGACAGGCGTATGACCTATCGTAAACCTAAACTCATTATACCATCACTATAATAAAATCTGCATGTGGTTTTGCCCCCGCCCCCTGGGCTTTTCTTAGCGAATCAAGGGTACGGGCATGCGCAATGATGAACGTATTGCAGAGCTCGGAGTGTCAAACAAATCATGATCTCCGTCGCTCACCCAGGACTGCGCCCACCTCCTCACGGAAGGCTCCTTATAAACACCCTTAAGCCCGTACAGGAGGGCTCGTTTCACTTTGCAGAAACAGCCCGCACTCTCCCTCTGAGAGTGTAACGATGCCGTAATAAACTCTGCTTTGCGCTCAAGCCCGAAGCGGTAGTCTGCAATGCTTGGCTTGCTGTCACAAGGACCTGGATTGCCGGTCTGGGTCTTCTGCTGACCTCCTCGGTTGAAGCTACTTGACACAGTGCACGCTAACCCCCGACAGAGGGGCAGGGTGCCCCGTGGCAGGCCATGATGTATGCTTACAGCTATAGACAGTCGTTATAATAACAAAAGCAATGAAACGCGGAGGTTAACGTAAAAGAAACAGATCCAACACGGAGTCAGAAGTGGCTCTTCCCTGTTACAAGAGACGCGTCAAATATATCGATTGGGGACAGATGTATATGTATGACTGATTTGCTTTGTTGTAGAGCAGCCAATTACTTCACCATTGTGAAGCAATTATACTCCAATAAAGTTGTAATATATATATATATATATATATATATATATATATATATATATATATATATATATATATTTATTTATTTATTTATTTATTTATTGGGGGCACAGAGAGAAGAATGGTTAATTCCAGTGACGGGCAGAGGCATGGCAAAATGAACACTTTCTTGACCTGGTGTTTGTGGATACTCTATCATGCTTGTGCTCAGTAAGGCGGTGAGGTCATCTCTGAACTCAGCAACGTTCTCTAGCAGTTTCTACACCAACAGCACTGCAAGGAAGGTAAAGGAGGAAGAGGAGGGAAGAAAGGCAACAGGAGCCTCACGTGGAAGGGGGAAAGCCGAGACACAGTAACTTGAATATAATGCACGAGATGGAAGAGGGGTCAGCTCCTTCCCTTTCACGTCCCTGCCCTCCTGCAGGAGCCCAGCACCCCTTCCTGGGTAGGGTGGGGGTGGGTGGTGCTGGGAACAGTACCCCAGACAAAAGTGAGCCTCTTGACTGGAGTATGGCACCTGCGTTAATACTTTATTTTTGGAGGGGATTCATTATAATAGCTGCCTATGGAGACACAAGATCAAGTCAAAGGCTTAGTTTTTATTTAACGTTAGAATCATGAAATATAGGTAATGTCGACTAAGAGATATTTTCACAACCTAAAAGTTGAGAGTTATGTTTTATTCGCTGGGAATTTTTAGAACTTCAAGGCCAGGAGGCAGCATTTCGAGTAACCCCTAGAGAACTGCTCCGAGGAGGCGAGGGGCGGGGAGCCAGAATATATAGGAGCTTTGCAACAAAGGGCGGGTAGTCTGAACAACAAAAGATTATCGTTAATAAAAGAAAACCAGATAGATCAAGTTCAGGAGTTTATCGCTTTTCTATGTATGGGAAGATGCAAGACTCTGGGATTACTGAAATCATTCCTTTGATACACACCTCGGTTATCTGGGGCCAGTATCCTGCGTTTCCACATCCTGAGTTCCCTCAGGGCTCACCCAAGGGAGTGGCTGCAGTCTGATGGCTGCTACACGGCAGGTGTTCTCTGTTTCCTTCCTGAGTCCCCTCAGGGCTCACTGGCTCACCTTGGAGGCGGTGCAATCTCCGATGACTGTGACATCCTTTTTTACTAATATGGCAGGCAATATTCCATTTATCAGTAATAAAGGAAACATTATATGATCCTCAGGGGAAAACATGTAAGTTTAGGCTAACTTGGTGATATCAAAGCTTAGATGTTCCGCATATGAATAACTCTACAGAATTTTTTTCTTTTGAATAAGTGTGTGTTTTGACATGGACCACTTCTTTCTGTGCTCCATTTCCCCAGAGTGATATTTGTCAGTTTATGACAGCTTATTTTTTAAATGCCTTAAGGCCAGTAACAAGAAGAAATTTTCCCAACTTCCTAGAGATTGTTTTGTGCTTTACAGCTTTCTGCACCAAACAATAAAAATGATAATAATAACAATAATAATAATAAGTTTTGCTTTCAAAACTCTCCCTTTTCTCACCTCCTTTATCTTCTTTTAATCCTTCACTGTTTTTGCCTTTGATTTACTGTCCTTTTTTATAGTTTTTAAATTCACGGTTAAGAAGATATGAAAGCCAAAAACTTATTTACAGAGTGGAAAACTGTGCAAGGATGCAAGATCTTATTTCAGCCAGATAGATAGATTTTTAATGACTATTTTCATCTATGAATATTGTGCTTTTCTCACCAAGACAGCCCACAGTGTAAGAACTTCTCCTTGAACTAGAGAAATCAAGGCGGGCACAGGAGCAGACACAGAGTCTGCAGAAGCCTGGAAGCTAAAATCTTAGTACAGGAGAAAGCCTGTAACCCCTTTATATCTGGAAGGGCCAGCTGCCTTTCTCAGCGTTTCTCCTGTTGTCACAAAACTGAAATTTCTTCGCTGAGTAGTCTTTTCCGTCTTAGGTCTCTGCTCGTGTGTGGTGTCAGAATAATGGCCCCACCCCCCACCCTGCCGCCCAAAGATGTCCATGTTCTAATCCCCAGAACCAGTGAATGTGTTATATGGTAAAAAGGAGTTTGTAGACATAATTAAGGACCTTGAGATGGGGAGATTATCACGAATTACCTGGTGGACCCAATCTCATCACATGAGAAAAGAAGAAAAGAGAGGCGGAAGTGTGGCTTAGAGAGATGAGATGGAAGAAGGAGGAGCGATTCAAAGCATGACTCGACCTGCCATTGATGGCTTTGGAGATGGAGGAAGGGGGCCATGAACTGAGGAATGCAAGTAGCCTCTAGAGGCTAGGAATGACCTTAGCTGACATCCATCAAGGAAGTAAAGACCTCAGTTCTACAACCACAGGAACTGAATTCTGTCCACAACCCAATGAGAAAGGAAACGGATCCTTCCCTAGAGCCTCCAGAAAAGAATGCAGCCCTGTCAATCCTGCTGTTAGGCCAGTGAGACCCATGTTGGATGTATGACCCACAGAACTGTAAGAGAATAAATTTTTGTTGTTTTGAGCTGCTAAGTTTGCGGTAGTTTATTACAGCAGCAAGAGGAAACTGATATATGCTGTGCATTTGAAAGGTCAGGCATGCATAACAGTGTCTCTCCCCAAACATGATCTCCCATTGTTCTTTCATTTTTTCTATAATCTTCTGCCCACCTGCTAAAGTGGATAAGCATATGATAAAGTCCTATATGATGAGTATTTTTAAAAATATGCCAGGGACTTCCACGGTGGCTCAGTGGTTAAGAATCCACCTGCCAATGCAGGGGACATGAGTTCGATCCCTGGTCCAGGAAGATCCCATATGCTGTGGAGCAACAAAGCCTGTGTGCCACAACTACTGAGCCTGCGTTCTGCACCTACTGAAGCCCAGGTGCCTAGAGCCCATGCTCCGCAACAAGAGAAGCCACCGCAGTGCGGAGGCTGAGCACTGTGACAGAGTAGCCCCCACTCGCCACAACTAGAGAGAAAGCCCGTGTGCAGCAACGAAGACCCAAAGCAGCCAAAATAAATAAATAAATAAACATTAAAAAAAAAAGCCAGGTCTACTGTTTTTCAGGAGTTAGCTAACAGAGCATCTTCAATTAACTATTGATTGTTGAGATGTTCTGACTCAGGCTTGGTCCAGGTTAGCTGGATTCTGTGTTCAGGGTCCCGCCAGGGATCAGCTGAAGCCTCAGGGAAAAGGACATTTGTCTAACTTTTGCTGGTGAAACTGTCTGAACGTGGGCCCTCAAAGGAGGTAGAGTTGGGAGGGAGGAGAAAACAGCCAAATAAAACAAATTGGGCCCAAGTGGTTTTCTCACTGAGTCACAATGACAATGACGGTGTTGGCAGGAATGCGTGCTCTCCAGGGTGCTGATTCAAACAGCGCTGAGTCCTGTTTACCATCTACTGTTCTCAAAGCACGAGGGCCCTTTCTTCTTGTAGCATCTAGTGCCTGAAGAGTGTGGCACCCCCCTCCCCCTTTTGTGAATTTGATCATTATAAAGATATATATTTTTTAATATTTATTTATTTATTTATTTGGCTGCACTGGCTCTTAGTTGCGGCATGCAGGATCTTTATTTTTAGTTGCAGCATGTGGACTCTTAGTTGCGGCATGTGGGATCTACTTCCCTGACCGGGGATTGAACCCAGGCCCCCTGCATTGGGAGTGCAGAGTCTTAGCCACTGGACCACTATGGAAGACCCTAGAAAGATATTTATATTTATATTCCTAACTCAAGGGTATACATTTGAGTAGCAAAAGGAGCAAGGGCACCAATGTAGGTTGTGGGGGAAGTTTCCTGTGAAGCTTGTTTTCCAAATGCAGTTTAGAGCTGTGCTGGAGAGAGGTAGTTTGGGCATTGAGCATTTCAAGGCGAACACATGTTTTATCTTTGTGATAAAGTTGAATGATAAAATACAATTTAAAAAAATGGGCTCCTCGGGTTTCATGGATATCAAAGAGAATTTAGAAAATAGCATTTTGGAGAAGAATACAAATAGGAATGCATACTATTCCAACAACCTAAGAATACACTGGAGGGCTTTCCTGGTGGCACAGTGGTTGAGAGTCCGCCTGCCTATGCAGGCAACGCGGGTTCGTGCCCTGGTCCGGGAGGATCCCACATGCCGCAGAGCGGCTGGGTCTGTGAGCCGTGGCCGCTGAGCCTGCGCATCCGGAGCCTGTGCTCTGCAACGGGAGAGGCCACAACAGTGAGAGGCCCGTGTACTGCACAAAAAAAAAAAAAAAAAATACACTGGAGTTTAAGAAATATTACGTGTAAAAACATGGTTCATGATGTAGAAGAGACTTAAAACATAAGGAAAAGAAAATGTAGATATTCTGACATTCCTAAATTTCCACTGGGGCAAACTGTCATTGCCTAAAGGAAAACGGACTCATTTCTTGGTATAAAGGCAATGTGTTCTCCAGAGCCTTAGCCCTGTAGCATTTTTATTTCAAGGTGGAACAGTTAGTGATGGATTGATTCACTGTGGAAGAATTAAAGTTCCCTACCCTCTACATATATTCTCTGTGAGCTCGTGGGGAAGGACAGCTCTAATCATAAGATATAATTACAGATGAGTACAAGCAATTTCCCATTTCAGTTGATGAGTCATACTGAAGGAAGAAGGAACCCTAGGGGAAAAGCCAATATTTTCACCTGCAGGATGCTGGAAGTCATTGCTAAGTCCAAAATCCTTAACCCAAGAGAGATGCTTGATTGAAAAGTAGTTGTTAACAAGTGGCAGTCTCTACTGTTCTCAGAGAGGTATAGTCATTCAGTATTCACCACAGATTTTAATACCCATACATTTAGTTATTTGCTGATAGTAAGTAACTACTACAAATCCAGGAAATGAATCAGTTATAGTGATCAGGGGAAGATGGAGAGAATCTGACAAAATGATAACTTGAGGGTGTCCCACGCCTGAGTCTTACTTGGTCAAATCCATATTCTTTAATTCCTAGTGATGGATAAACACTCTTTGGTGGTAACGGTGATTCCTGGTTGCATTAGCCCAGTGACTTTCAGACTTTAGTGTGCATCAGAATAACCTGGAAGGCTTATTAAACTGAATTTCTGATTCAGTGGGTCTGAGATAAGGTCTGAGAATTTACTGTCCTAACAAGTTACCAGGTGATGCTGTGTTTAGGGTCCACAATTTGAGAACTATTGCAGAGCCTTTAGGTCAGTGATTCTGAACCTATCTACACATTGGAACCACCTAGGAAATTTTATAAACTTCTGATGCTGGAGTCCCGTACCTAAAAGAGTCTAACTTAGTTGGTCTGGGGTGTACCTGGCATTCAGTGTTTTTTCCAAAGTTCATTAGGTGATCATGAGGTGCAATCAAAGTTGAGAACCTCTGTCCAGTAGCTCCCATCTTCTCTGAAATCTCCGAACTTCAGTTAACAGGTGTCCTCTGACTCACTCTCACTCACAAAACCCTACACAACCCTTTCTAGAAGGCTCAGGAGGTGTCTCACAAATGTGCACAAGTAAGTCTTCTCAACTCCCACACTAGGACAACTACATTTTCCCCTGGCTTCAGCAGTGTCACTGAAGTCACGGGACGGGCCCTCTCATCTCGGTCCTCAGGCCGTTCTCATTTTGTCCCTTGCCCAAAAGCCCACCCCAAAGTGACAGCATGCCAAAGCCACCCATTACGGTGAAAAAGCTCCACAGCTGTGGATTCCCAAATACCACAGAGATTTTTGTTTCAAAGAAGTTCTTTGAGTCTATAGATTTAAATATTCAGGATAAAATGTCATGCTTTCGTCAGCCCATACTGGTGCTATTTATCCCCAAAACACATTTGACCCTGAGGCCTGTGTCTTCCTGTGATGCTGCACATGCTAATCATTAGTTAATATTTTTCTCAACTCTCCTTTCTTTTGTTCTTCCCATCTGTGCTTTTGTCACTGTGTGTCACTGCCTCAAAACTCGGCATCTATGAATCTGTCCTTCAGAAATACATGTATCTGTAAGCAAGTTGGCCACACAAATGATCATGTAGAGCAGTATTTGCAATAGAAAGAAGGGAACAGTTAAATGAAAACGTACTATGGAATATTAACTATATTGAAACAAATAAAGAACATCGATAGGTATTTGTATAGCGTATAACCCTATTTGTGTTAAGAATGTTAAGTATTTATGTGTGAAGAAATCATACACAACTGCATATAAAAGAGGTATAAAAGGACCCTTCGCTCTTAATGGTTACTTCTGTAGGGATTTGAAGGATTTGGAGCTGATCAAGGAAACCTATGTCCACAGGAGTCCGTAACACACAACGAGCTTTATCAGGTGGCACTGGAACAGGGTGGCCTGAGAGCAGAAGTTCCTTCCAATATAAGACCTCCAGGAATCTTACAGCGAGTGGGGCACCACTCACAAAGGGAAGAGGGGAGGGGATACCTGGGGGAGAAGTAGATGGGAGAGGGGCATATGTGTGTAGGTAATATTGCTCAGTAGCACAGTGGGAATCTCTGGCTCAGCAGCTCTGAAGGCTACAGTGGCTTTGGCTTTTACCCTAGGTTCTATCTTTTCAAAGTCTAGCAGATGCTAGGTGAGGTTTTGCAGAGTATGTAAAGCAGGCAGGCCCTAAATGCCCCCAAATTTTCTTGTTTGGCTATTAAAAAAATAATCAGATGCATAAAAGTTTGAATTTGTTGCTGGCAGGCTTTTGAGCTAAGGGGTACCCGCCTGATGCTGTGAAGAAATAAACAACTTAGGAGCCAATACGTAGAGGTCATCTTTGCCTCATTAGCATAACAATTTCCAATGAGGGGAGCAGAATAGCAAGTGGGGTGAAAATGACTTTTTAGTTACTTTATGTGCTATTATATCTTTCATTCTTTTCACGTACATAGGTATTCTTTCTTTACATGCTATTTACTTTAAATAAATTAGAAAAGTGGCCACAATATTTTGCATTGAGGATGTCATCAGTGATGCTGGTGAGAAGAGTTTCAGTAAGTGGTAGGGGTGGAAGTCTTGTTGAATTGGGTGACCAGTAGGGCAGGGAGAGGGGATGGCAATGAAGGATCAGTAGTCTCCAAACATTTGGTCCCACAATACTTCAGTAACAATCTTTTCATGTATACTCAGGGGCAGATTTGTGGGACTTTATGCAATTTGGGGACAATTTCTCTAAGAAAAATTATACAAAGTTATGAATAAATATTAGATTTTTAAGTGAATAATTATTTGAAATTAAAAAAATCACAAATGCCACAAACTAACTAATGTAGAAAAATGTCATAATAGTTATATTACTTACTTCTTGATACATTGCTATAGTCTTTTCCACATACTGGCTTCTGGCTCTGTATATCTCAAAACTTGCTTCTCCTCTGTTATTCAAGTAATCTGGGATTATGTGTCATTGGACATATTTTTATCATATGATTTTTGGCCTGGATGTCAGTACTATTGGCAGTAGCAGTCTTAGAAGCCATGCCTACACAAAGATGGCCAGAAACTAACTATACACAGCAGTGATTGCAAATCATATAAATACATGCTACTAAAGCTAAACAAAACATATTTCTCCCTACAAAAAAGGGTGACATTCCATGATTAGGTGAGAGGGCATATTTAGGAGAACTTGTGAGTACCTCCTAAAGCCTTTTAGAAAGTCTATAAGATCCCATAGCTACACAACACTACCTGACTTAATAAGAACTGTAACAGAGGAGAGTGAGAAGAGGAAGTCAGAAAAGAAGTAACAGTAATCTGAACAGACTGTGATTCAAACATCTCATTTTTGTAAATTTTACTATAACCTAGGAAGCTGGAAATACATTGCTAGGGCTCTTGACAGAGTCTTGGAAGCTTTAGAGACTCCCTCTTCCCACATAGGTTTAAGTTTTATTAATGTCACAGTAAATCCTCCTCTGCTATACTCCTTACAAATGCATAATTATTTACAAACAATATATGTATATGTCATGTATTCCTCAAAAAATACATAAAAGCAGAAAATAAATGTTGGAGATGAAAATTAAGGGAGTAAAATATTTAAATAGATGGCCATTTTGCTGACTTCATACTGGTAATCTTCATCTGATAATATTTCAAGACATAATACACTCTTAGGGTGATATTCACTGATATCAATAATGAAAGTAAACTTATATTCAATTGTCCTCCTGATGTTTTTTATTTTTGGTCATTGTCTTCTCAGATCTGATGAGATTATTGTCTTTTAATCCCTTAATATGTCTGATGAAGAGCTTGTATTAAGAGTATTGGAAGTGTCTGCTCAGCTATGTTCTTATTATTTGCTTGTCTTACTGTATCATTCTATGTTTAATCCTTGATTTATTTTCAGGTGTACTCTAGTTTGGAAAGTTGGTTTAGTTAAACTGAATAATATAATTTATAAATCTACTTGAGACACATGTAACCCACCTATATTACTACATACTGAAATTCACAACTGAGGGGGCTCTGTTAAATGTCCTTTCTTCAAGAATCCTTGAGGGAGTGAATGTAGATTGACTTTGTGACTATGTGTCAAGCAAGGGCATCAATGTCAACCTAAGTATAATTATTTGCAAAGATAAATAGCTTTTTTATTGGATTAATTGTCTTGTATGCTTTTGAGATTATAGATCTAGATGATTTTCCCAGAACTCTTGTAGGTAACAGATGAAGAAAAAAACAGTAACTAGGCAGAATTTTGTGGTATATAAAAAGTATTTTCCCTTTATTTCTTTAATCTAGAGTTTTAAGATGATATGGATTTGAAGATACTGCTATAATAAGAGGAAAGAACAAATGTTTCCCTAAGTTCTATGAATTTCTTGAATTTTCTCAGATCATGGTTCCTAAAGTTAGGCTTAGAAATTACTATCTCATTTCAAATCACAGGCCTGAAGCCACATGTACAATGATAGAGTTGACAATAACAACAAAACATAAATGGGCCAACAAACTAAGAATAGAAGAGGACTTCCTAAACCTTATAAAGAGCATCTATGAATTATGCACAGCTAACATACTCAGTGGTGAAGAACTGTGATCTTCCCCTGTAAGATCAGGAAGAAGACAAGGAAATGTGGGCACTTTTTCCATTTCTATTCAAGACTGTGTTAGAAGTTCTACACACAATTGGGCTGGAAAAGGAAATAAAAGGCATTCAGATTAGAAAAGAGGAGTAAAACTGTCTTTACTTGTGAATGCCATGATCTTGTATGTAGAAAAGTCTTTAAAAGTCTACCAGAAAATTTTAGGAGCTATTAAATAAGCTCAGCAAGATTGCAGGATACAAGTTCAATACACAAAAGAACAATTGTACTTCTATACAGTAGCAATGAACACTCTTAAAGTTAGGAATACAATTCCACTTGCAATAGCAACAAAAAGAATAAACGAAAGAGTGATATCAGCAAAATGGCAGAGTAGGGAGCTCCAAGCTCCTGTACCCCTGACAGAAACATCAGAAAAATAAGCAGAAATTGCCAGAGCCAACACTGTCAAAAGTCTGGAAAACAAAGTTTTACAACAATCTAATGAATGCTGAATCAAGAAAAAGGCAATTTAAAAGGATAGGAAACATTAAGACTCTGAGTTTTAGGAGAGTGGCCAAGATGGCAGAGTAGAAGGACCCTAAGCTCACCTCCTCTAATGAACACACAAAAATCATACCTAACTGTAGAACAACAATTGATGAAAAAGACTGAAACCTACTATAAAAGATCTTCTACCTCTAAAGACAGACATAAAGAAGGAACCACAATGAGATGGATAGGAGGGGTGGACTCATGATATAATTAAATCCCACACTCACAAACTGGAGAATAATTATATTACAGAGGTTCTCCCACAGGAATGAAAGTTCCAAGCCCCACAGTGGGACCCTCAGCCCAGAGGTCTGGCACTGGGAAGAGGAGGCCCCAGAGTATTTGGCTTTGAAGCCTCACAGGCTTGACTGCAGGAGCTCCAAGATTGGGGGAAATAGACACTTCACTCTTAAAGGGTGCACACAAAATTTCATGTGCACTGGGACCAAGAGCAAAAGCAGTAATTTGATAGGAACTTGGGCCAGATTTAGCTACAGGTCTTGGAGGATCTCCTGGCAAGGGGAAGAGGGAAGGCTGTGGCTCACCCTGGGGACGTAAACACTGGTGGTGGACATATTGGGGAGAATTTATCTGCGTGAGCTCTCTTGGATGCTGACATCTTAGGACCAAGGCCTAGGCCCACCCAATAGCCTGTAGGATCCAGTGTTGGGATGTCTCAGGCAAAACAACAAACTATGAAGGGACACAGTCTCACCCCTCAGCAGACAGGCTGCCTAAAGACTTCTTCTTCTTTTTTTTGTTTTTACAATTTTATTGGAGTATAATTGCTTCACAATGGTGTATTAGTTTCTGCTTTATAACAAAGTGAATCAGTTATACATATACATCTGTTCCCATATCCCTTGCCTCTTGCACCTCCCTCCCTCCCACCCTCCCTATCCCACCCCTCCAGGCAGTCACATAGCACTGAGCTGATCTCCCTGTGCTATGAGGCTGCTTCCCACTAGCTATCTACCTTAGACTTCTTGAGCCCATCACCACCTCTAGACATGTCCCTAGATACAGCCCTGCCCACCAGAGGGCCAAGACCCAACTCCACCCACCAGGGACAGGCAGCAGCCCTTCTTACTAGGAAGCCTGCACAAGCCTCCATACAAGCCTCATCTAGCAGGGGGCACACACCAGAAGCAAGAAAACTACAGTCCCATAGCCTGCAGACTGAGTGCACAAACACAGGCCAGACACTACCCTGGAATCAGCTGGTCCCTGACACTTGGGTGATGAGAGAGGAGCACACTGCTGGGATGCATAGATGTCTCCTACAGAGGGCCACTTCTACAAGGTTGAGAAATGTAACTAACCTATGACATACAAAAAATACAAATAGCAATTTAGACAAAATGAAGCAACAGAGGAATATATTTCAGATGAAGGAACAAAATAAAATTCCAAAAGAACTAAGTGATGTGGAGATAGGCAATCTACCTTAGAAAGAGTTCAGAGTAATGATTGTAAAGGTGATCAAAGAACTTGGGAGGAGAATGGATACAAAGAGCAAGAAATTAGAAGTTTTTAACAAAGGGTTAGAAAATATAAAGAACAACCAAACAGAATTGAAGAATACAATAACAGAAATGAAAAATACACTAAGAAAGAATCAACAGTAGACTAAATAAAGCAGAAGAACGGATCAGTGAGCTGGAAGACAGAGTAGTGGAAATCATGACCATCGAACAACAACAACAACAAATAATGAAAAGAGATGAGAACAGTTTAAGAGGCCTCTGGGACAACATCAAGTGCACTTAATTCAAAGTACAGGGATCTCAAAAGGAGAAAGAGAGAAAGGGCCTGAGAAAATATTTGAAGAGATAATAGCTGAAAACTTTCCCTAATCTGGGAAAGGAAGCAATCACCCAAGTCCAGGAAGTGCAGAGAGTCCGGTACAGGATTATCCTGCAGAGGAATGCACAAGAACACATAATCAAAATGACAAAAATTAAAGATAGAGAGAAAATACTAAAAGCAACAAGGGGGGACTCCCTGGTGGTCCAGTGGTTAGGACTCCATGCCTCCACTGCAGGGACAAGGGTTCAAACCCTGGTGGGGGGACTAAGATCCCACATGCCGCATGGTGGGACCAAAAAAAAGAAAAGAAAAAAAAAAAGGAACAGGGGAAAAACAACAAATAAAATACAAGGTAACACCCATAAGGGTATTAGCTGATTTTTCAGGAGAAAAGCTGCAGGTCAGAAGGGAGTGGCATGATATAGCTAAAGTGATGAAAGAGAAAAACATACAACCAAGAATACTCTACCCAGAAAGGCTCTCATTCAGATTTGATGGAGAAACCAAAAGCTTCACAGTAAGTTGCCTACATACAAACTAGTTCCATTCCAAGAGCAAGTTCATAAGTCCAATTTGTTTGTAAGTCCAACAAAGTTAGCCTGGGTACCCAACTAACACAATCAGCTATATAGTACTGTACTGTGATAGGTTTATAATATTTTTTCATGCAAATAATACATAAAAAACAAAAAAACACAAAAAATAAAGAAAACATTTTTAATCTTACAGTACAGTACCTTGAAAAGCACAGTAGTACAGTACAACAGCTGGCATAGGGGGCTGGCATCGAGTGAACAGGCAAGAAGAGTTACTGACTGGAGGAGGGAGAGGAGCTGGGAGATGGTAGAGCTGAAGGATCGTCAGCAATAGGAGACGGAGGGCAAGCTGCAATTTCACTCATGCCTGACGCTGATGACACATGTTCAGGTTCCTTGCTGGATTCAGTTCTATCTACCCTCTTGAAAAAATGATCCAGTGATGTCTGGGTAGTAGCTCTTTTTTTCCCCATCATAGATGACATGGTAGTACTGGATTGCATTCTGAACAGCTGCTGCAACTTTCGTGTACCATTCTACATTTGGGTCCTGTGCCTCAAAAACTAACAGTGCCTCCTCAAATAAAGAAAATCGCCTTGTCATTTCCTGCATCGTGAATCTCTTCAGCTCTTCAGTTACTTCTTCTTCCTCTTCTTGCCCCAATCTCTCAATTATTTTCACTTTTGTTTCCATTGTTATTGCTTGGCACTTCTTAGGAGTACCAGCTACATCACTGCTGCTTTTATGCTTGCTTCTAGACATCCTAGGCTTGAAATAAGGATCCTGTACTACCGTACTCTATACAGTACTGTACAGTAAAGTAAAGAAAAGCACAACCAATTGTAGAGGGCACATGCATGTGACAATGTACACCAGACACATGAACTAACTTACATGACTGGACGTGTGAATGCATGTTTGCAACTTGAAGGCTCATATGTAGGGGACTTACTGTACAGAAAAGCAAAAGCTAAAAGAACTCAACACCACCAAACCAGCTTTGCAACAAATACTAAAGGAACTTCCCTAGGCAGAAAAGAAATGGTAACAAATAGAAAAAAGAAAATTATGAAATGGAAAAGCTTACTGGTAAAGGCAAACATACGATAAAGGTAGGAAATCATCCACATACAAAGCTACTAGGGAGGTTAAAAGACAAAAGTAGTAAGATCATCTGTATCCACAATAAGCAGTTAAGTGATACACAAAACAATTAGAGGTAAAATATGACATCAAAAACAGTAATCATGAAAGAAGGAGAGTACAAACCCAGGGTGTCTAAAATGCATTTGAAATTAAGAGACCAGCAAGTTAAGATAAGCACATATATAACTAGACTGCTGTACAAAAACCTCATGGTAACCATAAACCAAAAAACCTATGATAGATATACAAGAAAATAACACTAAAGATAGTCATCAAATCACAGGAGAAGAGAACAAAAGAAGAAAAGGGGAAAAAAATATACAAAAATTTAACAAAATGGCAACAGGAACAAACATATCAATAATTACCTTAAATGTAAATGGACTAAATGCTCCAATGAAAAGACATAGACTGGCTGCATGGATACAAAACAAGGACCCATACATATGCTGCCTTTAGGTCTAGAGGCACATACAGACTGAAATTGAGGGATGGAAAAAGATACTCTATGCAAATGGAAATTAAAAGAAAGCCAGAGTAGCACTACTTATATTAGACAAAATACACTTAAAAATAAAGACTGTTAGAAGAAACAAAGAAGGACATTACATAATGATCAAGGGATCAATCCAACAAGAAGATATAACAATTGTAAATATACATGGACCCAACATAGAATTACCTCAATATATAAGGCAAGTGTTAATAGACATAAAAAGAGAAATTGACAGTAACACAATAACAGTGGGGGACTTTAACACCCCACTTATACCAATGGACAGATCATCCAGACATAAAATAAGGAAACACAGTCCTTAAAAGACACATTAGACCAGATGGAATTAATTGATATTTATGGGACATTCCATCTGAAAGCAGCCGAACACAAATTCTTTTCAAGAGCACATGGAATATTTTCCAAGATAGATCACATAATGGGCCACAAAGTGAGCCCCAATACGTTTTTAAAAATTGAAATCATATCAAGCATCTTTCCCAACCACAATGCTATGAGATTAGAAATGAACTACAGGAAAGAAACTGCAAAAAACACAAAAACGTGGAGGTTAAGCAATATGCTACTAAACAACCAATGGATCACTGAAGAAATCAAAGAGGAAATCAAAAATACCTAGAGACAAATGAAAATGAAAGCACATGATCTAAAACCTATGGGATGCAGCAAAAGCAGTTCTAAGAGGGAAGTTTATAGCAATACAATTTTACCCCAGGAAACAAGAAAAATCTCGAATAACTTAACATTATACCTAAAGCAACTAGAGAAAGAAGAGCAAACAAAACCTAAAGTTAGTAGAAGGAAAGAAATCATAAAGATCAGAGCAGAAATGAATGAAATAGAGACAAAGAAAACAAAAGCAAAGATCAATGAAACTAAAAGCTGGTTCTTTGAAAAGATAAACAAAATCGATCAAACTTTAGCCAGACTTATCAAGAAAAAAAGGGAGAGGGCTCATATCAATAAAATTCGAAATGAAAAAGGAGAAGTTACAATTTACACTACATAAATACAAAGGATCATAAGAGACTACTACAAACAACTGTATGCCAATAAAATGGACAACCTGGAAGAAATGGACAAATTCTTAGGAAGCTACAATCTCCCAAGACTGATCCAGGAAGAAATAGAAAATATGAAAAGGCTAATCACAAGTACTGAAATTGAAACTGTGATTTAAAAAACTCCCAAAAAACAAAAGTCCAGGACCTGATGGCTTCACAGGTGAATTCTACCAAACATTTAGAGAAGAGCTAACACCTATCCTTCTCAAACTCTTCCAAAAACTTGCAGAGAGAGGAACACTCCCAAACTCATTCTACAAGGCCACCATCACCCTAATACCAAAACCAGACAAAGACATCACACAAAAAAGAAAATTACAGGCCAATATCACTGATGAACACAGGCACAAAAATCCTCAACAAAATGCTAGCAAACTGAAAACAACAACACATTAAAAGGATCTAACACCATAATCAAGTGGGATTTATCCCAGGGATGAAAGCATTCTTCAATATATGCAAATCAGTCAATGTGATACACCATATTAACAAACTGAAGAGTAAAAACCATATGATCATCTCAATAGATGCATAAAAATCTTTTGACAAAATTCAACACCGATTTATGGTAAAAACTCTCCAGAAGGTGGGTACAGAGGGAAAATACCTCAACATAATAAAGGCCATATATGACAAACCCACAGCAAACATTATTATCAATGGTGAAAAACTGAAAGCATTTCCTCTACAATCAGGAACAAGATGAGGGTACCACTGTCGCCACTACTATTCAACATAGTTTTGGAAGTCCTAGCCATGGCAATCAAAGAAAAAGAAATAAAAGGAATCCAAATTGGAAAAGAAGAAGTAAAACTGTCACTGTTTGCAGATGACATGATACTACACACAGAGAATCCTAAAGATGCCACCAGAAAACTACTAGAGCTCATCAATGAATTTGGTAAAGTTGCAGGATACAAAATTAATACAGAAATCTCTTGCATTCCTATACGATAGCAATGAAAGATCAGAAAGAGAATCCCATTTACCATCACATCAAAAAGAATAAAATACCTAGGAATAAACTTACCTAAGGAGACAAAAGACCTGTACTCAGAAAACTAGAAAGAAATCAAGGATGACACAAACAGATAGAGAGATATAGCATGCTCTTGGATTGGAAGAAACAATATTGTGAAAATGACTCTACTACCCAAAGCAATCTACAGATTCAATGCAATCCCTACCAAATTACCAATGGCATTTTTCACAGAACTAGAATAAAAAATTTTACAATTTGTATGGAAACACAAAAGACCTCGAATAGCAAAAACAATCTTGAGAAAAAAAAAACACAGAGCTGGAGGAATCAGGCTCCCTGACTTCAGAGTATACTACAAAGCTACAGCAATCAAGACAGTATGGTACTGGCACAAAAACAGAAATATAGATCAATGGAACAGGATAGAAAGCCCAGAGATAAACCCAAGCACCTATGGTCACCTAATCTATGACAAAGGAGGCCAGAATATACAATGGAGCAAAAACAGCCTCTTCAGTAAGTGGTGCTGGGAAAACTGGACAGCTAGCTACATGTAAAACAATGAAATTAGAACACTCCCTAACACCATACACAAAAATAAACTCAAGGGACTTCCCTGGTGGTTCAGTGGTAAAGAATCCACCTTGTAATGCAGAGGACATGGGTTTGATCCCTGGTCAGGAAACTAAGATCCCACATGCCGCGGGGGCAATTAAGCCTGTTCACCACAGCTACTGACCCTGTGTGCCTCAACTAGAGAGCCTATGTGCTGCAAACTACAGAGCATATGTGCTCTGGAGCCTGCGCACCACAACTAGAGAGAGAAATCCACACACCACAACTAGAGAGAATCCCATGTGCCACAACTAAAGCCCACACACCATAACAAAGAGCCCGCGCACCACAATGAAAGATCTCACATGCCGCAATGAAGACCTGACACAGCCAAAAATAAAAATAAATAAAATTTAAAACCTCAAAATGGCTTAAAGACCTAAATGTTAAGGCCAGACACTGTAAGGCTCTTAGAGGAAAACATCTGTCTTTGACATAAATCGCAGGAAGATCTTTTTTGACCCACCTCCTAGAGTAATGAAAATAAAAACAAAAATAAACAAATGGGGCCTAATTAAACTTAAAAGCTTTTGCACAGCAAAGGAAACCATAAACAAGACCTAAAGACAACCCTCAGAATGGGAGAAAATATTTGCAAACGAAGAAAATGACAAATGATTAATCTGCAAAATATACAAACAGCTCATGCAGCTCAATAACAGAAAAACAAACAACCCAATTAAAAAATGGACAGAAGATCTAAATAGACATTTCTCCAAAGAAGATATACAGATGGCCAACAAACACATGAAAAGATGTTCAACATCACTAATTATCAGAGAAATGCAAATCAAGACTACAATGAGGTATCACCTCACACCGGTCAGATTGGCCATCGTCAAAAAATCTAGAAACAATAAATGCTGGAGAGGGTGTGGAAAAAAGGGAACACTCTTGCATTGTTGGTGGGAATGTAAATTGGTACAGCCACTATGGAGAACAGTATGGAGGTTCCTTAAAAAACTAAAAATAGAACTACCATGTGACACAGCAATCCCACTACTGGGCATATACCCAGAGAAAACCATAATTCAAAAGATACATGCGGGCTTCCCTGGTGGCGCAGTGGTTGAGAGTCCGCCTGCCGATGCAGGCGACATGGGTTCGTGCCCCAGTCCAGGAAGATCCCACATGCCGTGGAGCGGCTGGGCCCGTGAGCCATGGCCGCTGGGCCTGCGCGTCCGGAGCCTGTGCTCTGCAACTCGAGAGGCCACAACAGTGAAAGGCCCACATACAGCCAAAAAAAAAAGCTATAAAAGGATACATGCACCCCAATGTTCATTGCAGCACTATTTACAATAGCCAGGACATGGAAGCTGCCTAAATGTCCATCAGCAGATAAATCGATAAAGAAGATGTGGTATATATATATATATATATATATATATATATATATATATATACAATGGAATATTACTCAGCCTTAAAAATAAAAGAAATTGGGTCATTTGAAGAGACGTGGATGGACCTAAAGAGTGTCATACAGAGTAAAGTAAGTCAGAAAGAGAAAAAGAAATATATATTAACACACATATATGGAATCTGAAAAAATATTCTCATTCTATATGTTGTTTTTTTATTGTTTTTGTTGTGCTTTTCTTTGTTTTGTTTTGTTTTTGCTGTACAGAAGAGTTTTAGGTTCATGTAGTCCCTCTTGTTTATATTTGTTTTTATTGCTTATGCCTTTGGGGTGATATACAAAAAAAATCATTGCCAAGAGCTTTCCCCCTATGTTTTCTTTTAGGTGTTTTATGGTTTCAAGTCTTACATTTAAGTTATTAATTCATTTTGAGTGGTGTAAGATATGGGTACCATTTAATTGTTTTGCAAGTGATTATTCAGTTTGCTAAACCCCATTTATTATTCTTTCCCTTAAAGTAGTATTTTTGGCCCCCTAGTGAAAAATTAGTTTACCATATATGTGTGGGTTTAATTATGGGCTCTCAATTCTATACCATGTGTCTGTTTTGGCCTATGTGTCTGTTTTTATGCCAATACAATGCTATCTTTTAAAGCTATTTTTTATTGAAGTAAAATTGACTTAAAATATATATTAATTTCAGGTGTACAACACAGTGATTTCAAATGCTTATGCATTAAAAAAAGGTCACCACACAGGCTTCCCTGATGGCGCAGTGGTTGAGAGTCCGTCTGCTGATGCAGGGGACACGGGTTCGTGCCCCAGTCCGGGAAGATCCCACATGCTGCAGAGCAGCTAGGCCTGTGAGCCATGGCTGCTGAGCCTGCGCGTCCGGAGCCTGTGCTCCGCAACGGGAGAGGCCACAACAGTGAGAGGCCCGCGTACCACAAAAAAAAAAAAAAAAAAAAAGTCACCATTATAAGTCTAGTTCCCATCCATCATCATATAAAGTTATTACAATATTAATGACTATATTTCCTATGCTATTCATTACATCTCCACAACTTATTTACATTATAAATGAACATTTGTGCCTCAATCTCTCTAACCTAGTTCCTTTATCCTTCAGAGATATGAAGTGGTTGCCTCGTATCTCTGGCAACCACTTGTTCTTTGTACATGTCTGTTTCTGTTTTGTTATGCTTGTTCATTTGTTTTATTTTATTTTTTTAGATTCCACATATAAGTAATAACATATGGTATTTGTCTTTTTCTGTCTTACTTCACTTAGCATAATACTCTCTAGCTGTCATAAAAGGTGATTTTATTATTTTTATGCCTGAGTAATATTCCATTGTGTGTGTGTGTGTGTGTGTGTGTGTGTGTACCATCTTCTTTATCCATTCATCTATTTATGGCACTAGGGTTGCTTGCTTTCATGTCTTTGCTATTATAAATAATGCTGCAATGAACATAAGTGTGCATATATCTTTTTGATTAGTGTTTTTTTCTTTACATAAATGCTAGATCATATGGTAGTGCTATTTTAAAATTTTTGAAGAACCTCCATACTGTTTTCCATAATGGTTGTACCAGTTTACATTCCCACCAACAGTGCATGAGGGTTTACTTTTCTCCACATCCTCATCAACATTTGTTATTTGTTGTCCTTTTTTTTAAATATAAATTTAGTTTTTAAATTTATTTTTGGCTGCATTGGGTCTTTGCTGCTGCATGTGGTCTTTCTCTAGTTGCAGTGCATGAGCTTCTCATTGCAGTGGCTTCTCTTGTTGTGGAGCATGGGATCTAGGCATGTGGGTTTCAGTAGTTGTGGCATACAGGCTCAGTAGTTGTGGCCCTCAGGCTCTAGAGCGCAGTCTCAGTAGTCGTGGGACACGGGCTTAGTTGCTCCGCAGCATGTGGGATCTTCCTGGACCAGGGATCGAACCCATGTCCCCTGCATTGGCAGGTGGATTCTTAATCACTGTGCCACCAGAGAAGTCCCTATTTGTTGTCTTTTGGTAATAGCCATTCTGAGAGGTGTGAGGTGGTATCTCATTTTTTTTTTTTAGAAGATGTTGGGGGTAGGAGTTTATTAATTAATTTATTTATTTTTGCTGTGTTGGGTCTTTGTTTCTGTGCGAGGGCTTTCTCTAGTTGTGGCAAGCGGGGGCCACTCTTCATCGCGGTGCATGGGCCTCTCACTATCGTGGCCTCTCTTGTTGCAGAGCACAGGCTCCAGACGCTTAGGCTCAGTAGTTGTGGCTCACGGGCCTAGTTGCTCCACGGCATGTGGGATCCTCCCAGACCAGGGCTCGAACCCGTGTCCCCTGCATTAGCAGGCAGATTCTCAACCACTGCACCACCAGGGAAGCCCTCTCATTGTTTTTTGTTTTTGTTTTTTTTCTTTAAGGGCTCCCAGTGTTGTTGTTGTTGTTTTTTACTTTTTATTTTATATTGGAGTATAGTTGATTAACAATGTTGTGATAGGTTCAGGTGTACAGAAAAGTGCTTCAGTTATACATATACATGTATCTATTCTTTTTCAAATTCTTTTCCTATTTAGGTTGTTACATAATATTGAGCAGAGTTCCCTGTGTTATACAGTATGTCCTTGTTGGTTATCCACTTTAAATATAACAGTGTGTACATGTCAACCTCACACTCCCTAACTATCTCTTTCCCCCACCCTTCCCCCCGGTAACCATATGTTCTTCTCTAAGTCTGTGGAACTGTTTCTGTTTTGTTCATTTGTACCATTTCTTTTTAGATTCTGCATATAAACAATATCATATATTTCTCTTTTTCTGTCTGACTTACTTCACTCAGTATGACAATCTCTAGGTCCATCCATGTTACTGCAAATGTCATTATTTCATTCTTTTTAATGGCTGAGTAATATTCCAATGTATATATGTACCATCTTCTTTATCCATTCCTGTACCATCTTCTTTATCCATTCCTGACAATGGACATTTAGGTTACTTCCATGTCTTGGCTATTGTAAACAGTGAATATTTGCATGCATGTATCCTTTCAGACCTTGTTTTTCTCTGGATATATGCCAAGGAGTGGGATCACAGGATCAAATGGTAGCTTTAATTTTGGTTTTTTAAGGAACCTCCATACTGTTCTTCATAGTGGCTCTACTAGTTTACCTTTCCACCAACAGTGTAGGAGGTTTCCCTTCTCTCCACACCCACTCCAACAATTATTGTTTGTGGATTTTTTTTTTTTTTTGCAGTACGCAAACCTCTCACTGTTGTGGCCTCTCCCATTGCGGACCACAGGCTCCGGATGCACAGGCTCCGCGGCCATGGCTCACGGGCCCAGCCGCTCTGCGGCACGTGGGATCCTCCCAGACTGGGGCATGAACCTGTGTCCCCTGCATCGGCAGGCGGACTCTCAACCACTGTGCCACCAGGGAAGCCCTGTTTGTGGATTTTTTGATGACAGCCATTTTGACTTGTGTGAGGTGATATCTCACTGCAGTTTTGATTTGCATTTCTCTAATAATTAGTGATGCTGTACATCTTTTCATGTATTTGTTGGCAATCTGTATGTCTTCTTTGGAGAAATGTCTATTTAGGTCTTCTGCCCATTTTTTGATTAGGTTGTTTGTTTTGATGATACTAAGCTGTTTGTAAATTTTGGAGACTAATCCCTTGTTGGTCACATGATTTTCAAATATTTTCTCCCAATCTGTGGGTTGTGTCTTTTTGTTTTGTTTATGGTTGCTTTTGCTGTGCAACAGCTTTTGAGTTTAATTAGGTCCCATCTGTTTATTTTTGTTTTTATTTCTATTACTCTGGGAGATGGATCCAAAAAGATATTGCTGTGATTTATGTCAGAGAGTGGAAGCCCTTCCTAGTGCCTGGGGAGGCAGGGGCTGGTGTGTGGGGAGAGAGGCTGCCATGGCAGCCCTGCCCCTGTGCATCACTCAACAATGGCACTTGGCTCCTAGGTCGGTCCGGGCCTCCTCCACGAGCATTCCCGGTTGTGGAACTCCTCACTCCTGTCCCCTCAGGCTATCTCCTCACAAGCAACAGCAGTCCCCTCACCAGGTCTGCTCTCCACACCCACCCCGTTCCAGCCCCCAGCCCCCATGCGCACTTGCAAATAAGCCTCAGGCTGGGGCCTGCAGGGCTGTGGTAAGGACTATCTGCGTGGGTCTCGCTCTGTGCTGCCTGCCACAGGCCAGTTGCTGCGTTCTCCTCCGATAGCCCCCAAAACTCCCCTTCTGTCCCCAAATATCTCCCCGCTAGGGAGGGGGCTTACCCGAACGCAGGAACATCTCCTTTCCGCCAGCCCCTCCTCCAGGGGCACAGGTCCCACTTCACTTCCTCTCCGCTTCCTTTTCCCTTCTTCTTTCTTTCAGCCTCCTTGCTTATATGGGGACCTTTCTTGTCCTTGTAGGTGTCTGAGGTCCTCTGCTAGTGTTCCAGGTGCTCTGTGAGAACTGTTCCATTTGTGGATGTATGCTCGTTGCTTTTGTGGGGAGAGATGAACTCCACGTCCTCCTATTCCTCCACCATCTTGACGCCTCTCCTCCATTCCTTTTTTTTTAGATATTGGGGGTAGGAGTTTATTAATTAATTTATTTATTTTTGCTGTGTTGGGTCTCCGTTTCTGCGCGAGGGCTTTCTCCAGTTGCAGCGAGCCGGGGCCACTCTTCATCGCGGTGCGCGGGCCTCTCACTGTTGTGGCCTCTCTTGTTGCGGAGCACAGGCTCCAGACGCGCAGGCTCAGTAGCTGTGGCTCACGGGCCCAGTTACTCTGCGGCATGTGGGATCTTCCCAGACCAGGGCTCGAACCCGTGTCCTCTGCATTAGCAGGCAGAGTCTCAACCACTGCGCCACCAGGGAAGCCCCCTCCATTTCTTGTTTGTAGGAAAAAGGGTTTTCGCCTCCTGGACCTTCCCTGGGGTTCCAAAGGGCAGATTCCAACAGTTACTAAGTAAGGGAGTGAGGGAAGGCAGAAATAAAGGAAAAGCAGTCAAGAAACAATAATGCAGCAATGGGGCAGAGACCTGGTTCCTACTCAAGGACTATACATCACAATCTGATACATGCCTCTGAGTTCTTCTCTAGGAGCTAAGGCCTCCACTCAGGTGGAAGACGGTAACTTCAGGCCAAGCATAAGCACACGGACCCCAGACTGGCTGGAACCAGACAGCTGATCATTGAGATTTCTGGATCACTACCCGGTTACCTCAACACACATCAGTCAGAGTAAAGTCACATGCGCTGCAGCTCTCCCTCCACATTTTGCCTATAGAAACTCTTCTCAGAAAACCAGTGGGGAGTCAGGGCTTCTTGAGCATAAGTTGCCTGTTCTCCTCGCTTGGCCCTTGCAGTAAACGTTTCTCTGCTCCAAAGTCCACGACGTTTGGTTTGTTTGGCCTCATTGTGTGTCAGGCACACAAACTTGGGTTCGACAACAAGTGTGACGCACCTTAACTTTCCCCGTTTCCCCTTTCACAACCCCCTGACTTGTTCCCTGCTCCCCACCTCTGCGAAGGAGCCTGTGTAACTTCTTTCAGAATTCAGCTCAGCATCCTTCTAGTGAAAAAACTGTCCCCACTGTAACAGGGAAAAGCCACATCTGACTCCATGTTGGATCTGTTTCTTTTACTTTAACCTTTGCTTTCCATTACTTTTTGTTCACTCAAAGGATACTGTCTCTACATAATGGCCTGCCTTGGGAAACCCTGCCCCTCTGCCGGACTGTTAAACCAAAGTGCCTTTGTTCAGGGAAACATCTGGACCCTGTCCACCCGTGGATGACTGCAAGAAAGAAGACATTAACACGTCCCCTCCCCGAGGCTGGCCATTCCAGGTGACATGTGCAAAACGTATGGCCTTTTTACTTTACTTCTTCGTCTCCTCCCCTTCTCTGTGCTATAAAAGAAACTGGCATCCAAAGCCCGATAAGATGGTTGAGATTTTAGTTTGCCATCTTCTCAGTCTGCCAGCTTTCCAAATAAAGCCGTATTCCTTGCCTCAACACCTCGTCTCTAATTTACTGGCCTGTCGTTGAGCATAGTGAGCTTGGACTCGGTAACACCATCACAGACCCCTAGTTAGGCTGCTTTCCTCTCTACATTCCTTTGCACCTGCACAGGGCTTCAGTTTACCTCTTTAGTGACACTTATTGCCTGCCTGGTCCCCACACATTTGCACTATTTCTGTATGCCTGTCTCATCCAAGCATGAGTCCCTAAGTCAGAGACTCTCAATCTTGGCTGTGTATCAGAATCACCTATGGAGCTTGGTAAAAACAAAGATCGGATCTTACTCCAGAACCATTAAATCAGAATTTTTCAGTGGGATTGTGACCTAGCCAAACTTGGGTCTACTTACCATGTGCAGTAAAGCCAACCTACTGAACCATCTGGGCTCTACCTGCTTGTGCACAGCAAAGAGTTAAGGTCTTCCACCTGATGGGGGTTTCCGTGTTTGAAAAACAGCACAAAAGATATGAATCACAATATTATCTATAACCCTTGAGGAGGAAGTAAAGGTCTTTGACTTGGTTTAATGGCTCAACTATTATTATTTTGTCTTGCTTCACTGTTTCCCTTTGCTTCTGCATTTTCTCAGCTCTCTGATGAAATTTATTCTTTGGAACACTGGGGAAGGCCTAGGAGGCTAAAGCTTTTCTACAAACAAGAGGCAGGCAGAGGATATGGTGTGGTCTGTCCTGGGAAGGGCCCATAGGTTCTGCTTCATTACAGGAACAGATTTTTCTAATGATTAGAAAGAGTTGAGAAACAGTCACTTAATGGGTGATGAGCATCCAATGTTCAGAGGAAAGTCCCATATAAGATAATAAATATTCTTGAGTGGAGAGAATGGAGGAACAAGTGATCAAAACTTCAGAACTGACGTTTTTCTATTTAACCCTTGGACACCAAATAATGAAGGAGAAATGTCAGACATTATTCAAGGAATTTTAAAAAATTCTCCAAAAGGGAACCGTCCTACACTGTTGGTGCGAATGTAAATTGGTGCAGCCATTATGGAAAATAGTATGAACCTTCCTTAAAAAACTAAAAATAGAGTTGCCATATGATACAACAATCCCATTCCTGGGCGTCTATCTTGACAAAACTTTAATTTGAAAATATACATGCACCCCCATGTTCACTGCAATATGATTTACAATAGCCAAGACATGGAAGCAACCTAAACTTCCATTGACAGATGAATGGATAAAGATGTGGTGTATATACACGGTGGAGACCTCATGGAAAATGTGGAACATAGAACTTGCCCGGTAGAATTTAGACACTACACTGAGGCTAAGGGTCGCCTTGCGGTTTCCCAGGAGGAATGAGGGCTGCGGGATTATCTCTCCTCCCGAGTTGCAAGAACCCTGTTTCTCGGGGGGGGATATACTCGCTGCCTACACAGGTGTACCTGCAGAGGAGAGAAGCTGGGCAATTGCAGGGTTTTGCAAGCAGCCCCTAAGACACCAGGATCCAAGCTGCCAAAGGGAAAAGGCTGCTTTTGCAGGCAGGGCCACCTATCCTAGTTAACAACAAACATAATTCCTTGCAGTATTGGAGCTGCGAAGGGAGACCATCGCGAAACACTGGGAACTTTGCTGAATAAATTATCCTGTGCCAGCCTCTAAGGGTGGCAGGATCCCTAACAGGGTGCAGGCCTGAGCCAGGCCTAGCTGGCACTGCCTCTGCCGAGGTCCTACCCGTGCAAAGCGAGGAATTGTGCTCTCTGCTCAGGATGGACCTCACCTCGACTTCCTGCTTAACCTGGAGAGCCGGCAGGTGTGAGTTCCCGGAAGGAACGCTGAGCAGAGAGTTTTTCTCAGTGCAGGTCGCTTTTTCACACTGAATCCAAATTGCCCAGCACGTGAGACTGGCTCGGGCTGCCTTCGTGAGCGTTGGCGAGCTGTGGCAACCTAGGCTTCCAAGGAAGAGAACAGTGTGTCGCCTTGGACTCTGCACACAGCTCACCCTCATTCGCCCTGAACCCCATCTGTCTCCTCTTCAGTCGGGACAGGAGGATGCCTGGGGTGGGGGGGGCGGGGGTGGCCGGGAGGTGAGGCAGGTGATCTCAGAGAGTGGGCCCCGCTAACCTGCACGCCCCTCCTGAGATCAGAAGCCCCTTTCAGAGAGGGCAGGGCTATTCCTCTCAGGACGGGAAACAGAGGAGGTTGTAGGCATTTACAGGACACTAATGAGCAAACAGGCTCACAGGGTGTCAGCCCCTTGGTTGGTCAATGGCACCGCCTGGGTTTGAAGCTTCATCAGCCTGATTGCAAGGCCCGCCTCTTGTCCAGGCTGCTGTTACACCTGATTACGAACAGCGTGTCTTAGACACAACGGAAGCGGTCTGAGGGGAGATATCTGCACCCCGGCCGGGCCCCCCCTCCCAGCTGTCCCTCCTCCCTCCTCTGACACCCCTCCCTCCAGAGGCCGCCGGTGCCGAAGGGTCAAAGCTGGCTGACAGCCCGCCCTGCTCCCAGGCCAGGTATGCCTCTCTGAACACACCCACCGTCCCTCCATTCAGCGGCTTCTGGGAAGTGACACTGGCCCCAGGCAAGGGAAGAATTCAAACAGGTCTCAGAATATCGGGTGCAATGGACGCAGGGTGAGAGTTATCTTGGAAACCACCATTGGGATGCTGTCGTTGACAGTCCCTCAGGAGGGAGCCTGAGGCCCCAGCACTTGGGCGACAAATGATGTGACGAGCCCTCAGAAGAGCTGCCAGGATAGGAAAGCCACTCCCCAAGGTGCCGCCTGTGTCAGCGCTGAGGGCAGGAAGGCGTCCAGGACCCCGGGCAGCCCACCCACTCCAGTGTCTCCCAGGAGCCCAGGGCATTGGGTGTCAGGTGGACAGGAGGGGCTGGAGGTAAAAGGAGGTCTGAGGCCGACCAGCTGACCCTGCCTTGCCTGCAGGGGTAGTGTTGGCGTCATCACCACCGCCATTTACAGATGGGGAAACGGAGAGAATAAGGACTCAAAGTCACACAGCAGGAGAGCCCGTGGCTTCTCAGCTGCCGCTCCCACAGGCTGAGCAGGGGCTGTGATGGGAACAACATTCCCAGCTACATCATTGTATCTGTTTCCTAGGGCGCCTGCGACAAACGACCACGACCGCAAGGCTATTGTCTCAAAACAACACAATGTATCATCTTACAGTAGATCAGACGTCTCACTGGGCTAAACCAAGGCGTCTGCAGGGCTGCGTTACGCCCCCCCTTCCCCCGCCGGAGGCTCTCAGAATATGTAATGTAACAACTTCCAGATTCTGGGGGTTGGGACATGGGCATCTTTGGAGGCCATGATCCTGCCCACCACAATCAGCTCTGGGTCAGAAAAAAGGCCCTGGCCGTAGGGGTTAGCAGGGTCTGCGGAGATGGGTGAGCTCTGGTCTCCCCCGAGGCCATGGGGAAGGGGGGGGCATCCCAGGTGAAAAGGGGGGCCATGCCGCCTCCCTCTTCCTGGGTTCTCTCTAGACCCGTTGTGCCTCCCGTTAGGTTAGGTGTCCAGAGAGCCTCCCCCGGGCTCCAGCCTCTCTCCCTCTCCATCTCCAGCCTGGATGCAGAACACCCCCGGGTACCGACATGTGAGAATCCCCCAGGCCTGTTGGACACGCGGATGCCCACCCTCGGCTGGGATGGGACCTTCAGCCGCCCTAGGATACGAAGGTCTGACAAGCGCCCGGAGCCCTCACAAGGAGGTGCGCGGGGGCAACCGTGCCTCGCGTCACAGGGCGGCTGAGGGTGCTGGGTGGGCTCCTCAAGAAGGCAACAGAGGAGACCAGGCCTCCACTGCTCTGTGGGGTCCACGTGGGTGGGCGGCCTGTGTGCTGGGCTCACGCGTGCGACTGGGGCTCCCTGGGGAAGAATGAAGGTATTTCTGGACAGAGGCATCTGCTTAGAGCAGCTCACTTTCCTCTCTCCATCCTGAGGGCTGCTTGGGCAGGTGAAGACAAGGAAGGTTGTCAGGTGTGGCTCCAGAGCCAGGCGCGTGGGATGTGGGATGTGGGAGGCAGAGGCCACCGCAGGCGTTACCAAGCCTCTTAAAAAGGATGGGGCGGGAAGGACCATCCTCCCAAACAGAGTTCACAGCCATGGGACGGATCTCAGAAGAGCGGGTTCCAGTTCCCCGTCCAAGCTGCCCCTGTTCCGACGCTCCACCCATTGAGCTGAGGTCCCGGGTAGCACCGACCTCACAGGAGACCCTGCTGCTCTGCACAGCGCCCCACCCCCACCCCAGCCCCGGTCTCCCACGTGTGAAGCTGTGAGCCCTCCCCCCACACACACCAGTGCAGCCCCAAGAAGGCTGTAAAACGTCTTCACCTCTAAGATCTCCTTTCATCTTCCAGATGACCCTCCCCCAATCAGACAGGACACTCCCCTCCTGCCGACGCCACGCCCACCTCCCAAGAGCTCAGGGTCCGAGTCCCCAAGGCTTCTGCAGTGTATCCCACATCTGGCTGCCCTGGGCCCTGTGGTCCCATCCTTCAGAATGAACACAGAGGTCGCCTTAGAAAGAAGCCAGGTGAACGCAGTCTCTGAAATCCCCCCGAGATGCTCATTGTCAACCCTGCACTGCCACCTGCTGGCTAAGTGGGGTATGGCGTCCAGAGCGAGACGTGAGGCGTAGTAGGCTCCCAAGGCCGGGCAGGACCGAGGCTCTGGACCCTCCCCTTCAGTTTTGGTACTCCTGCATCCCAGGGTCCCGCCAGGCCTCTCACCTCCTAGGTAGGACTGATCCACCACACTTCTGTTCCATCCTCCCACCATCTAATCCATCTCGGAGAGTGTGCTTTTGTCGAAAAGAATCTGTTAAAATATATCAAGGCATTATGATGGATGCTGGCTTTAATTATTATCTAACTCTTCCCCAGGGCGATTGCATTAAAAAATTTTTTTTATTGGAATCTAAGTGGGGCAATGTTTATCTCCAAACAAATGACTCTCTAAGGGCGGAATTTCAGACTCTGTGAATAAGCAGACAGTCAGCAGAGATCTTTCTAAGCATCCCTTGGTCTCTGACTCACCCTGAGTACAGCAGTTGAGCTAATAGGACACATCTGGAATCCATCATCTGAGATTGTCATAAAGTAATAGAATATTAGACTTCACGGGGCCCCTAGAGGTGCGGTCATTGCACAGATAAATCTGAGAAGTGATTTGCCCATACAGAATGGACTGGAATTGGAATCTCTTCCCAAAAGGCTTAGGTTTAGGTAAATTCCTGGATGATAGATACACTGAGGGTTTTAAGGGGGAGCGTGAGGTTCCAATCACAGAGCCCAATCTCACCCCCTAAAATTATCCCCTCTCCCCTCTCAAAGCTGACTCAGGGGCTAGCCCAGGGGAGGCTTAGTGGGGCAGAGGTGGCTCTGCCCACATCCTCCAGCTTAGGGCCTGTCCTGTCCGGACTTGTCTGCTCTGAAGGATGGGGACTAATCTAGCCTAACCAGTTGTTGAAAATTTCATCAATGACAGGGTCCCGGGACCGGGTTGGTATTGACAGCTCTTCTCCAATTGGGCCTGAGGGGAATTCCGACTTCTTTTCCATCTCTTTAAGGGTCATTCCGTCAACCCCTTTTCCTCAATTCATTAATTCTTTGGCACACATGCCTAATGTGATGTTTAAGCTACTTCTCCCCTTTTAAAACATGAATAAATTATATTTTGAGATGTTGCATTTGGTTGTGAAATCTGTTCGATTGTCTTGTGTTCCCTGCTTGTGTTTTCGGTTTCCCCTTTCATTTCTGTAAACATTGAAAACATGCTACTTTTTACTCAGTTCCTGATCATTCCATTATGCCGCCATTGTTCGTGGTCTCAGGCTAACATTTGCTGATCCTGCTGACACTTGCTGGGGATGGAGTGTTTCTGCTACGTTGGCTCCGTTTTCCTGGTGAGTTCACAGTGGGCCGGCCTCTGTCTGTGGGGTCCCAAGAAGCCTGGGTTGGGGTGGATCCTGGGGGAGTTCTGGGTTGTTTTCTACCAGCAGCCCTGGAGGGCGGCGTCTTGGAAGTGCACTGAAATCATTCTCAGCCTGGATGTGCTTGGGGGAGTGTGAACTCAGACGCAAGGTCCACGTGAGGACCCGTTTCTGTCTTTAAATGTTCTGCGGACTGGTGGGAGGGGGTGAAGCCTCTCTCTACCTCCTTCTTCCTTCTCCTCCTCCTCCCCCTCCCCTCCTCCCTCCTCCCTCCTCCCTCCCCTCCCCTCCCCTCCACCCTGCTCCTCCCCCTCACATGCCCCCTCCCGCTCCCCCTCCTCCCTCCCTTCCTCTCCCCTCTCCTCCCCCTCCTCCCCCTCCCCTCCTCCCTCGTCCCCTCCCCTCCCACCTCCTCCTCCAACCCCTCCCCTCCCCTCCCCTTCTCCTTTCCCTCCTCCCATCCCGACCCCCTCCCCCTCCTCCTCCTTCTCCTCCTCCTCCCCCTCCCCTCCTCCCTCGTCCCCTCCCCTCCCCCTCGCCCTCCCCCTCCTCCTCCCGCTCCCCCACCTCCCTCCCTTCCCCTCCCCTCCTTCCCCCTCCCCTTCCCTCCTCCCCCTCCTCCTCTTCTTCCCCCTCCCCTCCTCCCTCCTCCTCCCCACCTCCCTCCCCTCCACTCCCCCTTGCTCCTCCCCCTCCCCTCCCCCTGCTCCTCTTCCTCCTCCTCCCCCTCCACTCCCCTCCTCCCCTCCCTTTCCCTCCACCCTCCGCCCCTCCCCTCCCCTCCCACCTACTCCACCCCCTCCCTTCCCCCTTCCCCTCCTCCTCCTCCTCTTCTTCCTCCCCGGCCCCTCCTCCCTCCTCCCCTCCCCTCCAACCCTTCCTCCTCCCCCTCTGCTCCCCCTCCTTCTCCTCCTCCTCCCCCTCCCCTCCTCCCTTCTCCTCCCCCTCCCAGCCTCCCTTCTCCTCCCCAGCCTCCCTCCTCCTCCCCCTTCCCTCCCCTCCTCCCCCTTCCCTCCCCTCCTCCCTCCTCCTGCCCCTCCCCTCCTCCTCCCCCTCCCCTCCTCCTCCCCCTCCCTCCCCTCCTCCTCCTCCTCCTCCCCTCCTCCCACCTCCTCCCCTACCTCCTCCTCCCTTCCTCCTCCCCTCCCCTCCCCCTCCCCCTCCCCCTCCTCCTCCTCCTCCCCCTCCCCTCCTCCCTCCTTATCTATTTTTTCTTACTGGCTCCTACCCACCCCACCTCCCACACCTTTCCCTGGGGACACAGCTCTTCAGGGATCCTAGCTTTTCCCAGGGCTCTCAGTCCTGACGCTCCATCTTGCCTTCATGGGCCCAGTGCCTGGCCTTCCCTCTGTATGGCTGTTAAAACGAGTGACTGTGGGTTTCAGGAATTGCCAGGTGCTTCCAGGGTGGCCCACCTGTCACTCAACTTTCAGCCCCTCTTAGCTTTTGGTCCCAGTGGGTTTCCTCGATCCCTTATATGTTCGGGTAGTCATTTCAAATGATGTTTGTTTTATTTTAATCAACATGCCTAGGTATTTGCATTGGAATTTTTGCTTCTAGTATATCTAACCTACAAGTGCAAGTTCTGATTTTGTTCCAAGCATTTTTTTGCATTAAAAATTTTTTTTATTTTATTGGAGTATAGTTGATTTACAATGCTGCGTTAGTTTCTGGTGTACAGCAAAGTGATTGTTATACATACATATATTCTTTTCCATTATGGTTTGTCACAGGATATTGAATATAGTTCCCTGTGCTACACGGTATGACCTTGTTGTTTGTACTAAGCATTTAAACACGTGAGGTGTTTCGTGAGCCCTTTCAGAGCAGACTCTATTTCCCACAGCCCTCCGGCTCTCCTGTACACAAGCCCTGCTGACCTTCAACGCCAGATGTTCTGGGGGCCTGTCTTTCTGGTGCAGGACCAGAGCTGGGGAGCCTGATGCGGGCTCAGACCCCTGGCTCCTTGGGGAGAACCTCTGCCATTGTGATTGTCATCCCATTTGTGGGTTGCCCACCCAGGGGTGTGGGTCTTGACTGTACAGCACCTCTGCCCCTTCTTTTCTGCTCATCTGCAGGTGGTCCTCAGCCATAGCTGCTTTGTAAGCAGTTGTGATTTTTGTCTGCCCATCCTGGCCTCTCCTCCTAATTGTAGGTAACTCTCAGGACCATTTCTGGATGCTCAGCAAACTTATTAGGGCATGTCTTCACACGGACGGTTGTCATTTTCACTGGGACATAATGGAATCTTTTTTGCTGTGACCATTTCAACCTTTCCACATTTCAGGAAAGTTTTCTTCTATTAGCATTTTATTGGTTTTTAAAATTCATTTATTCTGTTTTCTTTTTCCAAAGAATCATCCCTTTATGTCTCTTATCTGCTCCCTAATCACTTCATTTCACTGTTCTTTTCCACTTTATCTTGCACTATCCCGTCCCCTTTATTTTGCTTCTAATGTGGCTTTTCTCTCTGTAAGAATTTTCTTTTTCTCTTCTATTTCTTTCCTGAGCTCCTCCAGTTCACTTTTCCCCTCCTTCTAATGTAATTTTTATATCTCTGCTCCAATCTCTTTCATATCTACTGTCTTTTTTTTCCCCTAAGAAGCCATGTTACCTTTAATTTTTTTAATATGAAGGACTACTTATCTGATTTCCCTTTACCCCATTCCCCTCGGGCCTCTGGATGGAATTCGTCCTCTCATCGATACTTACTTGCCTTTTTTTTTTTTTAATTTTTAAAAAATTTTTGGCTGCGTTGGGTCTTCGCTGCTGTGCAGGGTCTTTCTCTAGTTGCGGCGAGCAGGGGCTGCTCTTCGTTGCGGCGTGCGGACTTCTCATTGTGCTGGCTTCTCTTGTTGTGGAGCACAGGCTCTAGGCGCACAGGCTCAGTAGTTGTGGCGCACGGGCTTAGTAGCTCTGAGGCATGTGGGATTTCACTGTACCAGGGCTGGAAGCTGTGTCCCCTGCATTGGCAGGCGGATTCTTAACCACTGCACCACCAGGGAAGTCCCCCATACTTACTTGCCTTTTGCTTATGACTCCATCTCTGGTTACTATTCATTTTTGAGTGGGAAGTGGTCTGCCCGCTTTGCCCCCTTCAGAACTGTGAGACACTGTGATGATTTTTTTCTCCAACTGTTTTTATTGTGGTAATATACACACTACATAAAACTGACCATCTTAACCATTTTCAAATGTATGGTTCAGTTGGATTCAATACACTCGTTACATTGTGCAACCATCACCAGCCGTCTTCATAACCCTCTTCATTTTGTAAAACTGAAACTCTGTCCTCATGAAGCAATAACTCCCCATGCGTCCCTCCCCCAGACCCTGGCAACCACCCTTCTACTTCTTTTTCTATGGGTTTGACGAGTCTACACACCTAATGTAAATGGGATCATACAGTATTCGTTTTTTTGGTGACTGGATTATTTCACTCAGCATCATGTCCTCAAGGTTCATCCATGCTGTAGCAAGTGTCAGAATGTCCTTCCTTTTTAAGGCTGAATAATATTGCACTGTATGGATGTCCTTATCCATTTATCTGTCAATGGACACTTGGGTTGCTTCCACCTTTTACCATTGTGATAATGCTGCTCTGAACGTGGGTGTCCAAATAAGATGTGTTCCAGTTCTTTTGGGTATATGCTCAGAAGTGGGATTGCTGGATCACATGGCAGTTCTATTTTTCATTTTCTGAGGAACCACAATATTGTTTTAGTTTTTTGAGGAACCACAATATTGTTTTCCACAGTGACTGTACCATTTTACATTCCCACTAAGTGCACAAGGGTTCTAATTTCTCCACATCCTCACCAACAGTTGTTATATTGTTTTGTTTTGTTTTTGATAGTAGCTATCCTAATAGTGTGAGGTGGTATCTTACTGTAGTTTTGATTTGCACTTCCCTAATGACTAGTGATGTTGAACATCTTTTCATGTGCTCATTGGCCATTTGTATATCATCTTTGGGGAAATGTCTATTCAGGTCTTTTGCCCCTTTTTGGTTGGGTTGTTGGTTTTGTTGTGGTTGAGTTTTAGGACTTCTCTCTATATTCAGGATGTTAATCCCTTGCCAGGTCTATGATTTGCAGAGATTTTCTTCCATTCTGTGGGTTGCCTTTTTATTCTGTTAATATTTTCTTCTGATACACAACATTTAAAAATTTTCAAGAAGTCCAGTGTGTCTATGTTTTCTTCTGTTGCCTGTGCTTTTCGGGTCAAATCCAAGAAGTCATTGCCATATTCACTGTTGCAAAGTTTTCGCCCTACGTTTTCCTTACAGAGTGTTCTAGTTTTATTTCTTCCATTTAGGTCTTTGATCCATGTAGAGTTCATTGTTGTTTGTAGCGTTAGATAAGGGCCAACTTCATCCTTTTGCGTGTTCACGCCAGTATTTGTGACCCTCTAGGAGGGGGCGGGGAGTCATCTGGGAGGGGCCACAGCCAGGTGTGTTCTGCCTCTTGTCTCACCTGTGTTCTCACCTGTGCTGAGCAGGATGCTGGTGTGAGCATCAGCCCGGCCCCCTTTCACCTGGATTCATCAACCTCCATTTGGAGGCCTGTCAGGGGTGCTGCTGGTGGTGCAGCACAGACACCTGGCACTTGGAGGGTCCCCTCTGGCAGCGCCTGCTCCGAGTCCCCTCTCAGGCTACTGCTGCGCCCCTCCTTGTCCTTCCCTGCTCTTTACCTGTCCTCCTCTCCCTTCTCGCCTCTGTCTTTTTGTTCAGACTGAGGGGCAGAGGCGGCGGTGGAGGGCGGCGGTTAGGCTGGGACACTGGCTTGGCCATTTACAAGTTGTTTGACGTCAGTCTCCCACTGACTCGGTTTTCTCCTCCTTGGGTTATTATCAGGACTAAACGAGAGAAAATGTGCAAAGTGCTTGATCCACTGTCTGGCAACCGGCACACGATGACTCAGTAGTAACTATTATTATTATCATTATTATCATCATCTTATTGGCTCTCTGGACCCTTCCATTTGACCCCTGATTTCTAACCAACCAGTTTATTCTGTCCTCAGCTGTTGCCTGGAAGTGAGCCTGCCTCGTCCACCCAGGTGCCCATCTCCACGGTAGCCCCAGAGGCTCTCCCTGGGTGTTGAGTGAGTGGCTGGCACAGGGCACCCACCCAGCCAGAGCTGAGCCTGGGGGGACAGTTGCCGCTGCTTCTGGCAGCTGCCTCTCCTCGCTGAAGCCTCCCGCCGGCATCTGGCAGGTCTTTGCTGGTCTCTGTCCCCACCCGCCTTCTCAGTAGGACTGTCGGCATCTCTCTGCCCAGGCTGCAGGCTTCTGGTGAGGGGCAGAGGGCACCTGGCCCGTGCAGGAAGGACCAGGTGTCCTGGGTCCCTGAGCCTGACCTGTGTGGCCCAAAGATGGCCCTCCATAGGCCGTGTGTGAGCCCCTGCTCAGCCTCCTGCACAAGCCTGACCAGGGCCTCCGGCCTGGGCATCCCCAAGCGCCCATGATGAATGAAGTCAGAACAGCCTGAAATCCAGCCGAGGGCCGGGCAGACCCCAGGGAGTCCCGGGGGTGCTGCTGAGGGGTGGCCGGGAGGAGCATGCAGCTGCCCAGACATCTGTGGAGGGCACAGCCACTGCCAAGTCCAGGCTCAGAGAGGTGGTGGCGGTGTGTGTAGGGGGGGTGTTTGACAGGTCCGCAGCGTGTGCCCGTCCACCCAGCCAGGATGCCCCCTCCCTCACCAGAGCCTGCCAGGCCCCACAGGGCAAAGAGCATTCTCACCATGGGCCCCCTTTCCTCCTCTGCTGGAGGGGAGGGGAGGGATCCTGGACTGTGTTGCCCTCACCTGTGTACCCAGCACGTGCCCCCATGTCCCCAGCCTCTCCTGTCACCTCTGCCTTAATCTACATGGTAGGCAAAATGAGAGGCTCAGAGAGCGCAAGAAGGCACTCCAGCCGTACCCGCCGCACAGCTCACGCGGGTGTGGCAGGGCGCCGTCGTGTTCTCCTCACCCGGCAGTGATCCCTCCCTCCCCACCCCGGTCCCAGCTGCTAGGGCCCCACTGGGCACACAGGCCTAGGACCAGTCACTTCTAGGCCCTCTGAAAATATTTTCATTTCAATGGATTTTTACATCAGAGGGAAAAAGAATAGCCTCATAACCAATATATACTAATGAATCCAGTCTGGATTATATTTGCTTTTATACCAGTGCAGTCTTCAAATGTAACGTTTGCTATTTCAAGTGCATGGGGCCCATGACAGTCATAACAGGGCCCTGGTCTTGATTCCTGAGACTCACCAAGCCCATCACCCCGTGGAATGCTCCTCTCTCAAGGCCACCCCCCTCCCCCAACCCTTCAGCCTGAGATCAGGGCTAGTTAGACCCTCGGGTGCCTGGGCATCGAGGTTGGGCCAGGCCACTGACACCCTGGCAGGAAGCAGAACCAAGGAGCCCTGGCTGCCGGGAGGGAGGGGATGGTGGTGAGGGATTTTGTATCAGGTGTCCTAGCTTGGGTTCAGGGATGCTCTGGGGTGTTGCGAATACGAATGGGTTGTCCCCACCAAGGGTCGGTTTGCAGGAAGGATGGAGGAGCCTTCTGGAGAGAAGCCCTGACCCTCATGGTGGAGGAGCTTTGCACATGCGCTTGGTGGAGCCCAACAGGCTGGGCGGGTAGGAGAGGAACAGGGACAGCAGGCCTGCAGGATGACAGAGCCTGGGTGGTGGTTGACCTTGAGCAGGTTAGCACGGCTGCCTGCATTTCAGTCCTCTTATCTGTAAAATGGGGATAGGACGCCCCAAGCTTAGGGGAGAGGCAATCCAGCAGGCTCAGAGCCCAGCATGGTGCCGGCAGCGGCGTGTCCCTGCGTGGGGGCTGTTATCACGCTGGAGGTGGAGAATGCTCTCTCCTTCGTGGCCCTTCTCCTCCCTCTGCTTCTCTCGTCCCTTCCATTCATGCCCTAGTGCTGAAGGCTCTTGCTCAGAGCATGGCACTGCCACCCCCAGCCCTGCCTGCTCCCCATTCCATGCTTCTCACCCCAGGCTGCCTGGTCACCTGGTCGTTCAGACTCAGCAGGAGGGCTGAGGCTGCTTTTTTTATTCATAGTCTTTTCCATTATGGTTTATCACAGGATTAAAAAAAATAATTAATTAATTTAAAAAAATTTTTTGGGCTGCTTTGGGTCTTAGTTGCGACACATGGGATCTTCATTGCGGCATGCAGGATCTTTTGTTGAGGCACACAGGCTTCTCTGGAATTGTGACACGCGGGCTCTGTAGCTGCTGCGAGCGGGCTCAGTTGCCCCGCGACATGTGTGATCTTAGTTCCCCCACCAGGGATCGAACCCGTGTCCCCGGCATTGGAAGGCGGATTCTTTATCACTGGACCATCAGGAGTCACTATCACAGGATATTGAATATAGTTCCCTGTGCTATACGATAGGACCTTGTTGTTTATCCATTCTCTATATAATAGTTTGTATCTGCTAATCCCACACTCCCAGTCCTCCCCTCCCCCATTTCCCTCCCCCTAGGCAACCACAAGTCTGTTCTCTTTGTGAGTCTGTCTCTGTTTCATAGATAAGTTCATTTGCGTCATATTTTAGATTCCACATATAAGCTATATCATATGGTATTTGTCTTTCTCTTTCTGACTGACTTAGTATGATCATCTCTAAGTCCAGCCATATTGCTATAAATGGCATGATTTCATTTTTTTATCCTGAGTAGTATTCCACTGTATATATATCTCACACCTTCTTTATCCACTCATCTATCGATGGACATTTAGGTTGTTTCCATGTCTTGGCTGTTGTAAATAGTGCTGCAATAAACATTGGGGTGCATGTATCTTTTCAAATGAGTGTTTTCATTTTTTCCAGATAAATACCCAGAAGTGGAACTGTTGAATCATATGGTAGTCCTATTTTTAGTTTTTTAAGGAATCTCTATAGTGGTTCCTTAACCACTATAGAGAACTATAGAGTTCTCTATAGTGGCTGCACCAACTTACATTCCCACCAACAGTGTAGGAGGGTTCCCTTTTCTCTACACCCTCTCCAGCATTTATTATCTGTAGACTTTCCATGATGGCCATTCTGACTAGTGCCAGGTGGTACCTCATTGTAACTCTGATTTGCATTTCTCTAATAATTAGCGATGTTGAGCATCTTTTCATGTGTTGAGACTGCTTTTAACAGAAACTGGGGACCCACCAAGAAATTCTGGACAGAGGCTTGAAATGGAATTCCCTCCATCCTCCATCACTTGTTTATTTCATGGGGGAAACTATTGCCTGCTCTTGCCCTAGTCCCATCAGCATGAGATGCAGCTTGGCTCTGGATGTGGTCAAAGGCAGGGTGAGGGTCTGCCCAAATGGCCCACGGCACGGCCTGGAGTTCCCTGCACTCAGGCCAGTGGTGCTGCCAGCAGAGCCCGGGTGGTTTGCCAGGGGAGAGGAGACAGGAACTGCGTCAGCTCCTGCATTTTGCTTTGGCTTTTGTTTTCCTCAGGGATCCTGCTGCTGCTCCCCAGCTGGGCCCGGCGTAGGGGCAAGCAGAGGGCTGAGATGCACATTTGCATCAGATTATGGAAGAAGACTGCGCTGTAGAAAGACCAGGGGTCCAGGGATCTTTATGTTGACCTTGACCTGCGGGCAGAGGGCCCTTGGTGATGAAGAGCTCCCGCCTCGGGGTCAGGCAGACCTGGGTTCAAATCCCAGCTCTGTCAGTTACTAGCTGAGTGACCTCAGGCAAACTCCTTAACTTCTCTGATCCTCAAAATACCTTCCTCATGGGCTTAGAATGATGCTTAAATGACATATCGTAGTTTCTGCTGCACAGGAGTAAAACTTTTACCATCTTGGTTGGTAATCAAGATGCACTGCCCTCTTGCCCTCCCTTCAAAATCCCCCAAGTATCCTGCCCCCCTCACCAAGGACAGAAGGCCAAGATCTTAGGGTTAAAACCACGGGTGCTGCCGCCCTCTAGTGGCAGAGCTGAGCCGCACAAACCATCCCAGCCAAGGTGAGCATTTCACACCCTCTGATCAATGGCGTGTGTATCAAAAAGCCATGATTTCTTCCTGGACTTAAGAATACTGTATATTATATCAACATGAAGAAAATAATGTGGTTTTCCTCTGAAAACCGTTTTAAAAATATCTGTAATACATGCATGTTAAATTCTTATAATTGATTTTTCCCCCAAAATACTTTCAGGTGAAATCGGTGCTGTTCTGCCCTCCTGCTCGTTACATCCTGGAAACCCCAGCAGTTTCCTTTCCACCGTTTAGAGCTAATACAGCGCCTTAGATAAGTCCCTGTATCTCGTGGAGGCCAAGCCCACGAGAGCTGTCAAAAGAGGGGAGGAGGATTTGGGGTCTCTGAGCAGCATCTCTGTCACCTGATCTACTCACGTGCATCCCCTCGGAAAAGTCTGTTTTGGGTCATGACCAAATGCTGAGGCAGCCAGCTCCCCACCTTCTCGCTGCCTTCATAGCTCACCTCCCTCCCCTGCGCGCCCCCCCCCCCAATCTGCAGCCCTACTCATCATCTGGCTGAAGTGTCAAGGATTTCCTTTCCTGCAGGAAATTAACTTGCATTTACTTCACACCCATAGGAATTTAATCCTCTGCCATCCCCGGTCTGTCTTGCATGACAGAGAGATGGCTGGCATCCCTGCTCCTTGGTAAAATACAGCCTTCCCTCTAAATCCAGGGGGACTGGGAGGGCGGGCTCACAGCACTGGCAGAGAGCGGGTCCTGGTAAACACGTCTGCATACAAGCCTGAGGAGTCGATCCTGTAGAAGGAAACTTACAGGTGGCAGGCCTGACAAAGGGAAAAGAAGGCTAGGACGCTGTGCTGGAGGGCATAAGGCCACTGCAGGTGTCCCCAGCCACGCAGCTGGGTGACTTTGCACAAGTGGCTTAACCTCAACAACAGGGGGATGTTGAAAGCAGTAAATGAGTCAGCGAACCCAGGAAGCGCTCAGTACTTGTTGGCATAATTATTGACAGCATTACTATCGTTCTGTTTAGCACTATACTGAAAGTATATTCAGTCTCCTGGGATAAACCATAAAGGAGAAGAATATGAAAACGAAGATATGTATAACGGGGTCACTTTGCTGTACGGCAGAAATGAACACAACACTGTAATCAACTAAACTTCATAAAATTTTTAAAAATTTTAAAAATATATGATTACTCTGATGATTATAGGACCTCTGCCATCTCTTCTCAGATGAATGCATAGCCCCTGGTCTGGCCCTGTCTCCAGCCTCCGTGCCCAGCCACTTCCCTCCCAGCAACCAGGACTCCCTCTAAAGGAACTCTCCCACCTTGTCCCAGCCCCTTTCCCCCCAGGGATCCTCCGCCCCAGGCCTGGCCCCAGCCTCCCTTCAGCCTCAGCTCCAGCCTCTCGCCTCTCCGCAGCCTTTCCAACCCCCCCCCCCGCCCGCTCTACTGTGACTCCAAGGAAGTCTTAGCTCTTGCTGTTCCCTCTACCCAGCTTCTCTCTGACTTGCTCATTTTGGCTCTGGTATTGCCCCTCCTGTGACGGGCTGACTCCCTGGAGGTGCCGAAGTCCCGCCCCCTCTCTTCCAGTGCACCTGTGTGCCTGTCACCGCCCGGTCCACACTGCGGGACGGTCCCTGCTTGTCGGTCCCCTCCCCTCTCGTAGCCAAGACAGAACGGAGACCCAGGTCCTGCACAGCCCAGGAGCTTGGGAAGCAGCGCTGAAACTAAGACTTGTCACGTGAGCCCTGCCGGGGCCACAGGCTCTGAACTAGGTGGACGGCAGACACCCTGGGGGCGCGGGAGTGGGCAGTCCTTACTCAGGGCAGAATCTTAGGATAACGTCTCCACAATCCTGTTCCAATTCAGCAGCTGCACGATGCCTGACTTTCAAAGCAAGGTGTGTCTGCGTGTGCGCATGCAAAGGTGGTAAGCGCTGCCCTCGTCAGATGAACTGCTTGGAAAATGCCAGTTTCCTGGTTCAACAAACACGCATTGCGCGTCCACAGCACGCCACGTGCTGTTGCAGGCGCTGGAGGCGCATCGGTGAACCAGACCTCAGCGCTCCCGGCCTGCACGTTTGTAAACCTGGAGATTCTGCTCGCTCTCCTCCTCCCTGCAGGGCGCTGAGCACCTGGGAGGTTCCAGGCCCCCGAGAGGGGAGAGGAGATGCCAGGAGGGCTGGACAGCTGCGATCCTGGCCGCTCCCCGCCCCCGCCGCCTCCACCTCGCTGGCTGTAATGCAGAGGGAGGCGCACTAGGTGGCGATATTGGGCCACATTCCGCTTTCAACTCCGGGTTCTACAGACCTCACCCCTTCAAACCCTCCCAGAGCCTTTGGCTTCCCAGACCCCCAAGACTATCTGACACCGCAGACCCCCAACTCCCAGGCACCTTTAGATCCCAGATCCCAGGATCCCTGTTCCCCCAGGCTCCCCATCCCTAAATTCTGGAGCCCCCAGATTCAGTAATTACCCAGACACTAGATTCCCAAATCTTAAACCACCCTGGAGCCCCAAACCCTAAGACTCTGACCCTCAGACAGCCCAAGGCTCCATATCTTCCAACCTCCCAAATCCTCAGACCCAGATCCCCAAGGGCCCCCAGATCTCCCAGACCCCCAGCACTTCCAGCTTTCCCAAACCCCAGTCCTCAGACCCTAACTCCTCAGATCCTTAGCTTACCAGGGTCTACAACCCTACAAACTGTCCCCCATCTTCAGACCCTTCTAGACTCCTGAGACCCCAGATTCCTCAGAACCCTCGGACTCCCCAGACACCCCTGATCTCCTAGACCCACAGACCTCTAGACCTCCACACCCCTACAAACAGCTAAGACCTGAATCTTCAACCCTCCCCAAACCTACCAGATCCCCGAGGTTCCCACTAAGATCCGGGTTGGCTGACTTCCCCCCACTTTGCCAGAGAGGCTCCCTAGGGGAGCTTTGTGCTGGGGCAGTGGGTGCTGACCACCCCCTGGACTGTGAGGCTCACAAAGACCACAGCCTTGAAGGTCCCATCTTGCAGAGATGAGCAAATCGCAGCCTGGAGAAGGGAAGAAACTTGCTCCAAGCCCCTGGGGTGTGAGTAGCCGGCACCCAGGCCCGCAGTTCCCAGTTCCTGCCATGCCTGGCACAGAGCAAGTGGGCAGCAAAGCTGGCCGTGATTCTTCCTGTGACCACGCAGCCTAATCACCCATGTCCTGGCCCAGCTCAGGCTGACTCCTCCCAGACCCAGTGTGGGACCATTCTATCTTCCTGGGACTGAACAATCAAAACACCTCCGAATTTAGCAACATCTGCAAATTTAATTAACAAGCTGTTTATCTTCCAGGTGAGATTAATAAAGGTGTCAGGCAGCACAAGGCCCTACACAGCTCCCTGCAGGGCCCCGCACATGGCCCTCCAGTGAACAAGGAGCCGGCCATTTATCAGAGGGACACAGCGGGGTGTGCTGGCAAAGACCAGAGAAGGGGAAGCAGAGTGGGAGGGAGACAAGACAGAGAGTTACACCGAGTCACCCCCCAGACGCCTTGCCCTTGTCCAGCCCTTCAGTGAACGGGCGCCGGACCCTACGTGTGCCCGGTACCATGCTGAGCACGCAACAAACAGCACCCAGACAGTCCCCGCACTGGAGCTGTGAGCAGCAGGGGGGCAGATGCAGTGTGCAGGCTGACCACTCACCCAGCAGGGCTGACCGTGTCCCATCCCCGGAGAGTAAGCTGTTAGCCTGTGGCTACACGGCCTTCCGGAGCTGGAAGAGCTTTTCAGGGAGGAGTCCTGGAAGCCGCCCCCTCTGCTCTGGGTGGTGCCTCCCCACCCATCCGTGCAAAAAGCTGGAGTTTGGTAGCCACGGTGCTCCCTAAACCTCACGGATTCTGGTTTTTCTGGGACCTGCACCAGTGACGGGAACAGCTTCTGTGCAGGTGCAATTAACACCATCTACGATCAAAGCCAGAACAGCGTATGACCGCTTTGTCCATGTAGCATAGGTGTGGTCTCCTAGACCTGCGAGATGGAGCTGGACTCCAGGAGCCCAGCATGTGCCTTTTACAGGTGAGGAAACAGGCACAACAGGCTGAAAGTGACTTTGCTACGTGACAGGCACAGCCAGGACTAGAAGTGTCCCCAGATGCACTCCACTGAATGAAACTGTACCCTGAGCCTCATTACAACACCCCACCAGCCTCCTGACTCCAGCCTGGGAATAACGCTGGGTGAGGATCCCGGGGGCGTGCATACACCCCCCCCACACACACACACACCACAGGCTGAATGAAAGAGAACCCACAACATCCACTTCCCACCATGTCCCGGAAGACTTTCTCATCTTCCCCCTTTCCTCAAAGTCCCAGCAGCCTCCTCGAATTTCTCCCAACTTTTTGCCTCTTATTACACCGAGAAAAGAGCAAGGCAAGAGCATCGGAAGGAAACAGCCCTCCCACTACCAAGCACGCCCACTGGACAGCCAGACTCGCTGCTCTCCCTGCAGTTAGAGGGAAGCCCCCATCTGAGACTGGCCTCCCTCCATACCCGGACCACAGGGCTGCCGCTCTCCTGGCTGTCCTGCCCCTGCAGAGACGCCTGGTCTCCTTGGCTTGTTCCTCCTCATCTCTCGACCTTGAGGGAGCTCTGAAGTCTCAGTCCAAATACATATTGTCTTTTCCCTCGTTAGGTGAGCTTGGCCCCTCCATGGCTTTCCGTGTCGTCCCACATTTATGTCTGCAGTCTGGCATCTCCCCAACTACAGACGGTTAAAGAGACATCCTGATGTGACTTCTCCTCCTGGATGTGCATATAAGCCCCTCAAGTTTACGAGGGTCCCCAAACACGCTCTATCTGCCCCCGGCCCTGGACAAGCTGCCATCTCCCACCTCTTCTGCTGCCTGACCAGCGCCTTGCTACCTTGGTTACCCTTACACAGGTGCAACTGGACGGCGCCTTGCCTCTGGTCCACACGGGACAGGGGGTGTTGACAGAAACTGCTCAGCACCAAGCCTAAGCACCCAGGAAATGTGGGGGGAAGCGAACCCCCATGGGGCCACTGTGGCTGGATGAATCCTCCCTCCTTCATCCCCAGGCGATGGGTCTGACATGCATCCCGTGATGCCTTTCGGGAGGTCCCAAGCTCAAGCACCAGTGCCCGTGGGGCGGCTGACTTCACAAGCACCTGGGAGTGGCCCTCCCAGCCTCCTTCCCCCTCCCTGTACAAGCCCTGCTCTCTGGGGAGCCCTGCCTAAGACCTGAGGAGGGGGCCCGCTCAGCCCCTTGGCTAAAGCACTGCTGTCCACCTGGGAGCAGTGTTTAGCCTTCAGCTTCCAGCTGTTAGTGTGATCAGCTTTCGAGCGGAAGTCACATGAACGGGGTGGCCCCAGCCGTAACTGTCGCCAGGACGGGTCTCCTGGGATGGACACGCTTTGCTCCAGTGCCCACGGGCCGTGGGGGCACAGGTCCTTTGGGGTCTGCATCGCGGTCGGAGGCTCCTCCCCCCCTCCCTGCTTTTTCCCTCTGCTTCCCTAAGTGAGACTCCCACATAAACGTTTGCACCTTAACTGCCTCTCAGCATCTGCTTCCCAGACCATCCAACCTGACACAGTCTGATCAGGACCTGGGAGCAGTGAGATGCAGTGGATTGGACTGAGTGGGGGGAGAGACTGGCGCTGGGGCAGGGGGAGGAACCGAAGACGGTATTAATGTCCTAATATTCTGATTGGGCACCGGCCCGGGGAAGGTGGAGGCCATAGGCAGAGCAGCTGGGATTCGGGAATGTTGGAGAGACCCCACAGGTGGGAGGGGGAGGGGCGGGGCTGCCCAGGTAGAGCCCTGTACGCACCAAGAGGCAGGCTGTCTGGACCGTGCCTGGGAGCGCAGACTCAATCTTGACATCTAGAAAAGAAGCAAGGGGTGAGACTTGCCCGATCCATCGACAGGGGCACACTTGGAGAAGGTCCCTGCAGGTGAAGCGCTGTGTCTTCAAGGAGGTGGATTTAGGCACCTCTTGGATGAATGCACTTCTGTGCTTCTCCAAGACCTGTCTTGCTGCAGGAGGTCACCCCTGGGCTGGCAGGATGCCTATCACTGGGTAGAGGGAGCTCGTGGGCCTCCCCTGTGGTCAACCCAGCTCAACAGGATTTACTAAATGCCAGCTTTGGACGAGCAGGCGGGGGCCGAGTGGGGAAGAAAACAGCTCCTGCGCCAGGGAGCCCTTGGTCCTGGGGAGATGACAGATATAGGAACACAGAGGTCCTCTGCCACGCCCAAGACAGGTGTCACATCCAGGGACCTAACAGGCACACGAAGAGATCTGAGAGGGCTTCCTGGAGGAGGTGACGCTCACCCCGAGTCCTGTGGATGAGTGGGAGCTGGAGGAGGGTCAGGGGCACTGGAGGAGGACCTGGAGGGTCAAGCCCTTTGGGGTGGGCTGGGCTTGGGGAGGCCCGGTCAGAGCTGGGGTTTAGACTTGGTGGTGGGCGGGAGGGGCTAGCGGAGGCCGCCGAAAGGGAAATGCCGGAGGCTGGGAAGCGTTCCGATACCTCCCGGAGGCTCCCACCGGCAGCTTGAAGGTTGGAGAGGGTTTAACTGGGCAGGAAGGCAGACGGGAGGCAGTCGGGGAACCCGGATCCAGGCAGAGGCGGCGGGAAGGGAGAGGAAGGGGCTTGAGGGGCGGGGTGGGGGTCCGCAGGCGTGCAGAGTTGCTGCCCCTGCTTGGGTCTCTCCGCACGCGGGGCCGCAGGGGGACTTTTATCCTTGTTCCTAAGAGAAGAGAAGAAGAGGGCGAGAAAACAAGACCCAGCGCCTCTCAGTTTCAGAATGAGCCACTCTCTTTTCTGGTTAAACATCGATGGCAGGAAGTGGCTGGAGATGTAAGATTTAGCTTCCAAAGCAGTGGCTGGGGACGAAGGCCCCAGGAGCGCCTCACGGGCTCATTTGCATTTCAAACAGCCAGTTTGTTTTATCTCCTAATTAGCATACTCACCCTCGCTGAAAACAAGTCCATTAAAGGAGACTCTGCTCAAGGCCCAGCTCCTCCTTTAAATATTTTTAAAGTGCATGATTAATACCTTTGCCCAGCGCTGCCTGGGACTGTGCTGGGGGTCAAGGGGCAGGGAAATGAAAGAACACGGCTGCCCTCGGCGCTGACTGGCTGATGAATCACGGCCCTTTTCTGTAAATCAGGACAGCTGGCAGGGGCGGCCGCAGGCCCTCGTGGGGAATGAGGTAGTGCGGGAAGGACGGAGTGGGGGTCGGGGGAGACCCCAGAAGGAAGGGCCCACTTGCAAACCTTGGGCCCCAGCCCCTCTGCACTCAGGCAATTCCCAAGTTCAAGAGAGTTTGTGACAGGACTCCCCTGGTGGCGCAGTGCTTAAGAATCCGCCTGCCAATGCAGGGAACATGGGTTCGAGCCCTGGTCCGGGAAGATCCCACATGCTGCAGAGCAACTAAGCCCGTGCGCCACAACTACTGAAGCCCACGAGCCCTAGAGCCTGCATGCCGAAACTACTGAGCCTGCGTGCTGCAACTACTGAGCCTGCGTGCTGCAACTTCTAGAGCCCATGCTCCACAAGAGAAGGCCACGCACTGTAACGAAGAGTAGCCCCCGCTCACCTCAACCAGATAAAGCCCGCGCACAGCAACGGAGACCCAAGGCAGCCAAAAAAAAAAAAAAACCCTTAGAACTAAAATTTAAACATTAAAAAAAAAGTGCCTGCTGGGAAGACACAGGAACTCTCCTCATCCCCTTGAACTTTTCAGAATCTGATAACACCACCAATTTTAGGAAGAGCCAACGTAGGGCTGGAGGCGAGGCGTGGTGCTGTGTGTACCTGGGCTGTCCTGAATTCTTCCAACAGCCCCATTTTCCAGAGGGGCATGTGAGGTTCTGCAAAGTCAAGGCCACCCCCGGAGCCAGGTGGCCACAGTCATTCTCCCGGGCTAGTTCCACTCCAAAGCCTGCACTCTCAAGGGGAGCACCGTCCAAGCCAACGCCCAGAAGTGCCGGTCCTGGCTGCTGGCTTGGGCTGGCCCCTCCCCAGGATCCTGGCCCTGCACGGTCAGCCTACTTCCATGCCCCCCCATCCCGCCCGGATGTCCCTCCCTGGGGACCAGTCCAGGTTCTCCACCGCCTGGCCCGCACTTCTTCTTTTTTTTTTTTTAAGAAGATGTTGGGGGGAGGAATTTATTAATTAATTAATTTATTTTTGCTGTGTTGGGTCTTCGTTTCTGTGCGAGGGCTTTCTCTAGTTGTAGCAAGCGGGGCCACTCTTCATCGCGGTGCGCGGGCCTCTCACCATCGCGGCCTCTCTTGCTGCAGGGCACAAGCTCCAGACGCGCAGGCTCAGTAGTTGTGGCTCACAGGCTTAATTGCTCCGTGGCATGTGGGATCCTCCCAGACCAGGGCTCGAACCCGTGTCCCCTGCATTGGCAGGCAGATTCTCAACCACTGCGCCACCAGGGAAGCCCCTGGCCCGCACTTCTTGACATGTGTATTAAGTTGTGTTTGACTTGTCTTCTTCACGAGGATGACAGATTCCCCGAAGGCGGGACCTGTAGCCCCAGGGCCCAGCGCAGGGTCAGACTCTGGGGTGATGTGACGGACCTGTACCCGGTCACCTCACCTAAGATGAAATGCCGTTCCCAGAACTCCCTTCCCTGGGCAGTTCGGGTTAAGCTGGACCCCAAGAGAGCGTTTGCACACGATGTGAGTGAAGGTGGAAGGGGGTGGCACTCACATTCCTCTGACACTCAGAAGATGGTGCCGCCCGCCTTGGCCCTCGAGGTGACGCTGGTCTGCAGGGGACAGAGACGGTGCCAGGCGGTGGGGCCGCAGCGCCTCAGGCTCCCACCAGACCGCCCCCCTCCCCGCCCTGAGCCTTCTCCACTCCTGGGCTGGGCGTGTGCTTAGCTCTGTGAAGAAGGCTCCAGCATCTCCTGCAGGTCAGCCCATCATGAAAAGTATAGGCTCGGAGATGGAACAGATGAACTTGGGGCCCGGTCCTTCCTCCTGGGCTCCAGCTTAGCCTGTCAGGCTCTGTGTGTCCCTGCTGTCCCCACCCACAGCCATCTTCCCTCCCCCCTGCGCCTGTCCTGCTGGCTCTGGACCCATCAGCCACAGCCTCCTGTAGGCTCTCACCCTCACCTGGGAAGGTTTGGGAGGGACAGCAAATGCCAAGGCGCTGGGCTGGGATGAGCTTGGTGCTGGTGGAGGAAGGCCCAGCTGGCTGAAACAAGAGGGAGGGGACCAGTGAAAAGAGGCGGGCAGGGCCAGGCAGTCCTTGTGGGAGGGATGCAAGACACACATTGTAAAGAGCTCCCTGCAGGGAATTCCCTGGCTGGCGGTCAGTCCAGTGATTAGGACTCCTCGCTTTCACTGCCAAGGGCTCAGGCTCAATCCCTGGTCGGGGAACTAAGATGCTGCAAGCTGCGAGGTGCGGCCAAAAATAATAATAATTAAATAAAATAAAGAACTCCCTCTGGCCACTTTGTGGACCATGGTCTCTAAGAGGACAGGAGAGCAGGCAGATGGACCAGACAGGTCACTACGGCCATCCCGGCGGTGGCAGTGGAGGGGTCTGGATGGAGGGAAAACAGGAGTGGGTAGAGAAGAATGCAGCTTGAGATAACAGAGAGAGGTCTCGTGAGTGGTACTGACGTGGGGAAGGAGGGACAAGCCAGGGAGACTCCCGTGTACGGCTTGGTGTCTGGGTGGGTGATGATCCCATAGATGGGGAAGGGGGACCTGTGGCGGGGAAGAGATGAGGGTCATGGTGACAGTCACGTGAGGTTCCAGGTGCCTGTCTGACATCTGGATGCAGAGAGGGCTGAACGGAGAGAGACACACCTGCACGACGGACGGGACTGAAAGACCCCGGGATGGATGTGAGAGTGACAGGAGGAGAGATGGGAAGGCTGAGCCTGGGCCCCCCAAACCTGAGAGGTCAGGGAACCAGTGAAGGAGACCTAAACGAAAGAGCCAGCAAGGCAGGAGGAAAAGCAGAAAAACGAGTGTGCTTTGCATAGAGGTTCGCTCTTTGTCTAATGGCGAATCATCTGAAATAGTGTAAGAGTCCAGAGCAATTGTTGGAAACCTGTGACCTGGGAGGGTTCCCACAATCCCCTAAACGGTGAGAGTGGCTCACCGGGCCTCAACTGTCTGCACAAAAACGTGGTTTATGCTAAATTCCTGCTCTTCCCTTTCTGGGGAGTCTGGAATTTGGGTTTGTGCTGGCAGAGGTTCCTACAGCCCCAGTAAAAACCCGGCACTGAGTCTCTAAGGAACTTTCCTGGTGGACAGTATTGCACGTGTGTTGTCAAAGCTACGGGAATTCAGCGTGTCCTGTGTGACTGCACCCGGAGAAGCTCCGGGAAGCTCGAGTCTGGTTTCCTCTGGACTTCACCCCACACACCTTTTCCCCGTGTTGATTCAGTCTGTATCCTTTTGCTGTAAAAAAAAGACAAAACCCAACAAAACAAAACAAAAAAACAGCGTAGCCATGGGTGCAACTGTATGCTGAGCCCTCCTAGTGAACCACCTCCCTTGGGAGTGGTCTTGGGAACCCCAACAAATATGGGTTAAATAAAATATATTATTAAAATGAAAAACAAAACTGTGACCCGGGACTGACTCTCTCTGCAGAGCCTCTGCCTTTTCTAAAGCCCAAGAAAGAAATTTCTTTTTCGGCCGCTCCTCTTGGTCCCCCCACGGGAATGTTCCTCATGGTCTCTTGTCCAGATCCAGGCGTTTCCTGTCCTGCCAAATGCAGATCAGCCACCCTCGTCCAGGAGGCCCACCCTGAATGCTCCACTCTCCGCCTCGACCCGTTTCACCCTTGGCTACTGGTCAAATCCCAGAACTTCTGAAGTTCTGTGGTGCAGGTCACTCACTGGTGCCTTTAGCACCCCCCAGCTGAATGGCTTGGCCAGGGACCTCGTCAGAGCCCCTTTCTCTCAGGCTGGGGTGAGGATCAAGTGACACAGCAATGTCCACCCTGGAAGTGTCCTCTGTGACCTGGGACTGTCCACTCTCCCTGCCCAGCTTCGTTTTTCTCATCTGCGGGTTGCGAAGGATGGGGTAACAGCTGGAAATCGGTGGAGGGCTCTGGGATGACATTCCGAGTGAGGGTGGGGAAGCCCTGTGGCAGCCGGACTGGTGGACATGCGATGCTCCCGCCAGGGGGCGCTGTCGGGCTGGCTGCTGGAACCCCCTTGTCCCCTCTCCCCTCAACCAGGTGGGGCTTGGGCCTGGCTCCTGGCTGGCTCTGGACAGCAAAACAGTCCTAGCCAGAGCCAGGCCCCCTGACGCCCAGCAGTGGGCACAGCCCTTCCTCCGAGAGATGCCGTTGTCATGGACCCCTTCGTCAGACCCAAACCCATCCGGCCCTGAGCGCCTGGCCTCAAGGCTCAGGGAGGGGGGGGCCATGCCCCCCAAGGAACTCAGCGCTTCCCCAAGGGTGGCAGCGATTCGCACCCTCAGGAGATGCTTCGGCAGAGAGGGAGGTGGGAGAGCCTGGAGAGGGCAGCGGGGGCCGCTCGGAGGGGGTGGGGGCTGGCTGGCCAAGGGAGAGCTGGGAGGGGGATGTGGGGGGAGAACTTCCGGAGACTGGTGTCCCGGAGACAGGGGCTACCCACGGCGTGAGCCTGGGGGCCTTAGCCGGCAGAGGAGAGAAGGGGCCTGCCCGGTTATGGAGAGGTGTGGAGCCAGAGTTTACACTTGATGTGATCCAAGCAGGAAGCCAGGGTAGGTCCTTGCGTGAGGCAGTGACCGCCGGGAAGGGCGCCGGGCTGGGATGGGCTGAGGACGGAGAGAGAGAAAGGAAACAGGTTGCTGCTACAAGTCTCTGCTCACATCCACGACGGGTCCCGGACCCCCTGGGCCGCCTGGTTCTGGCTCATTGACGAAATTAACCTTAGAAGCCACCAGCAAAAATCACATTTTCCAAAGACATGAGCAAATATGCACAGTGTAAGGTGGAGGGAAACGCTGAGAAGGCGTGCAGCGCGTACGTTATGGTCTCGATTTTGTAAGAAAAGTGCGTGTGTCTGTCAGGATGCAACAGCTCAGCCTGCTTTAGGACGGGGACTTATTTATGGCGGGAGTTTTCTTTTTCTCTTTCTAGCCTCCTTCACCTCCCAGGAAGATTTTGCCTTGCCTGTCCCTGCGGTAAAGAGGAGCTTGTTTCCGGTTATAAATGAGTTAGCCTCTGGATTCTGTGGCCTTCCAAGTCTATTAGGGAAGGACACAGTTGGGGGAGGAGCACGTGACAAGGAGAAATGGGGGGTGTAAGGAGCTCCCCCTAGACAAGGGCTGGGCGGGGTAGAGGAGGTCAGGGGCTCAGAGGCCCCGGGGAAGGTCACAGTCATCAGTGGTCACAGGGGGCCCCTTTCCCAACTCTCCAAGACCCCCAAGTCCAAGAGCGATGCACGTGCAGCCAGAGTCCCCGCCTCTCTCCGGAGTTACTCGTGTGGACCCAGGGCCCCTGGACAGCCCTCCCCACTCACACACACCTTGGCACCATGTAAGGCCCAGGACAGGGCACCAGCCAGTGGGGGGCGGAGCTTAGAACCCCACGAAGCTGATTTCCAGTCCCATGGGATGCACTGTTTCCTGCAGACCCAGGTTGGTGGCCTCAGGGTCCACCCCAAACATGCTGAGAAAAGAAAAGAAAGAAAACAATCCGGAGGGAATAGACAAGCTCTTACCAGCCCCTCTCCCTGCAGGTGGGCTTAGGGTGGATTTCCCTTCTTAGGAGTGAGCTCTGTTTTTCTAATTTTCTACAGTGAGCACTTGGGGATTTTAGAATTGGAAGAAAAAATAACTCAATCAGGAAAACTGGGAGGCCAGGCTAAGGGGATAAGGACCGAGTGGTGTCACTGAGAAGACAAGGTCCCGGCAGGAGCAGGGGGGTGGTGGGCTGCTGAGCTGGCCCCAGGTGGGGAGACCCCAGGTCCCCGTGTGGCAGCTGCCGCCCCTCCCCCTCCCTGGCCAGCTGCCGCCCCTCCCCCTCCCTGGCCAGCTACCGCCCCTCCCCCTGCTGTCACTCACTCCTGGAGGCCAGATGGTGCCACCACCGTGATTCCAATTAGAACTGCCTCATTACTGGCCAGCTGGGGGGGGAGTGGACACTGGGAATGGCCACCAGTCCACCCCAGAGCACACCTGTCGAAGGATGTTCAGAGCCCAGGGTTTGTATTAAGACAATAAGAACATCTTACACTTTCCCGACCTCTCTCCCCCACCTCTTCCCGATCCTTTTGGGTCTCCTGTTCCCATGATGGTACCTACATCCTCCCTGTAGCCTGATTATAAGAGTCATCCCAGGGCTTCCCTGGTGGCGCAGTGGTTAAGAATCCGCCTGCCAATGCAGGGGACACAGGTTCGAGCCCTGGTCTGGGAAGATCCCACATGCCACGGAGCGACTAAGCCTATGCGCCACAACTACTGAGCCTGCGCTCTAGAGCCCGCGTGCCACAACTACTGAAGCACACACGCCTAGAGCCCGAGCTCCGCAACGAGAAGCCACTGCAATGAAGCGTAGCCCCTGCTCGCCGCAGCTAGACAAAACCGCATGCAGCAACAAAGACCCAACACAGCCAAAAATAAATAATAAATAAATAAATTTATTAAAAAAAAAAAAAGAGTCATCCCAGTCTGGCTCTTTATCAACCCTGGTAATCAACAAGCCATCAAGTCCTAGGACTCTGGCCTCAAAATCTCTCTCACCCTCCCCAGCATTTCCCTCCTTCTTCATTCACTGCATGCTCCTATTTCTGACCTCCTCGTGTCCACGGCAGTGGCCCCGCACTAATTCCCCTCTGTCCACATCCCTCAACACCATGCTGCCGAAGAGAAAAAGTGAGGGCTGCGCTTCTCTCTTCAAAATGACTTTGATGACTTCTTCTTCCCTCCCACCAAAGCATATAGAGAGACCCAAGTCCCGTTTCTTGCAGCTCAGCGCCCTCTAGGATGGGTCCTGGGGTGGTAGAATACAGGGCACACGTGTCCCTCCTCCGAGCCTTTGCTCCCATGGCAGACATTACTAATGGATCACAGCACTTTCCCGCTGTTAATCCGGGATATAGCGTCAGAGTTGTCTTCAGGACGATGTATCAGGCTCCCCAAAACAGCTGAAAAAAACTGGCCGTCTAGAATCCACTGCCCACCCAAATGTCTAAGCTGATCTCTCGTTTGCCCGTCCCATCCTCCTACTGTCTAGCCACACGGGATAAATAAGGGGGGATGTTAATCATGGGACTAACTACACAGGTGTAGGCAGGTGAGGGGTAACCCAAGAGCTAGTGCACCTTCCAGAATGCAGAGCGGGAGAGCTGTGTCCACCCTCCACCCGGAGAGGCAGGACACCCCAAAGGAGAAAGCTGCGTTGCGTTGTGACTTCTGGTTAAGGGATGCAGCTACCCTGAAGTGACCCCGGGTGGAGGGAACTGGTGGGCGGGGTGGGGAGAGGATAAACGTCTGCCCTCCCTCCCTTCACAAGCCTGGGCGCCCCCTTGCCAGCTGGGGGCGAGAGAGCCCACTGCAGTAGACCCCACTGGGGGTGCACCTGGGGACCATGGGAAGGTTCCTGCCCCCAGGAAGGTGCCCCACTGAGCCCCCCAGAGGAGAGAAGGAAGTGGGGAGGCTCACGGAGAGGGCCGCAGTGTGCTGCCCATTCTCACGCCTGTGCGACTTTCCCAGAAACATATCCTGCCAGCGTCCCGGAGCTGGGCACCCTGTTTCTTCCTCTGGGCTCCCCCGCGAGGCGGTGTCTGCAGAAAGGAGCCCACACAGAGGGAAAGGCAGAGCATCACTCCCACCGGCTGGACGGGGCACTCCTGAGCCAGCATCCCCTCCACACGGAGCCTTCACCTCCCTCTTCAGCCAAAGTCTCTGGTTTTCTCCCTCCTCTCTGTGGGGTTTCCCGGCCACTTACACCCCAGAGGGGCAAAGGAGAAAAGAACAAACAAACCCCTGTGCCCTGCCGGCTGAGAAAGAGAGTCAGAAGTGTGACATTGCTTAGATGTTTCACACTTTGTTTAAAAAATAGCCAAAATTGGCACCTTACTTTACAACATGTCTGTCTTTGTTTTGGTATCAAAAGGATGGTTTCATGCCCCCATGCTGTGCAGAACAGGTGGTCAGGGAACTGTGGCCTGTGTCTCTGTGGCATCTTCGTGTACCTGGCTGTGGGCACACCTCTGCTCAACCCCACCCCAAGGACCCCCCCCCTCACCCCAACCCAATTCAGCAGAACAGCTTTGAGAAGTACCCCTTGCCTGGCTACTTGCCCTGAGAATCATTGTCTTCTATTGCCTTCTCAGGACGTTGCCCTATCTGGTCAGCGACAAACCACAGAAACTCCTGAGGGAGGTCACGTCTGGGGGGTATAAGTGGCTGGTCCCTGGCGACGCAGACTCTGACACCACTTGGCCTGTCTCTGGACCTTTCTCCAGGGCGCTCACTTGGGCCTCTGAAAGTCTGCCTGACCCTCAGTCTCTTTTGCTCTGTCTTGCTGCCTTTGTCCCCGATGTCCTGCCCTTGGACAGTGGCTGTGCCGGAACGTAAGTGCTCCCAGCTCAGGTCAACTCTTCCTCACAAACATCTTGAAAAATTTTGTATGTGCACTGAGTGTCTGGGCCTTGGAGGTACGAAGGTGATCAAAAGACAGTCCCTGCTCTCTGGGTCCTCACAACCAGCTAGAGAGACTGTCACGTGACAAGTAAATGACACGAGTATGCCAAGAGCCGCCCTACACGTAGGTACCCAGACAGACAGAGGGGATGGAAACTAATGTCCGTGTGTTATCAGGGAGGTCTTCCTGTAGGAGGTGGGGGTAGAGCAGGTCTTCAAGGGAAGGTGGTGGTCTTGTGCTATAGCTGCTTACATCACATTCGGGATAATAGGTTCTTTTCTCTGGACGGACTGGACTGGGCTAGGTGATGCCCTCTGCATAGACGAGAGAGAAAGTACTGCAAGGTTCAAAGATGGGGTTGGGCCCCACCGTGGTTCCCACCTGCAGCCCCCTGGGATATCCGAGGAGGGTCCCAGAGGCCAGGGCCACCTTCCTCATTATGAGGGTGGAAATTCCACCCAGCCTCCCCATCTCACGGCCCTGATAATCGTAACAAGTTGTAACAGAGCCTGAGCCCAGAGGCAACAGGGGCACATGCACAAGCGGCTCAGCGAGCAGCAGTCTGCTGACAAACATACAAGTGCGGCTGAAACCCTGCCGCCCCAGCCAGCAGCGCCCTGGTCAGCTTCTGGTCCTTCCCTGAGCCAATCTCATTAGTGTCACCCAAATGCATCCCCTAATGATGCTCCAGCGGAGGTGGGGGGCACACGTCCTTATGGTCTGGACAGCCGGGGCTCCTAATAAAAAGTAATAATAATAATTAAGAACCACCTATTAGGCACCTTTCCCCTGCCCCCCCATCGCTGCAGCCCGTCCAACCTGGCTCGGGACCAGGAGTGCCGGCCCTGCAGCACCGCCGCCCTGGCAAACGGCTCCGACCCCCGCTAACCAGCACCTGCTGGCGGGTGCTGGGAGTTCAAGGGCTGGCGGAGATGGCTTGGAGGTGGAGTAATGAGAAACCAGACACTGCTACCGCCTCTGCTCTGGGAAGCACGGGCCAGCCCCGCTCGGTGCCTTTGGTCTGTGTTCTTCCTTTAGGGGAGAGCTTCCTCGCCACCCACCATTCACCCCCCACCCCCCACCCCTAGCCCTCTCAGCCGTCACTCAGCTCTCACACCCTCATCTGGGCCCCTTTCCTAATTGACGCCATCCCCCCCTGCCCCCCACCAGGCAGGGCGCTCCTTTAGGCTCCCTGTCACAGCCTCTCAGATGGAGTTCTCATGTCTGTTTCATGTTTCTCTCTCCGAGGTCAAGGGCTCAGTGCTGGGCATCAAGTCGGCCTCATTCAGTTTGTTGAATGAATCTATGTGAGGTAGAGGATGCTTGGACGAGGAATTTCAGAAATAATAGAACGTTAACATCTTAATGTCTTCCCTTTGGCTAAAAGTTCACAGGATCCAAGCTCAGCTCCTAGAATTGGCTCAAGGGTGGTCAGTGGTGCCCCCCCTTCTTGAAGACATCGGCCACTCTTGCCTTTACCTGCAACAGAGACACGGCCAAGGGCTTAGCACCACGAAGACGATGGCCACAGCCCAGGAGTCACGGGGGCAGCAGAAGGTTGATGATGGTCCAGCCTTCCAGGCCTAGATGGGATCAGAGTAGCCGGGCTTTCTGTAACATGTCTGTGTCTGCAGGGTCTTTGCCAGTGATCTGCAGGCTTGTCTGACGGCAGGAGGTCGGGGGGACATAGATGAGGGCCCCCCTTCCCTTGGAACGCCTCAGTTGAAAAGGGGAAGGCTTTGATCGTCCCTTTCCCGCCCCAAGGGGAGGACGGTGGGGAAGTCTGGTGAGGATTCACTCTCTGAGAAAATGAGGAAAAGAAGCCAGAAAAGAAGATGATGGAGTCTTCCAAATTCCATCAGGGAGGTGTGTCCCAGGGGCCAGGCTAGTCCCAGGTAAACAGAGCATCCTCCCCACTCCGTGGAATTCCAGGAACGACAGGAACCCACCCTGTGTCTCTCCTCCGCAGGGTCATGCATCTGGGAGCCGATGCCAGGAATGCTTGCTCTTTCTGTCTCATCTCTGTCCAGGGTCCAGAGAGGCACACGTGTGTGGGCACACCCACGTGCACACACACAGGCGCAGCAAGAACTCGGCAGTTCACAGCATTTTTAAACACTCAGTATTATTCTGCGGCAAAACAACCCCCCTGCACCCCTCCCCCCGCCGACCCCAACCACGCTAGAAGACAAAAGCAATTCCTTCGTTCACCGGTTCAGCAGGCATTTTTGGAGCGTCTCTCCGGGGCCAGGCCTGGGCCCGGGGCTGATGCAGCCCCAAGCAAACTGCTCACTGCCTAGGCCTTGGTGAATCCTCCACAGTGGAGAGAGGTAGACCTTAAACACACACACACACACACGCACACACAGAAATCAAAGTATAAACACAAACAATAAAGAAAAAATAGAGGCAGGATGAAGGAAAGGAGCCGGTGGTAGGAGAAAGTCTGGCAGGGGCCTAGCCGTGTCTGGGCCAGGGAAGGCGTCCCTGACAAAGTGGCTTTTGAAGGAGGATGGGCTGAGGCTGCGTAGTGTTACCTGCATGGGGTGGCGGTGGCGGTGGGCAGTGAGAGTAGGGGTGAGGCTTCAGGAAGAAGGAGCTGTCCGTGCTGAGGGCCGGGGGCAGCTGGAGCAGCTCAGAGTGACGGGAAGCGTGGTGGGGCTGTGGGTGACCTCGGAGCGCTGGTGGTTACCATGGATACGAGGGAAGCGTGTCAGGTTCGCTGGCTGTGGGGCAGAGAACCACAGACAGGACCAAGGGCAGGTGCAGAGGACAAGTGAGGACTCCCGCTCCCTGGGTCCTGGAGAGAGCTGGGGGCGGTGAGTAAAGCGGTGGGCGGCAGTGGGTGGGGAGTGGGCCAGGGAGGTCAAGAACAGGCAGAGTCAGGGATGCCCCTGCCTGCCCAGCTTCCACAGAGGGACCGATGGGAAAGCCTGGACGGGCCCAGGCTTGAGGAAGAGGCTGATCCAGTATCCTCCAGGGAGAGCGGCAGGGACTGTGGTGCCGCCCAGAGTGTCCGCAGGGGTTGAAACTGGGGACTGGGGGAAGCCGGAGGCGGGTGTGGCGGGGGTACTCGGGGTCCAGGGCTCTGCCGCCCGGCTGGGCTCCACAGCCTCCCGCGGTCCCCCACTGATCCCAGGAGGGAGAGCGGCGTATTCCAAACCAGTTCTAAAAACAAGCAGTCCGGGGCTTCCCTGGTGGCGCAGTGGTTGAGAGTCCGCCTGCCGATGCAGGGGTCGCGGGTTCGTGCCCGGATCCGGGAGGATCCCACATGCCGCGGAGCGGCTGAGCCCGTGAGCCATGGCCGCTTAGCCTGCGCGTCCGGAGCCTGTGCTCCGCAACGGGAGAGGCCACAGCAGTGAGAGACCCGCGTACAGCAAAAAAAAAAAAAAAAAAACCAAAAAGCAAGCAGTCCTGTTTTTAAAACCCTTATGTGAAAGACATTCCTGTTTTAGCTAAAACATGAGGGATTTTCAAAATGAAGAACAAGCTATGAATATAAACATGAAATGAGAACTCACAGGGGAACAACCACTGCCCCCAAATTCTTAACGGGAGGCGGTCGATGACCCCCACGGATCTGGTGTCAGACGGGCTCTCCTGTGGTCTCCCGCTAGCGGTCGGCTCCAGCGGGGTCTGATCCAAGCCGGGGCCTCCCGGAGGTCCTGAGTTACCTTGTATGGAGTCTCAAAGCATGGTCTGGGAATCAGCAGCACCTGGGAACTGGTTAGAAGTGGTCATTCGGGGCCCCACCCAGACCCCCTGAATCAGAACCTGTGCAGGTTAGGGGCCCAGCAAGCTGTGTGCCTGTGTGTGTACTGACGTGAAATTCACACATCATCAAATGAAGTTTTAAAGCGCACAGTTCAGTGACATTCAGTGATCTCCCGATGTTTCTGCAACCAGCACCCCCCTCTAGTTCCAAAACAGTTTCATCCCCCCCAAAAGGAACCCTATCCTTATGAAGCAATTATTCCTCTTACAGCCCCCGGCAACGCAATCAATCTACTTTCTGTCTCTATGGATTTGCCTATTCTGGATATTTCATATACATGGAATCACACGATGTGTGGCCTTTCGTGTTCAGCTTCTTTCACTCACCATCACCTTTTTGGGATTCATCCACCTTGCGTCAGTACTAGATTCCTTTGTAGGGTCGAACAAGATTCCGTTGTTTGGTTAGACCATGTTGATCTGTGTTTCAACAAGCCCTCCAGGGGACGCTCGTGCACTCCCAAGTTGGAGAACCACTACCCAGCAGTGCTGGGGACTGAGACCCCTGAGGGCTGCCCATCACCTCCCCCTGGCATGCTACCCCACTCCACCTCTGGCCACCCACTGCAGACGGCTGCAGAGCCCACACCCAGGGCTGCTAACAACGCAAGGTCCCCATCTGCATGCCCTATGGCAACCCTGCAGGGCTGTGCTCAGAAACATTTCCAGTTGGTTAGATTTCAGCTTCAATGTAATAACAATGCATCATTTTGAAAATATTCTCTTTGGTCAGACCACCTGTTGGTTCAGAGTGGATGCCCCCAAAGGCAATTAGGCAGGGGAGGGCCCCCGGGCAAGGCAGCAGGGGCAGGGGTCCAGCAGGCTTTAACGCTGCTGCTCTGGGTGTGAAGCCTGCCTCTGTCACTAACCAGCAACTGGTCTCCCCTCCCTGAGCCTCAGGTCCCCGCCTGTGAAGGGCCGTGGTGAGGGTAAGTGAAGAGCACAGGAACCAGGCTCCGTAAAGAGAAGCTGCTCTTTTATAAAAATTTATTGAAGTCTAGTTGATTTACAATGTTGAGTTAATTTAAGTGATTTGGTTAGGGTTAGGGTTTTATATATACATTCTTTTCCATTATGGTTTATCACGGGATATGGAATACAGTTCCCTGCGCTCTACAGTAGGACCTTGTTGTGTATCCATCCTCTATATAATAGTTTGCATCTGCTCATCCCAAACTCCCAATCCATCCCTCCTCCATACCCTCCGCCTTAGCAACCACAAGTCTCAGAAACTGTTCTTTGATGGACCACTATGAAATTGCCCTTTTGGTGGCTTGAACAAAGTGCCATGTACACAGGGACAAATTGTGGATTAAGGAGCTGGCATTTTATTCTGAATTCAGTGGAGGCCACTGGATGGCTTTAGCCAAGTGAGTAACAAGAGCCATGCACTTTATTACAAGATGCACTTTATCTAGACGCCTTTGGCGTCTCTGGGGATAATAAGTCAGGGATGCCTTTCCCTTTTCCTTGGGGACCCCGGCAGCCCTCACCCCCACAGGGTCACTGGATCTCCCGAGATGTCCGACTCTGGGGGACAACCCAGTAGAGACCCTCGTGGGACCCTGTTCTCACTGAACTGGTGACCAGCTCTGTGAGAGGGTGCTGCTCTTTAGCTCCATTTTACAGGTAGAAAGACTGAGGTCTCAGAAGAGTGTAAAACTCATCAACCTGCTAACCCCATGCACTTCCCCGCCGCACACCACCCCGGGCTGTGGTTCTAGAAGATGGCACCCAGCATCTCTGGTCTGGGCCTCCTGGTGTCCACACCTCTGCCTTGAACATGGACCAGCCTAACCCTCCGTCCTCTGTGGAGCTGGGCGGGGTAACTGGTCCCACATCAGAGGAAGATCTGGTGAGCCAGGGGTCCCCTCAGGCACCTCAAGAGCAATCTGTTAAACACTCCTGGATGTGAACCCCATTTTTTAATTTTTAATTTTATTTTTAAATTTATTTTTGGCCATGCCACGCAGCTTGTGGGGTCTTAACTCCCTGACCAGGGATCGAAACTGCACCCCCTGCACTGGAAGTGCGGAGTCTTAACCACTGGACCACCAGGGAGGTCCCTGAACCCCATTTTTGACACTCACTAGCTGTGTGACCTTGGCCAAGCCAGTTAACCTTTCCGAGCTCCCCCTTCCCCACCTGCAAAGGCAGAATAACCACCCCTCAGGGCCATGGGGAGGATTAGACAAAGCCCCCTGCTTTCTGCTCCCAAAGGTTGGCCATGCAGGATCACCCCCTGCCGCTCCCCTGCCACCCCACTTCCCGGCCCTTCCAGGCTGACGCTGGGCGCTGTGCACATCCCAGCCCACAGGCCTCACACGCGGGGAGATGAAAGTCTGGGCTGGAGGAGCTGGATCCATCGCTGCCAGCAGGCGGTCCCCTTGGCCCCAGCAGCCCGGGTGAAGGGCAAGCATTGACCTGCAGGGGTGACCGTCCGGCTCACCGTCCTCGGAGCCTCGAGGATGCCGGTGACACAATGGAGTGTGGACATTAATGCAATCGAAGGGTAATTCAATCACTTTATAGAAGTTGATCTGTCCTTTTTATTACAATTACTGTCGGCTGGGGTGTTTCGTTCCATCATGGAAAATAAACATCATTTATCATACTTGTAAAGATTAGCCCCCGACAGCTACAGCTCTTGCTTTGCATAAATGTGTATTAATGTCGGCCCTGCCCGCAGTGTGGGGAGAAGTCTATATTTCAAAAGACTGATTAGGCCCTGTCACCGGTGCTTTAAGTAATGTCTTATCATGACTGATACACCCCGACTGCAAAGCAGCAGCCGGGGATAGTGGGGGCGGCTCCAGGCAATTTATGGGGGCACCGGAATGGAAAACAGGCCTGGGAAGGTGGGCATCTGTTTCCTCCGGGCCCGAGTCCATCCCTGATGCTGGGGAACGAGACCCTGCCCAGGAAGCAAAGGCTGCCCATGGGGGTGTCAGGGCCTAGGAGCTCGGAGCCCGCTGGCCACGGCTGGACCCCAGCACAGCGCCGAGTGCCCTCCTCTGAGAGCCACCAAGTTCTCTCTCCTCTCCTCCACCACAAGGCTTCTTCAGGAGCCTGATTCCCTGAGGCCTTCCCTCTTTGTCCCTGTGCCCAGGCCGGGGGCCTGGCTGCCCCTGGCCACCACTGCTGACGCCCAGATAGGTGTCAGCCCAGGCCTCTTTCCCGGGTTCAGCCTGGCGTTCAAGACCTCCCACCTGGAGGTCCCACCGTGGCATTAACCTCCTACCTTGTCCGTCTTCCCTTCCACCCCTGCATCGTGGCCAGCGTGGTCCTGCTAAACAGAAACAAGTTCACAGCCCTTGGAGACTCTGCACTGCCAAGGACAGTGCCCAAGGTCCTGACAGTCAGGGTTCCAGGCTCTCCAGGGGCCACCCGCTGCCTCCTTCCCCTCCCACTGCTAGAGCCTCTGGCCCACCCAGCCAGCTCACACACTCCTGCTCGTGACCCCCCTCAGGACCCCCGCACCTGCCCCGCCCCGGCCAGGAGAGGCCATCCCTGTGAGCCCTCTGACCCCTGCCTTTCTGCCCCCGTGATATCATGGAGCAGGAATTGGGATAGAAAATGTGGAGGAAGGGCTGGTTTTACAGGGCCCATCCTCACCACAAGTCAGAATCTGGATGCAGAAAAACATTTATGGTGTTATTAGTTTTAGCGTTTGATTTCTATTACGTTTGAAAATTCATTCGGGTTATATTGTTGCATAAGAACTAGAAGCATAAGGAGTTTATCTGTATAGTATAAGAGAGTAGAATTTTTTCTTTTCTTTCAGTGAGTCTGTTCATCGCTGAGAGGGCAGGGATTTTGTCTGTCCTGTCCACCTGGAGCCTAGCACCTATCATACTGCCTGGCACGTAGTACGTGCTCACTAATAGCTGCAAGAGGAGTGAACAAAGTCGTGAGAAAGCGGGCAACTGTGGGGATGGGGGATGTTTGCTAAGTGAATGGCTCATTGAGTGAATGAGCCAACAGATGAATATGAATGAATGAGGACTGCTCAGGGCACCCCACCGGGAGCATGATTCACATGGGGCAGCGGGCCAGGGCTCCATCAGGTTCCCGTCTGCATCTAGATCTGCCCTGAACCACGAGGATGCAATTCGGGCCTGGACCTGACCTCCCTCTAGGGTCTGCGGCTGCCAAGGAGTCCCCAGACCCATCGGGTCCTCTCCATCCTGCCCTCCCTCCCACGGGGCCTCCTGTGGATCCTCAGGAAGGGTCTGAGCCTTTCCTCTCCGCCACATCCTCCTCCCCATTCTTCGTTCTTCCTTTCCCTGCCCCTCCTCCTCCTGTCTGCCTGCCTAGACTATGGACATAGGCTGGAGGGCCAGCAGCCATTTTGTAACCATGAGGCAACCTCAGGATGAACGTCACACTCCAGGGATGGTAGAGCAGAAAGGAAAAAGGCACCTACCTCATTCATAGCATAGTAGAGCCTACAGCCAGATTTTGGACCTTATACCTCCAGATTCCATGTTCTGTGAAAAAAAACCCAAAACAAAGCAAATAAGAAAAGCCCTAGTTGGGGGCTTCCCTGGTGGCACAGTGGTTAAGAATCCGCCAGCCAATGCAGGGGACACAAGTTCGAGCCCTGGTCCAGGAAGATCCCACATGCCGCGGAGCCACTAAGCCCTTGCACCACAACTACTAAGCCTGCGCTCTAGAGCCTGCGAGCCACAACTATGGAGCCCAAGTGCTGCAACTACTGAAGCCTCGCACCTAGAGCCCGTGGTCCGCAACAAGAGAAGCCACTGCCATGAGAAGCCTGCGCACCGCAACAAAGTGTAGCCCCCACTCGCCGCAACTAGAGAAAGCCCGCGCACAGCAATGAAGACCCAGCGCAGCCAAAAATAAATATATAAATATTTTGTAAAAAAAAGAAAGAAAGAAAAACCCTATTTGGTTGAGTTACTGTGGTCCAGTTTCTGCTCCTTGCAAATGACAGCTGTCCTAACTGAAAACATAAAGCTTTGATGAGATCACTCCCTGCTCAAGAGGCAACACACCAATGTCCATCTTCCATTGAATGAGGTCAACATGCATCAGCCCGGAACTCAAGGCCAGAATTCTGTGGTCTGTGCCCACTCCCCGCTGTGCCCCCAGGTCAGAGGGTTTTGCTTGCTGCTGCCTTTCTCATTCCTAATTATACTTCGCTCCTTCTCCCCTCTGGAAGCTCCTCTACCCTTCCATCTCCTCCTTGGAAATCCCTCCTCCCTCCCTGCCCTCAAGGGCTGCTGAGATATTGCTTGTCCACGCAGCGCTCGCCTCCTAGACCCCGATACACACTCCCATGCCTGCACCCTCCCCAGGCAATCTGGGAGACTTGCCCTGGTACATGGCACTTTGTGTTATCTGTCTGGTCTCATCCCTTTCCCATCCTGTAAGATTCTTTCTTTTCTGCACACACCCCATCCCCTAGGTCCAAGACAACACCTTATATGCATGTCATCGGTACTCCACAGGTGTCTTGTGAGTGAATGAACACAGTGATTCTTTAATAATATACTTCATATGATATGGAAACATATTTCCTGCAATGCATAAAGGTAATAATAAGCGTTATTTATTGGCCAGCTACTCTCTGACAAACACTGTATTAGGCACTTCGTTTGAAAAAATAAAAATGTTTATTTTTTCTCGTCTATACGCAAAGAATAAATGCTCTTTGTTGAATACAGGAAAGTACATTCAGTCATCTCTAGTTCTATCTAAGTCTCTGCACTGGTAACACTTGGGTGAATATCTTTTCAGATATATATGGCATATTATATATAGACGAACAGGGAAGGAGAGAGAGAAAAAGGATCACTATATAGTGGACTTTTTTGGTTAATTTTTTTTAATGAGTTTTTTTTTTTTAATTAGTTAATTTATTTTTGGCTGCGTTGGGTCTCCGTTGCTGTGCGCGGGCTTTCTCTCATTGCGGCGAGCGGGGGCTACTCTTCGTTGCGGTGCACGGGTTTCTCATTGCGGTGGCTTCTCTTGTTGTGGAGCACAGGCTCTAGGCACATGGGCTTCAGTAGTTGTGGCTCGCAGGCTCTAGAGTGCAGGCTCAGTAGTTGTGGCGCACGCGCTTAGTTGCTTCGTGGCATGTGGGATCTTCCTGGGCCAGGGCTTGAACCCGTGTCCCCTGCATTGGTAGGCGGATTCTCAACCGCTGTGCCACCAGGGAAGTCCCTGGTTAATTTTTAAATTGCTGCTTGTTCTTCTACTGAGCATTTTAAATCTACTTCTCAACCTCACCCGTATCCACATTTGGAAACTGAGGCTCAGACAAGTGAATTCACATGGCCAGCATCACATGGCTAGGAGAGTGGAATTTTAACACAGATCTGTGGTGCCCAAAGCCTGAGTTCTTTGCTCTTCATTCAACACACGTAACTTTACAGATTTCTGGCTCTAAGTACTCCTCAGGAAGGTAAGCCCTAGAATGAATACCACCTTTAAATGTGAATATATCTGTCAACATGTGGTGCGTACATCTGTATTCACACACCTGCGTGCCTTTAGCTTGGGGTCTTCACCTGGATTCTGTGGACCCCTAAGGCGGATGCAGATGGACTCTGGTGGCTAGAAATCCTCTGAAAAGGTTGTGTGCAGAGCTTTCTGTGTGTGTCTGAATGTCTCATGTCATAAGGGAGGATTTATAGGTTTCAGGAGATTCTTAAAGGGCCTGGGGCCCCACACAGGCTGGGAGGCACTGATGTGTCGAATGCACGCCTCCATGCCAGCTTGTCTGCTGCATAAGCAAACTCGCTTCCACATCACCGGCGTCCACAGCTGTGCTCTGTGGCGGACCCAGGCCTCCAGCCCAGCCCTCAGCCCCCACGTCCTCACTGAGGTTCTGCTCCGGGAGTTCCAGGTACAACACATCTGGTTCAGGGGGTGGATGTCCATCCAGTCCAGAAGAAGTCTCAGCGCAGGCGGTCAGGGAGCCCCAGCGGACTGGGGGCTGGGAGTTGGCGCCAGCAGGGTCTGGAATGGGAAGAAGATGGCAGGGCTTGCTATGGATGAGTCCCAGGGCTCCCCGGAGATGGAGCGCTGGCTGAGGACACATGGTCTCTGGGAAGAGGGAGGCTTTGCTTCCAGCTCTAACTAGGCCTCAGAGGGGTCGGGACACCCAGACTGGGGTCTGGGGCCTTGGCACCAACTCTGGTTCCAGCACTAACCAACCTGATCTTGGACAAGTCACTTCAGCGCCTGGCCTGAGTTTCCCCGTCTATAAAATTAGGACCCCCGATTAGAATCAGAGCAGGACTAAAATAGCGCACTCGAAGCCAAAGTGCCGGGGACTATGGCCTCTGGGTTGAAATTACAGTGACGGCTGGCCAGGTGGGCTTATTGCTCAGTTTCTCAACACCGGCGCTGAAAACTGCTGCCCAGAGGTGCTGAAGGAGGAGGCCGTGGGGAGATGCGGAAGGAGAGGCTCAGAGCTCCCAGAGGATGGAGATCACACCACGTCCTTCCCCCCGGACCCCGGCTCCCAGACTATTGCTTGGTATTACTTTTCTAGGGCTGCCATAACCACGTACTATAAACTGGTTGTTAAAAACAACAGAAATTTATGGTCTCTCAGTTCTGGAAGCTGGAAGTCCAAAATCAAGGTATCAGCAGGGCCATGCTCCCCTGAAGGCTATAAAAGCTACAAAGTCTTTTTTTTTTTGCCTCTTTCTAGCTTCTGTGGGTTGCCGGCCATCTTTGATGTTCCTTGGTTTGCACTGCATCACTCCAGTCTCTGCCTTTGTCTTCACATGGCCTTCATCTTTCTTCCTTTTTTTTTAGGTAAGAATTGGATTTACTTAGAGA